>NW_022589706.1:64887585-65142558 GCF_004348235.1 Phoca vitulina | reverse complement strand
CTGATTTTTCAAACTTTTTTTTTTTAAGATTTTATTTATTTATTTGACAGAGACAGAGACGGTGAGAGCAGGAACACAAGCAGCGGGAGTGGGAGAGGGAGAAGCAGGCTTCCCGCGGAGCAGGGAGCCTGACGTGGGACTCGATCCCAGGACACCGGGATCGATTTTTCAAACTTCTATTACCAATTTAGAGACAAAGCTTTTAATGCATAATTATAAAATAAAATGTGCTGTCAATCTGGACAATTTAAAACTAAAAGCAGAGCTAATAGTTGGAGGGTAGAAGAGGAAGAAATGGAAGAAAGAATAAGGATAATTATATTATCATATCAGACTGGAAAGTTGATGGAAAGGAACATAGAAATATTTAATATGGACCATATAAAATATACCTAACATAGTAATTTAATACAGAAAACATTGAGATATTTAAAAGTTAAAGATATTTAAATGTATGAAATAGAATAAAAACAATAAACATCAATATTGAAGAGAAAATATAAAAAGTATACTCCATGATTAAGTTTAAAGAAAATTCAAAAGCAAACAAAACAAATTCATGGTGTTAGAAATCAGAAGAGTGGCAGCCTTTGAGGGAGTTAGTAGCTGAAAGGGGACAAGAGGAGGCTTCTGGAGGGCTGGTATTGTCACTTGATCAGTTACACAAGTGTGTTCACTTTGTGAAAACGCACTGAACTGTACTAATAATGTCTGCCCTATTCAGTTTGTTACACTCCAATAACAATTTTTATAAAGAACAGAAAGAAAGGGGAGGAAAAGGAAGGTGGGGGTAAATATAAGTGAGCTGAAATTCACTAGTGTCTAATGCTGATAAATCTGCAAATCAGAGAATAAGCCTATTATTTATAAGAACTAAAACACTGTCTTTACACATTACATTAATATTCTGCCCACGCTTATGACTTTTGATATCCCTGAGCAAAGTAAGGGCTCACACTCAGATTTCTGTTTAGTTTGAACAATTAAGAGTTGCATACTCAATACACATCTGTTTCCTTTCAAGTACATGCTAGCCCTGGACCAGTTCCACATGAATTTGATGGGGTTTTTTCTGGACTACTAGAATATTAACCTGTCATGATTAAACATTTAAACAGTAAGCTATTGATATATATTAAAAATTGAGCTCCATTCAGGACTTCGCCTAGCTTTATCACTTGCACTGGGTATTAAAGGAGCACATCAGGGAGGTTATGAGTTGAAAAAAAATGTAATAAACAATAAAACTGGTTCTATAACTGCCAGAATGTTCCTATAAATGCCACTTACCCATCTTAATAATGATTTTCTTAAAAGATTTTGTTTATTTGACAGAGAGAGACACAGCGAGAGAGGGAACACAAGCAGGGGGAGTGGGAGAGGGAGAAGCAGGCTTCCCGCCAAGCAGGGAGCCCGATGTGGGGCTCGATCTCAGGACCCTGGGACCATGCCTGAGCCGAAGGCAGACGCTTAACAACTGAGCCACCCATGCACCCCACCCATCCTAATAATTATTAACAATAGCAAACATATGTAAATAATAGAATACAAAATACTTTTTAATCTTGTCACTGATAATACTGTATTATAATTATTCCACCAAAAATTACATAGGATGCAATGTCAACAACTAGAAATTTTTGAAAAATCATACGCCCACAAAAATCTTACAGTTGAAATTTAAAATTTCTTCATCCTCTTAAAAGTTCACCATTCTGATATTTAGATTCTTTGGTAGGAAGACCCAGTTTTAATATGCTATAGAATTCAACTCTCCCTAACTGATGAAATTCAAAGGGACCCAAATCAAAATGCCAACATTTTTCTAGAAAAGGACTAATGACTTCAGAGGAAACATGGAAATGTAATCAGATGTGAGTAACTACCAAAATTCTAAAAATGAAAAGTAGTGACAAAGAAGTGCCTGAATATTAAGATCTAAGAAAATACAGTGAAAGAGTAGGGCACCATTGCCAGAAGAAACAATCAATGGAACAAAAGAGTCCAACAAAAGACTCAAAAATGTGATGTAATTAAGATGCTGCACTCAAATCAATGGAGAAAAGATAGAGATTTACTAAATTATGTTGAAACAACTGGCTAGCCTTTTTTTATTTTTTTATTTTTTATTTTTTTTAGATTTTATTTATTTATTTGACAGAGAGAGACACAGTGAGAGAGGGAACACAAGCAGGGGGAGTGGGAGAGGGAGAAGCAGGCTTCCCGCGGAGCAGGGAGCCCGATGCGGGGCTCGATCCCAGGACCCTGGGATCATGACCTGAGCCGAAGGCAGACGCTTAACGACTGAGCCACCCAGGCGCCCCCTTTTTTTTTTTTATTGACTCCTGGGGTGCCTGGGTGGCTCAGTCCGTTAAGCATATGACTCAATTTCAGCTCAGGTCATGTCAGGGTCTTGAGATCGAGCCCTGCATTGGGCTCCCCTCTCAGCAGGAAGCCTGCTTCTCCCTCTCCTACTCGCCCTGCTTGTATTCCCTCTCTCGCTGTGTCTCTCTCTGTCAAATACATAAATAAAACCTTAAAAAATAATAATAATTAATTAAAAATTTAAAAAATGTAGAAGTCCAAGATCTGGCATGGGTCACAAGTGAAGGGGGCTAAGCCGTGAAGTACATGTGTGAGTCCACCTGTGTGGGAACTGCAGCAAACTAGAAAAGCATCTGCACTCTCCAGACCTTTTTTTTTTTTTTTTTTTTACATCGAGTCTTTCTGGGGCAACCTGACAAAGCAGATGTCTGCAGGAGGAAACAGGTGGGAATTCTGGAGTTCTGGCTGACGGGCAGGCCGAGAGGATGAACATGCCGGCATACCCAGAAGCGTACTGGTGACATACCATTTGGTAAGGTGTGAATTAGAACTCGTCTCAGCTCAGGCCTTGGGAAAGACAGCAGCCCTTCAATGGTACCTAAGTGCTGCCACACAGCAGTGCAAGCCCCCTGGCGTGAAATCTTACATTTCTAAAGAGATTTGGGGAGTCTAGATGGTTATGTAAAAAACACGGGCAGATCTATTTTTTTTTTTTTTTTAGAACACTGTGAGGGGCCAAACAAAACCCATCTGTTGACCAGATCGTCCCAGAGGCCACCAGCTCAAGTTCCGATTTAAATGCAAAAATTGAAACCGTTCAAGTGTCAGCAGAGATCACGTGACATTATTTGCACAATCTCGGAGTTGGAAAGACCTTTCTCAGCACAATAAAACCAGAACCCATAAAGGACAAGACATTTAATGGCATAAAAATGTAAAACTTATGTGTAACGAACATCATGCACAAGCCTAAAGGCAGCGGACATCAGCGTCCCCGAGTTCCAGCAGAAGGGGGGCTGCTGCAGCCTGGGTCACGGGCCTTCCTCTATCAACAGTACCACCAGGGCCACCTGGAATAGAGGAAGAGGTTCCCAAATGAGCCCGAGAGGGGGCGTAGGAAAGCATCCAGGCAGGACCTCCAGAATTACAGGTGCCATCATCTGTTAATAAATATTAGTTGAGTAAGCTTGAGTATCTAACAGTAGAAATAAAAATTGATCAGTGACATTAAGAATTCCCTCTGGAGGGGCGCCTGGGTGGCTCAGATGGTTGGGCATCTGCCTTCAGCTCAGGTCATGGTCTCTGGGTGCAGGGATCAAGCCCCACGTCGGGCTCCCGGCTCAACAGGGAGCCTGTTTCTCTCTCTCCCTCTGCCTCTCCCCCTGTTTGTGCTCTCTCTGTCTCTCTCTCAAATGAATAAATAAAATATTAAAAAAAAAAAAAAGAATTCCCTCTGGGTAGAAAATGAGTTATTCTTAATAGCCGCTTCAGAATGTTAATATGCTCCCCTCGGCCAACCCTGATCACGTAGGATATGCAAGAAGGAAGTTACTCCATGTGCACATTCTATGTGGAGGGAGAGATCTGAAAGCAGTAAAATGTAACTGACAAAATTCCCTCCTTCATAGCTCTTGGGAGAAGGTGGATTTCATGAATAGGTGGCTCATTTCTCCAAAGCTGTGTAATATAGACCAATATCTTGAACCCAGAATTAGGATGCTGATCTACTATAACATCCCTATGTTAAAGAAATGAGTTAGGAGGCTCAGAAAGTGCTAGATTGAAAGAAAATATGGGGGCAGTCTAAGAGGTTTGGCTTCATGTAGAGAAAACTGAACTTTCCCATATTTTCTTCGATCAAGCTTATTCTTTGAAAAATACACTCTACCATTAAATATTGTCACATCGCTGAATCATGGATTTCACCGTTACCTGCTGCTGCTATTCTTGACCCTTCCGGTGAACGCCATTGCTGCCAGTCAGTGGAAAATAACAAGTCTGTTCATCTGAAAGAGAAAGCGCAACCTGTGACTATTAGCGCATAAGTAAACTCATAGGTATACATGACTTCCAAGAAAATCTTACTGGAAACAGAATTCAATGTTCTCACTGGAATCAGAGAGTGGTTCTTCATCAACTCTCAAGTTGCAGGAAGAAACTGGTTACCATATATCAAAGGCCAAATGTACTTTTAATTTTGAGGCCGCTGCTCACAGCCATTTCAGCCAGAAGAAATATGCACAAGTTTATCATGAGAAGGAAGAAAGGAAATAACATTTCCCCAGTGTCTACTCTTGCCAAGCATTGTGTTGAGCCCTTTTAAAATGACATTTCATGTAAACATGAAAATAGACTTGCAAGGTAGATGCTAATACCCCATATACAAATAAGTCATTTTATAAAGAGGAAAACTGAAACTCGGATTTAAGTAATTTGCGTGAGGTAACAGGCTGTGTCAGCACCCTCCCGAGAATCAAAAGGTAGAAAGGTAAGAGTATGCACAAGAAAGGAAATCAGCCAGTTGGTTTTTACATAAGAATACTTAATAAAAAAGTAGGATAAATAAGAGCCAATTGTAAGAATTTACTTCCACTCATAAAAGGTGCTTAATCTCCAAAGACATTTTTGAGCATTCTCTCAAAAGAGTACTGGGAAAAATGAAAGAAAGAAAAAGAAAAGAGAAAAGAAAAGAAAGAGAAAAAGGAAAAAGGAAAAAAGAAAAAGTTACACAATGTGGGCAGACGGCCTTGGTACTGCCCAGTGTATCTCTAGAAACAACCTCTCTCTCTACGGTTAACACTATCAACAGCTGTTTCCTTTTCCCTTTCTTGTAGGTATTTGTAAATTTACTGCACTTCTCCTAACTTGCTTTAAATAGTTTCAATTTTTCCAAACATCCTTAAGGCAAAGGATCTATTACAAATCATCTTGGTACAGATTTAACAAACTATGTGATACAAATGAAAACACACTAAATTTGTAACAGTTTTAGCTTGCCTCTTACGTTTAAGAGGCTGTTACACTTCCGGCTGAGGCTGAACACTGAATATAGTCCAGCTCTACTCTGACACCTGATAAAGTCTTTTATCTCCTCCTCCATGAAATTAAAATTGCTCACCACAATGTTTCCATACCAGCAGATTTCACTGTCACTCTATCTCCTCCCCCCAAGAAAGAATGCAATATGGATGCTACAAATACTCTAATTAAACTCACACTGGTAGAGCTCTAAGTTTTTCAGGATCAAACATGCTTTGGAGTATAAAATTAAAAAAAAAAAAAAAAAACATGCTTTGGAGTAACACACTCCTCCAACCAGCTCTAGTAGCCCTACAGGGGCTTAGGCAAGTTTCCTAAATTCTCCAACTGAAATCCCAATCATTTCCCCCACCCCACCACTGCTGCCGCCACCCCTTACCCTCTCTCACTTTCCCTCTCTCCAACACACTTTTACTTCCCTTTCCCTTCTTTCTCTACCCTCTTTCCCCCTTCCCTTTCCCGCCATTACTCCCCCTCCTTTCTTTTCTCTCCCTTCACCTCTTTTGCTGCTCTCTCCTTTTCTCTCTCTCGACATGTAGGACCCGCACACAGTAGATGCTCAATAAAATAGTGTGTCCTTTCAGCATTATTCTTCATAACACTGTAAAGGCTTCCGAAGAGTCTGTGATGGCAGTCTCCCACACAACCCTCCCAATCAAGATGCCCACCTGCTTGCAGCCCAACCGTGCCCTCCCTAGGGCTTGTTGGAGAGCCAGAGGGCAGTGAGGGAGATGGTAGGTTGGGTTGTGGAGGAACACCAACCTTGAGAATGGTCCTGAGTTCCCCTATTTGTTCATTTAGTCACTAAGCCAGCAAATATTTCCTGAGCATCTACTCTAAGCCACGTACAGAGAATAGGAGTGAAGAAAACAGACCTGCCATCACTGAGCTTGCAAACTATAGGAGTTTAGCGAAGAAGACACGTAAGAAAAATACGTCGATGTTAGATATTAAAAGGCGCTACAGAGAAAAACAAAAGTGTACAGTGGCAGCAAGGAACCAAGGTAAGGTGTTGTAATTTTATATAGGGTGATCACAGAATGTAACATTTGAGCAAAGACCTAAAGGAAATGAAGGGCAAGCCGTGCAGAACTGCAGAGAAAGATGGTCCTATAACCCGAGGTGATAATGATGTGTCAATGCAAATTCCTCATTTGTAACTAATATACCACTCTGCTGGGAGATGTTAATTATGGGGAGGCTGTGCATGGGGGTAGGAAGGGGGGTGGGGGGGGAGGCAGGGAAGTCTATGGGAAATCTCTGTCCCTTCTGTTCAATTTTGCTGAGAACCTAAAACCTCTCTTTAAAAAGTCTATTTTGGAGGCACCTGGGTGGCTCAGTTGATTAAGCAGCTGACTCTTGATTTTGGCTCAGGTCATGATCTCAGAGTCCTGGGATCAAGCCCCCGCATCAGGCTCCATGCTCAGCGGGGAGTCAGCTTGGGGAGTCTCTCTCCCTCTGCCCCTCCCCCACTCACATGTGCTCATGTTCACACATGAACACGTGCTCTTGCTCTTTCTCTCTCAAATAAATAAATAAATCGCTAAAAGACTATTCTTTTTAACTGTCCTAGAGATTGACAAGTCCAAGACTGAAGGGGTTGGACAAACCTGTGGGTCTCACCACTGGCTTCTTGGGTGAGTGGATACAGTACAAAGTGAAAGAGACTTATTCTCTGAGGGGTCTGGCCCCAGAGCACAGCCAGGAGCTTGTCTATTCAACTCAAATTCTTTATTCTTTAATTTGCCAGGAGGCACGAACCTTTCCCCAGAGTCAGGTGCAAGGAGGCTGCATTGCCAGATTATTGTCTGTTATCTCAATTATGTCTCATCAAAAAAAAAACAAACAAAAAAAAAAACCCAAATTCAGCCCATGAAAGACTGTTTAGATGCTGATGTATGATTTACACAGCTGTACGGAGGAGCCATGCAACTCACAAGGTTAGGTTAGGTTGGAATGGAGGCCTACTGTAGTCAGGAAGTTATTAACCTAAACCACTGCTAAGAAAGGAAATTAGCATACACTTCACTTAATGTCTCTTTCAAAGAATCTTTCTTAAAAATACAGTCACAAAACTGGACCATTTTCTTACACCATACACAAAAATAGACTCAAAATGGATGAAAGACCTAAATGTGAGACAGGAATCCATCAAAATCCTAGAGGAGAACACAGGCAGCAACCTCTGTGACCTCGGCCACAGCAACTTCTTGCTAGACACATCTCCAAAGGCAAGGGAAACAAAGGCAAAAATGAACTATTCGGACTTCAAGATAAAAAGCTTCTGCACTGTGAAGGAAACAGTCAACAAACCAAAAGACAACCGACAGAATAGGAGAAGATATTGGTGCAGCCACTCTGGAAAACAGTATGGAGGTTCCTCAAAAAGTTGAAAATAGAGCTACCCTATGACCCAGCAATTGCACTCCTGGGTATTTACCCCAAAGATACAAATGTAGTGATCCGAAGGGGCACCTGCATCCCAGTGTTTATAGCAGCAATGTCCACAATAGCCAAGCTATGGAAAGAGCCCAGATGTCCATCGACAGATGAATGGATAAAGATGTGTATGTGTATACACACACACACACACACACACACACACACACACAATGGAATATTATGCAGCCATCACAAAAAAAATGGAATCTTGCTATTTGCAATGATGGGGATGGAACTAGAGGGTATTATGCTAAGCGAAATAAGTCAATCAGAGAAAGACAATTATCATATGATCTCACTGATGTGTGGAATTGTTTTTTTTTTTCTTTTTTTTTAGATTTTATTTATTTGACACAGAGAGAGAGAGACAGCTAGAGAGGGAACACAAGTAGGGGGAGTGGGAGAGGGAGAAGCAGGCTCCCCGCAGAGCAAGGAACCCGATGCAGGGCTCGATCCCAGGACCCTGGGATCATGACCTGAGCTGAAGGCAGACGCTTAATGACTGAGCCACCCAGGCACCCCATGATGTGTGGAATTTAAGAAACAAGGCAGAGGATTATAGGGGAAGAGAGGAAAACATGAAACAAGACGAAACCAGAGAGGGAGACAAACCATAAGAGACTTTTTTTTTTTTTTAAAGATTTTATTTATTTATTTGAGAGAGAGAATGAGAGAGAGCACATGAGAGGGGGGAGGGTCAGAGGGAGAAGGAGACTCCCTGCAGAGCAGGGAGCCCGACGCAGGACTCGATCCAGGGACTCCAGGATTATGACCTGAGCCGGAGGCAGTCGCTTAACCAACTCAGCCACCCAGGCGCCCAACCATAAGAGACTCTTAATCTCAGGGAAAAAACTGAGGGTTGCTGGAGGGGAGGGGGAGTGGAGGGATAGGGTAACTGGGTGATGGACATTAAGGAGAGCATGTGATGTAATGAGCACTGGGTATTATATAAGACTGATGAATCACTGACCTCTACCTCTGAAACCAATAATATGTTATATGTTAAATGAATTTAAATTTAAAAAATAAACTTAAAACAAAAACAGAACAAAATAAAAATAGTCACATGTGCACAAGGAATTATGTGCAATAAAATATTGTTTATAACATTAAGAAAACTGGTAACAACTTAATACATGCCAACACAGAAATGGCTAAATCAGTTATGATACATCATGAGATGCAACAAAACATCAAAAATAATACGTTTATCTAAACAAGATGTGTAACATGTACAATGTGGGCCAATTTGCTTAAAAAAATGTTTTTTGTTTCAGCACCATACAAACACAAATGTGCATGCACGCGCACACACGTGTGTGCACACATACACCAAACTATAAATGGTGACTTCTCTGGAAAGGGACACTTCTATTATGTATGCTATGAATCCTTTATTATCTGTGTAAACATATTTTTCTCTAAATACAGGGGCTGGAAGGAAAATGGACTGGCCTGTAAATATTGAAATCAGAGGTCTTCCTTAAGTTTTCATACATACATTTTTAATATTATTCCCAAAGATTATAAAGACAAAATGTGATGGGGGGGAGTAGGCAGTTTAAAATCTTCCTATTTAAAAAGAAAAAAGCAGAGAAAGTACCAACTTGGCTGTACAGCAGAAAAAGGACAGGTTCAAGTGAGACAGGTGATCACTTTGGGCAAATTAAACCTTACCAGCCTCAGTGTTCCCATCCATAAAATGGAAAATAGCAAATTTTACAATGTTACTGAAAAGAGTGAATTATATAATCTAGCTAAAATACCTAGCACACTGACACATCATAAGTATTCAATACATAGCAGCTCTTGTGGAGTTGGCGGGGGAGGGGAATACACAGCAGGTCTTATTTAAGTCAGCAACATTTGTTACATTTTATATAAGTGAAACAAATATGTTTCATTTAGGAATGTACCCTGCCAGGTCTTCTGTAGTCCTTCCAGCCTCTTGGAACAAATTTATTCAGAAATAAAAATGTCCGGGTACCTGGGTGGTTCAATCCTCTAAACATCTGCCTTCAGCTCAGGTCATGATCCCAGGGTCCTAGGATCGAGCCCCAGGTCAGGCTCCCTGCTCAGTGGAGAGTCTGCTTCTCCCTCTCCCTCTATCACTCCGCCCCCCCCCCCCCCATCTCCACTGCATGTGCTCTATCTCAAATAAATAAAATCTTTAAAAATATGTCATGTATATCAAATTGCTTTTCTCACCAAAATAGCAGGTAAAACAATTCAAGTAAAAAAAAAAATTTCCCTCATTTTTTAAGGGCTTCCAAAACCTAGCACATTCTAGGGAACCCACTCTCAGAAGTCTTATGACAAGCTGGTTAAAAGGTCTGTTTTGCAACCTACTAGCTATATAATCTCAAAAAAATTACTATTTTTCCCCCTAAGGTCTCAGCTTTCTCATCAGTAATATGGGGCTTCATGCGATTGTCGTAGGGTTATACAATGTGTGTCATACTTTTAGCACAATGCCTGGCTCATGTTAAGCACTCAGTGAAACAGTTGCAGTTATTGTTCGGGTTATTTTTCTGCCAATCAAAGCACATGCTTGGGAGAATCCATATATTGCTTTTCAATGACAACAGAGATAAGCAAGTTTCAAAGCCCCATGACCATGACCCAGTTCCCAAAGGAGAATATGAGGAAAAGAACTCCGTCTGGATTCCAGAGGGAGTGTGGACTGGTCAGTAGTCCCTGTCAAGTCTACTTCCCTTCCCTTCCACACACATTCCTCCAGGAGTTAACAGTCTCCTGGTAACAGGCAATGTGTCAGGGGTGAGTCATGGATCATACACTGTTTTCATCAGCATTCTCCCGAACTCTGCCCCAAGCAGATCATAATCTCCCAAGGCCCCAAAGTGATCTGATCACTCACAGTTCCTTTAGCTCTCCAATGACATGTGGCACCCATAGCTTAGAAATCCATCATGGATTTCCCCAACTGTCTCTTCATTTCAAAATCCTTGTTCAAGAGGACTCCAGTGCTACCCCAAACTCAAGTATACATTTCACACCTTGTTGGCTCCCTCTCATCATTTGGGTCTCTGCTCAAAGATACATTCTCAAAGAGGCCTTCCTGGTTACAGCAGCTAATGTGGTACTGTTGTGCCTTCAATCATATCCTCCAGCCAACCATTCTCAATTCCATTATAATCTACATGGGTTAGGAATGTGTCTAGCTGCAAGTAACAACTGCTTAATTAATGGAAGTTTATACTTCCACAGCAAGTCCAGTAGCCACTAGTGTTAGCCGTTCAATGAGGCCACCAAGAACTCTGGCTCTTTCTGCTCTGCCATATTTAGCATGTTGTCTTTATGCTTGTCACCTCATGGTACAAAAAGGCTGCTACCATAACCAGATATCTTACCTACATTTAAGGCTGGAAGAAGATGAGAAGAGGAAGGTGTGGCTATGCCAGCCACATCTTTCTCCTTTTGTTAGGAAAGGAAAATCCTTCCCCAAGACCTTGCCTATCAAAAAACCAGAGCTAGGTCACATGGCCTCCTAAAGCTGCAGGGGAGGCAGGTAAGTTAGGATACAAATTGTTAGCACTGGCTAAGAACAAGCATGATCTATCACCTAAGACTAGGCACAATGTAGTCCCACACACAATTAAGGTTCTTCTAACAACAAAAAAATGGGAATGGGTGTTGGGAGGAAAGTAACAATGCTGGCCACACTTATTTTTCATAGTACTTACCATCTGAAATTACTTTATGCAAAATAATAAAAATAAGTGTTAACTGCTCATACCCTCAACAGAATGCAAGCTCCTAGTCTAGATCCATATATATATGGATATATATATATCCATCCAGAATCTATATTTTAAAATAGTCAAGTTTCTTGCAGTAGGTAGGTATGATATTTATATACAGGCACTGGAAGATAGTGAGGGTCATCCAGGTTATCCTGCAGTGGCAATTTAAATCAAAATCTCAGTGTTTGACAGAACAAAGGTTTATTTCATACTCACTCTTCAGGTCCATTGCATACTGGTGTGTTGGGGTAGGAAAGAGGGCAAGGAGCTTTTCTCCACATTGAGAAACCCAAACTGTTGGAATCTCCACTATTTCAAAATGTGGCTTCAGGGTTTGCCATAGTAAAGAGAGTTGGAGGGTCTCATGAGGGCCACTTAAATGCTTTAGCTCACATGTTACTCCCACAGATAGCCCACTGGACAGAATTAGTCACATGACTATTTTTTTTTTTTTCCAAAAGTTTATTTATGGGTTGTTGGGTTGTGTTTTGTTTTGTTTTGTTTTTTTTCAGTAATCTCTACACCCAACATGGGGCTCGAATTCACAACCCCGAGATCAAGAGTTGCATACTCTTCAAGAGTCACATGCTCCTTGGACTGAGCCAGCCAGGCACCCCCAGAATTAGTCACATGATTCTATGTAATCGTAACGAGGCAGAGAAACAGGAGAGAACACATGAATATTGGTAGTAAATGTTTCTGCCTCATTCCCCACGGGCTGGTACAACAATGCATTATCCCATTTTAAAATGTAGACCCATTAAAGAAGTTCCTTGGAACAAACTCAATGTTAGGGATACTCAGTAAAACAATTATTTCATCTTATAAGGTAATACTTACCATTAAGACACACACACACATTTTTCCTTCAGGAATAATAACAGGAAATATTTATGTAGCACTTACTATGCTCTGCTCCAAGTACTTGCCAAATTTTAGTACCTTTAATCTACTCAACTACCCAGTAAGGGAGATCTTATTAGAGTAACAGTCTTATTAACCCCATCTTGTAAGGGAATGGAAAAGTGTTAGGGGCCAGTTTTCCATGGGTCTATGGCATTTCTGCATATTGTACAAGCAGAGGCACCAATTGTCTTTGTTCTAGACAATCTTTAAGGATGTTTGTATAGAGAACAGCCTTGGAAAATAGACAGTGTCTCCTACAGCACAGGGCAGCACGTTTACTGAGCAGTATAAACAAAATACTGTCTCTCCCTCCGGAGCAAAGGGCACACTGCCCATTATAAAAGACTAGGTTTCCCTAAGCTCAGGATTCCTCTCCTGTAATGCAACCCTCTTTATTTCCAGGTGTCATCTGACTCTCTGCGTCTCGCTTTGGAAACTGGGGCTTAAGGAACCAGTCTAAGAAAATGTTGACACTCTGGCTATGGCTATTATTATGAGCAATAAAGTCGAGCCCACGAAACTGTGGCAGGTTAACCTGTTAAAGTAGGGTAAAATCGCAGAGCCTTCAGTTTTTGACAAAAAGTTAAGCAATTTGCCTAAGGTGTGACAGCTAGTAAGTGGCATATGCAAGATTCAAGCCCAAGCTGTCTGGTTCAGTAACCATGCTTTTAAAATTTTAAATTCTCTGCTATATGGCAGTAGTTCTCAAAGTGTAGTTCCAGAACTAGCATCATCAATATCACCTGTGAACATGTTACAAATGCAAATTCTTGGGCATTACCCCAGACCTACTGAATCAAAAATTGGGGGGTGGGGGGGTGGGGAGACATGTGTTTTAATAAGTCTTCCAGAAGATTCTGACAATATAAGTTTGAAAACCACTGCTATATTGCATATATTCACTGAATCTATAAGATTGAAGGAAATGGTATGGGTATATCCTGATTCACATAGGGATGTGACTGACCTTGCATAACTTGAATAGATTTCAAACACTAAGGGAGATGGTTTTTCATAAGCCCTTGCATATAATTTTTTAGGAAGGTAAGGATCTTTATATGGTGCAAATAAATATCAAATGTCTTTTTAATAGGCCTGCATAATATTTTCCTTTGGAGTCACAAATATATGTCCAGAATGCTTTTTTATTCCCATAATGATCAGAAAGAATTACTTAGCCAAGGGAGAAACACTATTTATATTTTAGAGTCAAGCTGTAATTCTTGAAAAACAGGAAACCACATATCAACAAAGCCAACTCAGTGTACCATAGTGGAAAGGGCACCGGGCTTTGAGTCACAGAGTCAAGTCACTTAACTTCTTCAACTCAATTTCCTGATTTTAAAATGGAAAATGAACTCCCAACTTTAGAGCTGCAATTAGGCTTAAATGATACATTATTTGAAAGCTGTGGGTAAATAGCTTTTATGCTATGTGAATGTAAAGTCCACCTGCATGAGCTCTTTCTTTCTTGATCATGGTGTTACCACAGTTTCTCCAAAGCTTAGAGTACTGCCTGGCACATAGAAGATGCTCAATACATATGAGGTATTAGGAATGAATATGAGGTATTATATTAATGATGTAATTGACTCCTCTGGACTCCACTTGTCACAATAATTTCAGCCTTTTAATAGGAAAAAGTCACTCTAACAAGAAATCCTTAGTCATGTTTAAAATGGGCCAGCTAATTTAAGAAAATCAGCTGATTTTCTTCCCCTGGAGAACACTACTGAAGAAGTTCTGTCCTAAGGCATAAGACAGAAACTCCTATTAGCAACCCTGATGGCCTTAGAACCTCAGGGTTTCAATTCTACAATACTCTGTTGTGCATATATAAACAGGAGTAAAGGATGTGTACCTACAAAGAACTACATATTTCACGTTTACTTCTGCACTGCGGTAGGATTTTAATAAATGTATTACAGGGTTTATGAAATCTATTTGAATAAAATCTGAGATTCAAGTCAGTAAATATTAAATAAACTACTGTGTATAAAAAAGAGAGAGACAGCTAGAAAACTACAGCCAATTAAAGATTGTTTGGGAACAGAATTTATAATTTATTTATTTATTTTTTAAGATTTTATTTATTTTGGGGTGCCTGGGTGGCTCAGTTGCTTAAGCGACTGTCTTTGGCTCAGGTCATAATCCTGGAGTCCCAGGATCGAGTCTCACATCGGGCTCCCTGCTCGACAGGGAGTCTGCTTCTCCCTCTGACCCTTACACCTCTCACGCTCTCTCTCTATCTCTCAAATAAATAAAATCTTTAAAAAAAAAAGATTTTATTTATTTGTCAGACAGAGACAGAGAGAGAGCGAGCACAAGCAGGGGGAGCGGCAGACAGAGGGAGAAGCAAGCTCCCCACTGAGCAAGGAGCCCGATGCAGGACTTGATCCCAGGACTCCGGGATCATGACCTGAGTTGAAGGCAGACACTTAAATGACTGAGTCACCCAGGCATCCCCAGAATTTATAATTTAATGAGGAAAATATTATTTACAAAACTTTGTAGATTTATGTTAATGCAGTTCCTTAATTTGTACTCTCTCCAACATACTTTCTCAATATCCTGAAAAATTAGTTAATAATCTAGAGTTCTTAAAATAGAGGAACTTCAAGCTTTTAGCTTCAACAGACATATCTAAGTTAGCAAATGAATTCAAGTTGAAGGTCAGCTTTCAGTATAGGGCTTTAATAGTAAGGACACTATCCCAACTATGTTGCCATACCTTCAGAGACACCTGCAGGGTATATTGTTCCCTGTCTTACAATGGTCCAAATATTTATACATATATTAGCTCTACCTTTTAAAAAGTGAAAGCATAAGTCCATCTTAAAGATGTATAATTTGAACAACCAATTAACTTCATAAATGATCATGCAAATTCGTTTAATGAAAGCACAAATTACAGTTGAGCATGAAACTCCTTTCACTTGCTTCTTGAAAAAATATTGAGGGATGCCTGGGTGGTACAGTCGGTTAAGGGACTGACTCTTGGCTTCAGCTCAGGTTGTGATCTCAGGGTTGTGGGATCAAGCACCGTGCTGGGCTCCTGGGCTCCGTGCTGAGCGCAGAATCTGCTTGAAGATTCTCTCTCCCTCTCTCTCTGCCCCTCCCGCTTGTGCATGCGTGCTCTCACTCTCTCTCTCAAATAAATAAATAAATAAATAAATAAATCTTTTTAAAAAACTCCAAAGAAAGGAAAATACTGAAAACAATTTTGCTTTTCTAAACTTAATTTTTTTACCCATCTTTTCAACTCAAGGCAATATAATTTCAACTGAACAATCACATGGCTACAGTGATTTGTAGACATTTTCAGACATGCAACTCGTATATATCGTAATTGAACAGTACTCTTCCAAATTTAATCCAAAATCAATTGAGAATTTTAGTTAATAAAACAGTAACTTTTAGCTCAACCCACTCCTTCAAAATGCAGTCAAACCAGATAGGACGCAGAAGAGACAGCCAGTTTTGATGTAGTCTAACTCTACCTCAAAGTATTAAGTCTTATAACCTCACAGCGAAACAGTGACTTCTGGTGGCAAAAAATGCATGCATACTCCACATTTTGCAGGAGAAAGCAGTGTTTAAAATCACTGGGCTAGGGGCGCCTGGGTGGCTCAGTCGTTAAGCATCTGCCTTCGGCTCAGGTCATGATCCCAGGGTCCTGGGATCGAGCCCCACATCGGGCTCCCTGCTTGGCGGGAAGCCTGCTTCTCCCATTCCCGCTCCCCCTGCTTGTGTTCCCTCTCTCGCTATGTCTCTGTCAAATAAATAAATAAAATCTTAAAAAAAATAAAATAAAATCACTGGGCTTTTCTGACCATAAATTCTCAGTCCCTGGATGACCTTTGTATTCTAATTTAACACACTGTGATTCCTCAAGATTGTATTTTTACAAAGTTGAAGAGTTAAGCAAATCACAAATGCCAAAGCCACCACAGAAATTTGATTGCTACAGTGAACGTATAAAACATGTTAACTCTGATAAGTTAACAGTTCATTTTCTTTCTGCAGGTCCTACACCCCTAGTCTCATCATCCCTGTAAGTTATATTTAGAAAAAGAAAAAAGGGGGGGATCCCCCAATATCTAAACTCATTTTTATTGTTATTTAAGTAGGCTCCACACCCAGCATGCAGCCTAAGGGGCTTGATCTCACGACCCTGAGATCAAGACGTGAGCTGAGATCAAGAGTTGGACTCAACTGAGCCATTAGGTGCACCTAAACTCATTTTTTTCAAAGCCTTGTGTCCTACTCTTCAATACTTCTTTGTCTTAAAGATCCCAAGTCCTTTCTGTGGTTCCCCCTCTCCTAAATTAGCTAAATTCAAATTAGTCTTCTAGTTTTACACAAGTAGCACGAGTTATTCTCTTGCTTTCTCTCCTAGTCTCCATTCTCTTGGGTCATTATTCTTTAGTACTCTCCATTCCTTCCCTGCGTCTTTATCTTCAAATACAGTATTTTCTAACAGTGGCAAGAGACAACACCTTTAAATTAAAGCAGGGAACCATGCAGAATTTTCAACTCTCCTGTGAATTTTGTCCAGAATATCCACTCAAGGAATCCTTTCCACTAAAGATGAAAGGCAAGCTAAGGAAATACATTAGACAGAGGAAGTAAACACTGAAACAGGGCCATGCCTACGTATTCTCAAGCCTCTGAGCATAACTAGACTCATAGTCCAAAGGTCTTTTTCTTTTACGTGCCTTCTATCTCCACCCGGAGTCTGACACACGTACCTCCGGCAGAGGTATCCCACCTCTGCCTACCTTCTACGAACTCTGCATGACCTCGCTCTGAAATAATCTTGCACAAGCAAAATCCCCACACTTCTCAGGGCGCTCCCTCGCCTGATGTTTCTGTATCTCAATTTCTGAGCTTTTTTCACTTTGCAACTGTCCCAGGGAACACTGGGTCTTCGCCTTAATTCCGGTTTCGCCTTTAAGGTTTTAAATCTGTCTGGTTCCTCGATGGTATGTCATCCCCCGGCCCCCAGCCCTCAACGTGCACCAACAGGGTTAAAACTGCCCCATCCCACACTTAAAACATAGCAAAACATGGTCTGCAAGCGCCCCCCGCACCTCCCCTCCCCGCGAGAGACTGGCTCCCGGAAGAAACGGACACATCTCCACCTCCAAAGCCAAAGGTCTTCCTGGGCAATTTGCATAACAATACTGGGGTGTATGTGAGTGTAGAAACTCCTGCAAGACCAACCAACCTAGTAAGAAAGTATCGAGACCCCCGAAGATCCCTTGCAGATTCATTAACCTAACTACCATTACGTTAAGGTGGGTACGATTCACACAACTCTCCAAGTCCTCTCCCTTTTAATTCGACGACCTTGGCGCTCGCAGCGTCGGGGGGCTCGAAAGAAGCAGTCACACGAGGATAAGACACCGGCGTAAAAAATAATCAAGAGAAATTAACCAGTTCCACGTTCTGCAGATGCAGTCTCCCTGCGCCCCAGGGGCAAGTCTCAGAAGGTGCCACCTTCAACTTTCCCCCTCCCTCTCTCGAGGCTGCGGACCACCGACACGCGCCTCCATCTCAATCACAATTAGATCGGATTGGATCCACTAATTCTCTCAATCAGACGCAAGGGGGAGGGGTGACAATGACGGCGGGGGAGGTAAGGGGAACTCGGGATGGAAGAGAGAAAAGCCCCGCTTTTACTCCCCGAGAAACTTCTGGGACGCTTCTATTACGCAACCCCGAGTCTAGGTTCCAAAACCGAACATCCTTCCGCAAGACGCGGGGCGCACCAGCAGACGACTGATTTGGGGGAGTGGGGAAGGAAAATGGGACTCTCCTGTGTTTCCCACCGCTCCACCCCCAGTTCTTCCAGACGCTACCTGCCCCGGATTTGCAAGGGTGATGCGAGCTCCGCGTCTCCTTCGCCCGTTCCCCCCGAAGGTTCCCACCGGAAAAGTGGGAACGCCAGCTACTTGAGTCAGCGTGCTGGGAAGCAGGCAGCGAGGCGGGGAGAGCCTGGGCTTCCCAGAAGTCCGCGGCTGCGGCATTCCCGGCGAGGCTGACCCCCAGCCCGGGGGCGCACAAGGCTCCGCTTACCTTCCTGACCCTTGCTTCTCCAGTCTCAAGTCGTGCGCCCTCGCCACCTCCTCCGCCCTCCCCTGACCTGTTGCGGTGGGGAAAGGGCGCGGGTGCGGAAAGCGAAGGGGATCGCGTCCTCCCGGGATTCGGAGGCGGCTCGCACGGGTCTCGACTCGCGAGGCGCGGAGGCGAAAATGCAGCTGCGCCCGCGATGCGCGCAGGCGGCGGCCGAGTGCGCAGTAGCCGCGCGCTAGCCCGATTGCTGGCTCCCAAGCTCGGCGCGCCGGCAGCGCCAGAACGCCCCGGAGGCAAGGCCACGCCCTCCTCGGGAGACCCCGCCCCCGGCCCGGCCCGGCCCGCCCTCGCCCTGCAGCCCGGCGCTAAGCGGATCAGCCCGGCCCACGCCCTCTAGCTGGCGCCACCCAAATGGCTAGGAACATCGCCGCCCTCCTCGGAAAACCGGTGGGAGGATCCAGGGCGAGCAACCGCTGAGGACGGAATACTGCAGTGACCGCGCAGGCAGCGTGGGTGACCCTGCCCCGGGCTGATGTGGGACACAAGAACCCTTTCGTGTTACAGAGACATTCAGCTCCGTGTCAAGTTCTGACTAAAAGTGTCAAGGAGTCTTTCTGCAATCCCCTATACAATCGAAACAGATTCTGTGCCCTTCAAAGGAGATAATAACTCACATCTAGAGAGTGCTTTCCAGTTTATGGAGGGCTTTTCACACACAGGCCCGACTCATCTTCGCAACAACCTTATAAAACAGATACACCATTATCGCCATTTCCCAAATAATGAAACCGAAGAGCTGAAAATTAAGTGGTGTGCCCAGTGTCCACAAGCTACAAAGTGGCATGGGAAACAGATCTCCTGAATCCATCCTCTGGGTTCTTACATTTCACCAGCCCAACCCCAGAAAATCCGCATAGGGGTAGGGGCTTTGGCAAACAGAACCAAAGGAAGAAGGGAAAGCTAATGTCTAGTTAAAATGCTACTCGATTCCTTCTACGAACACAACAAGGAAAGCATCGAGTCTAGTCTGCGCCATCTCACCTCCCCCACTGAAAGAGATGCAGAAAGATTACATTGAATGGCTCAGATGGGTTTTTACAGTATCGTAATGGTTTAAACTGGGTGAAATTATTTGGATGAAGATTACCTTATTCAAATGTCATATGTAAATGTAAATTAATATAATGTATGAAAATAACCCACTTAGTGCCCTCTGTATTTCTTTTCACCTTCCTCCTCTTCTTCCTCCTTCTTGTCCCTATTGCTTTGCCCCTCATTACTCCATTGTGTACATGAACGGTGTTGACTGAAAACCCAATCAATAGATATTTACATTTCCAAATTAAACCTTTGGTTACCTCACTTAATTTCCCATGGATTGTTTTCCAAAATATAACTCCTCTTCCTACTCCCTATGCTCCCATGATGATATTGATTTGGCTTACTTTAACAACTAAAATAATGAAGGTGTCCCTGATGAAATTTGGTGTGCCTCTAGATGAAAGCTTTAGAGGTCATCTCTGAGCAGGAGTCACCTCTGACAGACGGGTGTTTGTATAGTTCTTAAAAGTTTCTAACCGAGATTGGTATCTATTCTAACCATAACAAATATTTTAACCTTTTTGTTATAGAACTAATATATTTCATTGTAATATATATATGCATAATAATATTTTATAATCTGTCTTTACCACTCCTATGTGAAACTTTTTCCTTTGTCATGTTCCTTTTAATCATCCCATACTACCTCCTAATACCTTCAAACTGTGGTCAGTTTAGTAAATAAGGTTGTCAGTGAAAGTATGATAATTTTATTTTCCTGCTTTTGGAGCTGAAGGATGTCATTTTGCAAAAATTTTTTGTAGAAGATGATGTAGTTTTGCTTCAGAAAGTAGTCCATTCCATTTATATGGATATTCTTAAGGCAATGTGCTAGGTGATAGGCTGTATCAATAACAAAGGTTCCAGTGCCTAGCAGAAACAAGTAAATAAATAATTCCAATGCATACTTCTATCGATTAATTTCTGGAAAGATGGTAGGTTACTTAAAAACACTTAAGTCAAAATTAATTTTTTTTAAAGATTTTATTTATTTATTTGACAGAGAGAGGGAACACAAGCAGGGGAAGTGGGAGAGGGAGAAGCCAGCTCCCCATTGAGCAGGGAGCCCGATGCGGGGCTCGATCCCAAGACCCTGGGATCATGACCTGAGCCGAAGGCAGATGCCCAACTGACTGAGTCACCCAGGTACCCCTTAATTTTTTCATAATAAATAAAAAGCAGGATAGTTATTCTAGTGAGTTTTTTTTTTTTTCTTTCAAAAAGTTGCCTTTCTGAGGCACCTGGCTGACTCAGTGAGAATAGCAGGTCACTTGATCTTGGGATCCTGAGTTCGAGCCCCATGTTGGTGTAGAAATTACTACTGAGGGACAGAGGGATAGGGAGAGAGAGAATCTTAAGCAGGCTCCATGCCCAGCATGGACCCGATGCAGGGCTGGATCTCACGACCCTGAGATCATGACCGGAGCTGAAATCAAGAGTCAGATGCTTAATTGACTGAGCCACCCAGGTGCCCCCCCCCCTCTTTTCCCTTTTTAAAGAGTACTTTTAAAACTGCCTCTTCATGTAAGGACTCCTGGGATGCTACTTGACAATTTTCAGCCATGTTTTTACTTAAAATTTAAAGACAAACAAGTGAACCCCCTGGGACTCACAGAAATTCATAGGCTGTATTCTCAGAGCGCCCGAATGGTACAAAGGGGCAGGAACATAATGTTAAGATGGAGACTGGTGGGAAATGTGCCTGCATCACGACACGGACGGCTGTTTGCTTGGCCAGCCTGAAGCGCTCCTAAACTCTGCAGTTAGCAAGACCGGCAGTTTAAATTATGTTACTCCGAAATTACTGCATGTATATTTCAAAGGGATAATTTCTTCAAAGTGTAAATAAATCCCAACCAAATTGAAAGCTGAGCATACACTTGTAAAAGAAAACAAGCAACCCAGAGTTGGGAGGTGTGTCGATGAGGAGAAGGTGACAGTGAGGGAGGTGGAAAGCTTAGCTTAAACCAGGTAAGGGAAAGTGGTGGAAGAGCCAGTTCCCAAAAAAAGAACACAAAGAGGGGGTAGTAGGACCTTGGGGCAAAGATTATGACGGGCAGGGATAAGATAGAAGACAGGAAAGGTCAACAGAAAGCTGCTGGTAAAGTACCAGCCATGCCAACCTAGAGTTTTCCTTTCATCCTAAGTGCAGTGAGTAGGAGATTCAAACAGGCTGCATTTTATTTTATCTTATTTTATTTTATTTTTTTTAAGATTTTATTTATTTATCTGACAGAGAGAGAGAAAGCACAAGCAGGGGGAGCGGCAGGCAGAGGGAGAGGCAGACTCCCCATTGAGCAGGGAGCCCGATGCGGGGCTCGATAACAGGACCCTGGGACCATGACCTGAGCTGAAGGCAGTTGCTTAACCGACTGAGCCACTCAGGTGCCCCCAGGCTGCATTTTAGACAGACTACTGTGGCTACCTTATGAAAATGAATAGGAGACTGGAAGACTGCCATCATAATCCCTGAGGCCACGTAAGAAAGTGTGCTGAGAGCTCAGCATAGATTGTAGGCAGATACAGAAATCCCTAGCTTTACATCTCAACCTGGGAGGCAGATATGCAAATATAAACCTGCTGTCTTTAGCTCTAAAAAGAACTAGGTGCAATATTACTGGAATTAAAATAACTGTCTTTATTTCATCATGAATATTTAGCAGAAAATATGGTTCCAAGTAACCTGACATCACATTTTCTAACCAGTACAATATGAATTTCATATCATCTGTGAGTTTTTAGTCATTGCTACTACATACTGCTTCCCAATCCTAGTGGGGATTATGAATGTTTTTTAGTCATGTAGTAATATTGTTAAACTGATTTCATATGTCTAATAGTAATTTGAAAAATCCCAATGAATCTGGAGCAAAAGAATATGAGCACAACATCCATATTTTTCTCTAAAAAAATTAATGCAAGGATTTAACTGAATTTCTACAATTTATCAGACATTTCACACACGAAATTTTATCTAATTCTCTTGAAAACATGCGTAGATATCTAGTTCATGTATAAAGAAGGAATAAGCTCGGAGAGATCATTCATCTTGATCATGATTATACAGCAAATAAACAGAGGCAGTACTTGAACCCAGCTCTTCTGTTGGTCAAGGTCATGTTCTCACCACTATACACATAATTAGATTAGTATAAATATCCCAACTAATGTTTATTACAGTTAAATCCACATCAGCAGGCCCAAGAGAGTTGGCAATGGGTTTTTATTCTGACAGTTACATCTGGAGGGTTAAATAGGACGAGGATAAGAAAAATCTGAGTAATTATGGGAAAATCAAATAGTTGGGAAGTAGAAAAGGGAAAGACGTGAGTCAGAGCCAGAATACAAAAGCCAAGTTATGGGAGAAGGATTGGTGGTAAGAGTACCCTACCAACTATGGCACAACTTAAGAATTCAATACTCATTACTATGATTCACCTTGACCCATATTTCTCTTCTAAGTTCCAGACTTTCACCCTCATTTGTTCGCAGGAAATTTCCATATGGTTGTGCCATAGGCAAAACAAACTCAGCATATGAAGTATGAAATACATATTATTTCATTCTGTCCACTCATTCTTCCATAACCAGAACCCACTCAACCTAATTCCTCCTATTTGGTTTTCACCTTTTTATAATGGTACCATTATAGACCCAGGATTCAGGTTCAAATGTCCATTACCTACCAAGTCATATTTAATATCTCCCTCCCCTACAAGTTCCCTTCCCTTTGTTGTTGTATTTCTTCATTCTTTCAGTGAATAGCTGCTAAGTGTCAGGTACTAATTCTGTTCAATTCTGGGATATAATGACAAACAAGAAACTTGCCTTGTCTTTGGACAGTTCACATCTAGAAGGTGAGTATGGAAGGCAGAATTCTAAATGGCCCCCAAGAATCCCAGTCCTGGTATGTGTTTGCTATTTAATTTTTCTCTCCTTGAATGTAGGTGAGCCTAACCTAATCAGGTGAGCTCTTTTTAAAAAGAGGATCTAGGGGCCCAAGGAGGAGGAAAGCAGATATTTGAAGCTATAGCAGAAGCTCTCCTCCTGGCCTTGAGGGAGCAAATCACCATGTTGTACAGAGGGCCATAAAATAAGGACTGGAAAGTGCCTTTGGGAACTGAGAGTGGTCTTTGGCCACCAGCTGGCAATAAAATAGGAACCTTAGTCATACAACTGCAAGGAAATGAATTCTGCCAAGGGAACTTGGAAACGGATCTTTCCTTGGTCAAGCCTGCAGAGGAGGATACATCTGGCCAACACCTTGATTCCAGCCTGGTAGGATCCTGTGCAGAGGGCGCAGGTAAAGCATGCTGGCCTTCTTAGTTACAGAAACTGTGAGGTAAAAAATGTGTGCTGTTTTTGACTGCTAGGTTTGTGGTAATTTGTTATACAGCAGTAGAAAACTAAAACAAAGAGATAAATTCATTGTCATACAGTCTACCTGGTGCTATGGGAGAGGTGTTGATGGACTCAGGGACAACATCCTGCCAGAGGCCGAACCTAGGATAATAACAAAAAGAAAGAGGGAGTTGGGGGAAATGAAAGTCATCAGGAAAGGGCACAATGGTGTGTGGCAAAGGGAGCTAAACATGCACAAGTCCCAAAGTGATGGAGTTCACGGTGAATTTTAGAAATTAGAAATAGTTCAATATGTCCAAAATAGGAGGAAATTGGTAAAAGATGAGGATAGAGATGTAAGAAAGGGTAAGAAAAAACCCGAACCCTTGACCATTTACTGATTGTATACCGTGTGGTGGCCCAGTGTGTAGACTCAGCTGCGCTGGTCACAGTAACCTCTGGTGATACATCCATGTGTGCTGCGGAGTTGCATGTTTGCCTCACATCCAGTCCCTGCTCTTCCTCTACTTTGCTGTGAATCACAAGGGGTGGATTGTTGCAATCACCTTTCCTAGGTTTCTTTGCTGGGAACTGACTTCTGTCTAGGTTTGGCCAATAGATGTCACTGGAAGGAGACAGGAGGGCAGGGGGAGAGGAGACTCCAGAGTGGCTCTCCTCTCTCTGCTTTGGGCATGGCTCTGCGCCAGTGGCTGCTCCTTCTCCCCAGCTCTAGTTCCCACAGGTCCCGGTCAGCAGCTCTGCCTCCTGGGCTCTGCTAACATTGTCCTTCCTTAGTCCCAGCCTTGGAAGTGGCCATTGCTTCCTGCAGTTGCTTAATCCCCTCCTTGGTCTTTCAGCTCTTCAGCCTAAAAGACTGTCTTCCCTTATTAAATTCTATTAAATTACCTGGCATGAGTGTTATTTTCCTAATTGGATCCTCACTGAATCACCATGTTTTACAGACAAAGAGACTGAAATCCAGAAAGACTGAGCAACTTGCTTAGTACCCCACAGTTAGGCTACTGTGGGGCTGGGATGTAGACCAAGTACAGTGAGTCTATCAAGCTGCATTGTGTCTCTGAGCTGACATCAACCATACTGAGTCAGCTCCTTTGTATTTCACTTTTCCAGTAGCCTCTGAACTGTTCTCCATCCCTCCTCTATCTTCTCTCTCTAGTGTGTTCTCCACAATGCTGCCAGATGAGTCCTCCTAAAGCATATCTCCGGTCATGTGACATATCTGGCAATTGCAAAGAGAACTAAGCACCAACTCCCCATTCTAGACCCCAGACTTCCCAAAAGAGTTTGTCTTTCCAGCTTCACTTTTGTTAAATATTTTGCTTTACTGGAAATCTACCCTTTTCACTTTTACATCTTTGCTTATACTGTTTCTTTTCTTTTTAACAAATTTATTTATTCTTTTAAGTAGACTCCATGCCCAGCAATAGAGCCCAATGTGGGACTTGAATTCACAACCCTGACATCAAGACCTGAGCGGAAATCAAGAGTTGGATGCTTAACCAATTGACTCACCCAGGCACCCCTTTGCTTATACTATTTCTGTTCCCTTTAGCTAGAATGCTCTCTTTTCATCTTTTGAAATAAATCTCTCTCAGTTCTACCTATTGATATAATATTTGTCCTTCAAAGCTTATTTATTCATTCATTCAACAAACCTGGGAAAGGTACATTCTAAGCCCTCAGGATAGAAAGAAGAAAATTGTTCCTATCGTGTAGAGTAGGGATTGGCAAACTTTTTCTGTAAAGGGCCAGATGGCAAGTATTTTAAATATTTAAACCTTGTGGGTCACATGGTCTGTTGCAACTATGCAACTCTTCCATTGTAGCACAAAAGCAGCCATAGATCATACATAAATGAATGAACATAACTATTCCAATAAACCTTTATTTACAAAAACAGATGACAAGCTGGATTTAGCCCATAGGCTGTAGTTTGCTGAGTTTCTCCTTTAGAAACTCATATCAAACAAATGGAAAAGCTAGCAGGAAATGATAATGAACAAAACATAGCAAAGAGATATGGAGAATAGAAGTAGTAGTGTCAGCATCTTTGTAAGAGGAGTCTCAAAAGACAAAATTTAAAAGAATAAATAAGAACAGGATATATTATAAGAAATAATAAATTTCTCATAACTAAGGAAGAATGAATGATTTCAGATCAGAAAGTTCAGAGAAGACATAAGGAAAAATCAGACCTACACACGTTATAGTGAAAGAGTACTAGAGATAAAGAAAAGGCCTGAAACTTTCTAGAAAGAGAAAACATATAATCTGCAAAGGAATAGGAATCATACTGATATTAGACTTCTCAACAGCCTACTGGCTGCAGGAAGACAAAGGAGTAGTATATGTTATACTGAAAAATAACTTGAGCCTAGAATATTGTATTCAGTCAGATTGTCTTTCAAATATAAAGGCATAGGAAAAGTGATATTCAGCTTCAAGAATACGAGTTCTCAGAAAATTTGCCACAAAAAGACTCAGATTGAAAACATTTTTGAGGGGCGCCTGGGTGGCTCAGTCAGTTAAGCGTCTGCCTTCAGCTCAGGTCATGATCCCGGGGTCCTGGGATCGAGCCCTGCATCGGGCTCCCTGCTCAGCGGAGAGCCTGCTTCTCCTTCTCCCTCTGCCTGCTGCCCTTCGTACTTGTGCTCTCTGTAAAATAAATAAATAAAATCTTAAAAAAAAAAATTTTTTTTTGAGGAAGTACAGAAATGAGAAGAAAAATAAAAAATCCTAATGTGTTTTAAGATTTATCAGAAGTAAATGTATCATATATTTAGGTAAAGTTTGTTGTAGCCTTAAAAAAGAAAAAGCAACTAGAACCAAAGAAAAGAGAAAGAGAAAATATATCCATTACAACACAGAACTAAAATACTAGATATTATTAATATGATGGATGCTTTGGGAGGATATGAAAGGAACAGGAGAGCATGCTAATATATATTCCTTAGGGTAATAATAAGGATGTGACAAGTTTAAGAAATGAATAGGAAGAAAATAAATAAGGTTATGTTTGTATCAGTCTGGAAAACAGAGACCACACCCATAATTTATCAGAGAATATTTAATGTAACATTATGAGCTAATAAAAGGTGGTTAACTATTAAGAGAGGGAAAAGAGGTTTGCTACAAAATAGCAAACGTAAGCAACATTACTACCTCTATGCTTGAGGAAGAATATCCACCCACCCACTGGGAAGAGACCCCATCCCCAACATGAAGCTAAGGTTCAGACCTCCTTGGAGAGGATAAGGCTGCAGTCTACTTGATGACAGACAAGTTCAGTGGAGTGTTGCAACAGCCCAGAGCTGGGGCGCAGCCTGCAGACCAGGGAGGGTCAACTGGAAGCGATCCATTTAGGTCTCTTCATAGGAGACAGCCGAGGAACAGGAAGACCTAGGAAGGGAAGCCACCTACCTCTCTGCTACTTGCAGTGTCCCTCCAGTGCCCTCTGCTGTAAGGCCGACACTGGGAGCTGGCCAATGAGAAGAGTTCACCGGGGCCAGCTCCAGGTGGCTTTGGAACTGACAAGCAATAAACTGTAACAGTCCTCTCCCATTTTTTTGCCCCACTCAGTGTTATTTTGTCATTATTCATCCATGTTTTATGCATATAATTATTGAATATACTGCCTTGAGCACACTTCCTAATTATCTTTTTCTTTCATTGTGGTTTTTTTTGGGGGGTATTTTACTATTTTGTGGGTGGTAGGAAACTAATAATAATGCAAATGACAGCCCATGGAAATGGAAATTAATTGTGTTAGTGGAATACAATTGATTATTTTGTGGTGATTAGACCATTTTGTATCTTTTTATAAATTCATTCCAGCATTCCTTGTATCCTATATATGTGTGGTTGTTGTTTGAATTCTCCTTTGATCTAGTTGTAATATGCTACTGGCTTCCTCATTAATTAATGAGGTAAATAAAACCTCTGACACATATTCATTTTATATTTGTATGAGAGTTATGATCTTAACTTTCTTTTTTTTTAAAAGATTTTATTTATTTATTTGACAGAAAGAGACACAGCGAGAGAGGGAACATAAGCAGAGGGAGTGGAAGAGGGAGAAGCAGGCTTCCCGCCTAGCAGGGAGCCCAATGCAGGGCTCGATCCCAGAACCCTGGGATCATGACCTGAGCCGAAGGCAGATGCTTAAGGACTGAGCCAGCCAGGCGCCCCTCTTTTTTTTTTTTTTTTTTTTTAAGATTTTATTTATTTGACACAGAGAGGGAGAGCATGAGCAAGAGGAGGGGCAGAGGGAGAGGGAGAAGCAGGCTCCCCACCAAGAAGGGAGCTGGATGCGGGGCTCGACCCCAGGCCCCTGAGATCATGACCTGAGCCAAAGGCAGACATTTAACCGGCTGAGCCACCCAGGCGTCCCATGATCTTAACTTTCAAAAAATATATATCTTGAATAAATCAGTCCTAGACTAGTCAAATTCATAGAGACAGAAAGTAGAATGGTGGTTGCCAAAGCCTGGTGGGAGAACATGGGGAGATATTATTTAATGGGTACAGATTATCAGCTCAAGAAGATGAAAAAGTTCTGGAAAAAGATAAAAGATGGTTGCACAAAAATATGTATGTAGTTAATACCACTGAACTGTACACTTAAAAATGGTTAAAATGGTAAATGTTGCTATGCATATTTTACCACAATTTAAAAAAATTAAAAATTAAAAAATGATACTTGAGGGGCCCCTGGCTGGCTCAGTCAGTGGAGCATGCAACTGGATCTCGGGTTATGAGTTTGAGCCCCATTTGGGTGTAGAGATTACTTAAAAATAAAAAATCTTTTAAAAAAATCTTTTAAAAAATTATACTTTAACACTGGCTATATTGTTTCTCAAATTCAGTCACAATTTTACTAAATATTCTATTACCGAAAGACTAAAGACTAAGTTGTAAAGTTAACCTCCAAAAGCTTGTATATGAAATAATGGAAGAAAATGGTTAATATTTACAAATAAATGCACATACACAACAAATGAGAAAATATACAAAACTACTGCAGTCCTTGTTTTTGTAACTGATCACGGGGCCATCGTTGATATTTATGATCCTGTTCTTCCAACACTTATCTGTATTTCCTTTGCTCTGAACTAGAAGTTCAGCTGGTCAGTTTCTTAGTGGAGTGACCTAAATCTTCATTCTTGAAGCATCTCAGTCCTCAATATGCCTGCCTCTTTTTGTTTTAATTTTATTTTATTTAAATTCAATTAATTAACATATAGTGTAATATTAGTTTCAGAGGTAGAGTTCAGTGATTCATCAGTTGCATATTATACCCAGTGTACATTACATCATGTGCCCTCCTAATGCCTGTCACCCAGTTACTCCATCTCCCTCCCTCCCTCCCCCGCAGCAACCTCAGTTTGTTTCCTGTAGTGAAGAATCTCTTATGGTCTGTTTCCCTCTCTGATTTTGTCTGATTTTGTCTTTTTATTTTTCCCTCCCTTCCCCGATGGTCTTCTGTTTTATTTCTTAAATTCCACATATGAATGAAATAATATGAATCATATGATCATGTCTTTCTATGACTGACTTATTTCGCTTAGCATAATACTCTCTAGTTCCACCCATGTTGTTGCAAATGCTAAGATTTCATTCCTTTTGATGGCTGCGTAATATTCCTCTGTGTGTGTGTGTGTGTGTGTGTGTGTGTGTGTGTGTGTGTGTGTGTACATACACGTCACCTCTTCTTTATCCATTCATCTGTTGAGGGACATCTGGGCTCTTTCCATAGTTTGGCTATTGTGGACATTGCTGCTATAAACACTGGGGTGCAGGTGCCCCTTTGGATCACTATGTTTGAATCCTTTGGGTAAATACCTAGTAGTGCCATTTCTGGGTTGTAGGGTAGCTCTTTTTTCAACTTTCTGAGGAATCTCCATACTGTTTACCCTGCCCCTTTTTGAATATGGTTTTCTATTAACACTTACTATTGGGCATGGAAGTACTAAGATATGCCCCAGGAAATGCCCTGGGTTCCAGATATAGTCCTATTTGTACTCATGGGTTAGTAGCAACCTAAGTTCCCTCTTGGTAACTGGGATCAGTCACTCCAGCAGTAGAGAGATGCCTTTTACTGCCCATTGGTTTGGGACATAAGAAGCTTAAGATGGCCGGGTGGCAGCCTCATCTTCCAATGTAGTGCATGTGTTGTTGTGTCCCCTGCTGGAAGCTTTCCTCCCTTTGGAACAAAGACCTTTAAAGCAGCAAATCTGAGTTGCCTGGATGGGAAGCAAAAATTTGTGAGTAGGTTATGATATAATGGTGAGAGGAGCCACTCCCAGTTACATCCCTTGGTTCCTGAATCCACGTATTCTGGCTGTGGAGGAGACAACACCATATAATGACCTCTGATTCAAAGTATATAGTGCACTTTGCAAGTTGGAACCCTGTCTTTGAAGATGTTTTCTCACATCTGGCGCCATACTGAATTTTCAGTAAGCAATTCCACCTTTAAGTTAAAGTAGCTACTTATAGATAATGGAGTATGTGGTAAGACCAGTTAATTCTATAGGCTTTTTAAGTTCACTGCTGCATTTCTCTTGGTATGAAATGAGTTTCTTGATCAGAAGCAATGCTGTTGGAATACTGTAATGGTGAATAAGGCATTCTGGGAGTCTACTGATGGAGATCCTGGCAGAATTATGGGTAGAGAAGGAATCTATATCCAGAATATGTGTCTATTATAGTGAGGAGGATTTTCTGCCCTCTCAAAAATGGAAGAGTTCCAATGTAATCAACCTGGGCAATGGTGCCTTATCAGGGACCCAGTGCTGATCTCTGCTGTTGGTAGATAAGGCATTCAGCAATAGCATTAGCCGGGTCAGTCTTGGTAACAAGAAGTCCGTGTAGTTGAGTCTATGGCTAGCTTCCATCCCTGCCATAATCATTTTGTTCATGGGCCCACTGAATAAGTGCTGGGTATCTGGGGAAAGAGGTTGTCTGACATCCACAGAGCATGCCATTTTGTCCACTTGATTATTAAGAGCCTCCTCCGTAGTGAACATCCTTTGCTGGTCATTCATATAGACAAAAATATCTTTTTTTTTAATAAAGATTTTACTTATTTATTTGACAGAGAGAGACACAGCGAGAGAGGGGGCACAAGCAGGGGGAGTGGGAGAGGGAGAAGCAGGCTTCCCGCCAAGCAGGGAGCCCAATGTGGGGCTCGATCCCAGGACCCTGGGACCATGACCCGAGCCAAAGGCAGATGCTTAACCGACTGAGCCACCCAGGCGCCCCAGACAAAAATATCTTTGCAGTCTGTGTCCTTTCCAAAGAAGACCACCAACATTCCACTTCTCTATGCTTTCTTGTCACCAATCTTTCAATCTGTTTCCTTCCCTACCTATCCAACCAAATTGTTAGCAACCACACATGATGACTTAGTGTAGGTACATCATCTGTCTTCTCACTTCAGACAAGGCAGATATATATGTTTCCTCATTTCTAAGCCACAAATCAGGTGGCTTAGAACAACAAAAGTTTATTGTCTCATAGTTCCAGAGGCTAGAAATCTGAAATCTAAGTGTCAGTAGGGCCATCCTCTCTCTGAAGGCCCTACAGGGGGATTATTTCTCTCCTCTTCCTCGCTACTGATGGTTGCTGGCAATCCTTGGTGTTCCTTGACTTACAGCTGTATCACTCCAATCTGCCTCTGTGGTCATATGGCATTTTCCCTGTGTATTCATGTCCAGATTTTCCTCCAGTTACTGGGTACCAGTTACTGGGTTAGGGTCCACCTTAGTCCAGTATGACCTCATCTTAACTAGGTTATATCTGCAAAGATGCTATTTCCAAATAAGGTCACATTCACAGGTTATGGGTGAACACGTATTTGGGGGGAGGACACTATTCAATTCAGTACAGTAGACAATCCTACTGAGGGTATTTCCCTTCCCCACTGTCCATTAGGGTGATTTCTGGGTGGAGTTTTGTTTAAGCATATTGCAATGAAGTTAAAATTTAATTACAAAAGTGTACATGCAATTTCACATATTTGAAAATTAAGTTATATATTACTAAATAACCTTTATGTTTAAAAGGAAAGTACAAAGTAAATTAGTACTTAGAAATAAATGACAATGAAAATGCTACATGTAAACACTTTTGGATCATAGTTAAAGCAGTTTTTAGAGAAAAAAATGATAATTTACATGTATTTATTAAGAAACAAGATAGTTTGGGGTTTTTGTTAGATTTTTTAAATTCATTAGATAGAGAGAGAGAACCCGGGAGGGGCAGAGGGAGAAGGAGAGAGAATCTCAAGCAGACTCCACAATGAGTGGGGAGCCCGATGCAGGGCTCGATCTCACAACCCTGAGATCATGACCTAAGCCAAAACCAAGAGTCAGATGCTTAACTGACTGTGCCACCCAGGTGCCCCAAGAAACAAGACAGTTTTAAAACAAAGCAGCTGAGGGGCACCTGGGTGGCTCAGTCATTGGGCGTCTGCCTTCGGCTCAGGTCGTGATCCCAGGGTCCTGGGATCGAGCCCTGCATCGGGCTCCTTCCTCGGTGGGAAGCCTGCTTCTCCCTCTCCTACTCCCCCTGCTTGTGTTCCCTCTCTCGCTATGTCTCTCTCTGTCAAATAAATAAATAAAATCTTAAAAAAAAAAATAAAACAAAGCAGCTGAGCATTTAATTATGATATTTGAAAACAGTAATATCCAAAGAAATAAGAAGGAAGCAAATAATAAAAATAAATAAGAAAATAAAGGGGCACCTGGGTGGTTCAGTTGGCTGAGCGTCTGCCTTCGGCTCAGGTCATGATTCCAGGATCCTGGGATCGAGCCCCACATCGGGCTCCCTGCTCAGCGAGGAGTCTGCTTCTCCCTCACTCTCTGCCTATCACTCCCCCTGCTTGTGCTCTCTCTCTCTCTCTCTGTGTGTCAAGTAAATAAATAAAATCTTTTTTTTTAAATATTTTATTTATTTATTTGACAGAGAGAGCGAGAGAGCACAAGCAGGGGGAGAAGGAGAAGGAAAGGGAGAAGCAGGCTCCCTGCTGAGCAGGCAGCCCGATGCGGGGCTCGATCCCAGGACTCTGGGATCATGACCTGAGCCGAAGGCTGATGCTTAACCATCTGAGCCACTCAGGCACCCCTAAATAAATAAAATCTTAAAAAAAAAAATGAAGAAATAAAAGCAGTAATATTTTTTCTTTTTCTTTTTTTATTTTTTTAAAAGATTTTGTTTTTTTGTTTCAGAGAGAGAGAGAGAGAGCGCACACACAAGTGGGGGAGACAGGCTGAGGGAGAGGGAGAAGCAGACTCCTCACTGAGCAGGGAGCTTGATGCAGGGCTCAATCCCAGGACCCTGACATTAGGACCTGAGCCAAAGGCAGATGCTTAAGTGACTGAGCCACCCAGGCACCCCAGTAATATTTTTTTAAAGATAGAAAACAGTAATGAAATATTAGAAGAGATGTGAATCCCTAGCAAGATTAAGAGAGAGAGAGAGAGAGATGGAGAGGGGGAGAAAATGCAAATAAATAACAATATGAAACGGTGGGGGGATTAACCACAGTCTCAACAGAAATTAAAACTTAATAAAATAATATTATGAAGAAGTACATGTAAATACATTTTAAAACCTAAATGAAATGGACAAAACCCAGGAAACACAAAAAACTGCAAAAATAATGCAAGAAGAGACAACTTGGAAAGATCAATAAGGATCAAACAAAACAACAAAACCTCAAGTCCTACATGGCTATAATTTCTACCCAAGTTTTTTTTAAAGTTTATTTATTTATTTTTAAAAGTTTATTTATTTAAGTAATCTTTACACCCAGTGTGTGGCTTGAATTCATGACCCTGAGATCAAGAGTCACATGCTCTCCTAAATGAGCTAGCCAGGCACTCCAATTTCTACCCAAGTTTTAAGGTATAATTAATGTGCAATATAAACTCAACAGTGAACCTGAAAACAAACGGAAAAATCTAAAATGTATTCCTTTGAGATCGGGAAAAAGAAAACAGTGTCCAATATTATTGGTGATTTTTAGTGTAGCATTAGTGGTCTTGGCCAATGGTATTAGGAAAGAAAAAAAAAAAAAAGCTGAAGGGGTATAAGAGAAAAGATAAAACTGTGATATTTTTCCAGATAATATAATCATCAAAAAAGAATAACAGAATCAAATCATGAACTTACCAGAACTAATAAGAGAATTGAATAATGTTTCTGATACCAGCACAGCATACACAAATTAGTTTCATTCCTCTACATCAGCAACAATAAACTAGAAAATATAATTTAAGAAAAGATACCATTTAACTTAGCAGCAATACATTTATAGAGAAAAATGTCAAACTGTAATAAAGGACCTAGAGGATGATCTGAACGAGTGAGAAGACATTCCATGCATTTGGGTTGGATAACTTATTATAAAGATATTAACTTTCCCAAATTAATCTATAAATTCAATGCAAACTCAATCAAAATTTTGGTTGAAAATTTTAAGGAATTTGACAAACTCACTCATAGAGAAAAGTCCGTAAATAGCTAAGTCAACCTTGGAAAAGTAGAATAAAAAGTAGATCTTGCTTTATCAGATATTAGGGCATATCACAAAGAAATAGTAATAAATGCTGGATGTTGTTGATACAGAAATAAATAAGAAATGAGATTGCCATGTGGAGACAATAAAACTGGATCCCTTCCTAACATTATGTACAAAGGGAAACTAAAGATTATTTAAGAGCATAGATATGAAAGATAAAAATATATTTTAATAGAAATAAATGTAGAATTTTTTTTGAGCAAGGAACTTGGAAGGTGAGAGCTAATCATAGACAGTGGCCGTGGGGATGTAAGGGTCAAGATATTTAGGAGGTTACCATTGACAGACTCCTATCTGACTCTGCCTTATACTACTATATCAAAGTTTGGAGGAGATAGCTGAAGTGGGTATAAATTATAAATGTATATACATATACATTGCTTTATATTACATAGCTATGTGTGGTAGTTTTGTGGCACAGTGTTATAAACTCAGAAGTCCTGAGTTTAAGTCATGGATCTGTCATTGACTAAGTGTGACCATGAGCCTTAGTTTTCCTAGCTCCGTAAAGTAGATGGTCAAAAAAACATAAAACTTGTTATGTACTAAATATAGAGCTCAAGCTACCAATACACTGTTTTTTCATTTGGATATCCTCCTTCCTATTATAGTTGATCTTTGGTGTATGTCTGTATCTGGGAATATTCTTTCTTTCACACATTACAGATAGCTCAACTCAAACAGGACTAAACAAAATAAAACAAAAAGGGGAAAAGGGGAGTTGTTAGCTCTTATAGATTTAAAATCCATGAGTAGATCTAACTTCTAACATGGCTGAATTCAGATGCTCAAGTATGTTTCAGGAAGGTGCCCCACTTCATCCCCTGGCTCTGTTCATCATGGGTTAGGTGTGTTGTTCCCAGGAGTTTCAGGCTTGTATTTTCACAGTTCCAAGATAGAAAGAGCGTCTTTTGCTGCAAACTCTCCCAAAAGTTCTGGGATATATGCTGTTTGGGTTAACTTGATTCCCTCTTTCATCCTTGAGCCAATCACTGTAGCCAAGCTGGTGGTACTTATGTTGATCAGCTGATGCCAATGTCATGTGATCATTCTGGGATGGGGTCAGGTGCACCCAAACTATGAATACTAGAAGTGGGGTGGGGGTAGTTTCCCAAGGAAATGCAGGGCTCTATAATAAAAAAGGAGAGGAGGAGGTGTGTGGGAGAGAAAAAGAGTATTTATTGTATCTTTTCCCTTTCCTTTGTCTTTATTGTTCATTTTGACAAGAAAACATATATGAAAATGTTGCAGGAGCCAAAGACCTGGTGATTAGCCCTTGGGGAGGACCCTGACTTGAATTCAAGGACAACTGGGTATATGAGAGACAGGGTTGTGTAGGAAGAGTAACTTAGAATTGGGAAAGCCCTTTCCTCACCTCCTCATGCTACAGAGAGCTTTTTTTATTCAGATATAGTTCATACCATATAAATCCCTCATTTACAATGCACAATTCAACAGCTTTTTGTAATGCACAGAGTTGTATGACCATCATCACCATCAATTTTACAACACTTCAGCATCCCCAGGAGAAACTCTGTATCCTTTCACTATCATTCCCTTTCCCTTTAATTCCCCCATCCTCACCAGCCTTAGGCAACCACTACCTATTTTTGTCTCTGTAGATTTTCCTATTCTGGACATTCAACATAAATGGAATGATATAATATGTGATCTTTTGTGACTGGCATCTTTCACTTAGCATAATGTTTTCAAGGTTCATCTATGTTGCATGTATTAGTACTTCATTCCTTTTTTATGGTTGAATAATATTCCATTGTATAGATATACCACCTTTAGTTTATCCCATTCATTAGTTGATGCATGTTTGGGTTGTTTCCAGCTTGGGGTATTGTTTTTGGGTGGAAATATATTTTCATTTCCCTTGGGTATATTTTTAAGGGTGGAATTGCTGGGTCAAATGGTAACACCATTTAACTTTTTGAGGAACTGCCAGGTTGTTTTCCTAAGTGGCTGTACCACTTTACATTCACAACAAGAGTGTAGGAAAGTTCCAATTTCACCACATCCTAGCCTGATCTTTTTATTATCTGTATTTTAAAAAATTACAGCCATCCTAGTAGATGTTAGGTGGTATCTCATGGTTTTGATTTGTATTTCCCTAATGGATAATGATGCTGAACATCTTTTCATGTAATTGTTGGCCATTTGTATATCTTCACTGGAAGAAGGTCTGTTCATATATATTCATGCAAATGTTTTTTCCCATTCTGTGGGTTGTCTTTCCACTTTCTTTCCACAGTGTCCTTTGAATCACAAATTTAAAATTTTTGAAGTCCAATTTATCCATTTTTTCTTTTTGCCACTTGATTTTTAACATGCCATGCTGCTTTTTTTGGTAATTTTTTTTATTTGAATATAGTTGACTTCAAGTGTACAACTTATTTTTAATTTTTATTTGTTTATTTACCACCCTTGCTGCTTTTAAACCTGATGGTTTATACAAAAGCTTATCTCTGTTTCTTTTACACATAAGATCTCACAAGTACTTTAGGTGAGTCCTAAGAATATTTAAAAAAAAAAAAAAAGACTCATAAGCATAGGACATCAGAGCCTGAATAAGGTGAGAAGGATATCCACTCAGGGGTAGCCGAGAGTGAAGAGTCAGACCCACAGAAGCTAGGAGGACACCCATGTATGGCAGTGGTTCAGAACTGGGTGTTGGAACCCAAGAGAGGAAGGCATCTATACACGGGAGCAGCCTAGTGTGGGGAGTCAGAACCTGAATGTGCAATGAAAGGCGTTCATGCCAGGGGGCAGCTCAGTGCACTTGAGAGCCCAAATGGTGTGAGAGGGCTTTCACACTGCGGGAGGAATAGCCTGGAATAGAGCATTGGAATACAAGTGAGATGAGCAGGGTATCTGCATGGGGGAGAGGATGGGTGATGGGAGATGGATTATATTCAGGAATACTGATCAAATACTAAGGATAATAAGGGCCAGGTTTCTCACTATTGGAGAAGGGATTAAAAGTATAGAAGGGAAGAAAACTGGAATGAAATTTGTGGTGGATTAGGATTGGAGGTATTGGTGTAAACTCGTAGTTTTTGTTATATAGAGATCAATATACAAATGTAGATATAAATGCATGTACATGCATTTACATATGTGTATTCACATATACATGTCCATCCATGCATAACACATATGTACACACATGTATTGATTAGATATGGCTCCTGAAAAAACTTGGGAGTAGTGGCATCTCCACAGCAATGAGCAAAACCAGTCCCCAGATACTGGTCTCCAAATATCATTTTGAGAGCAGGCGAAGCAGCTTGCATAAGGATAAAGGCAGGCGTTGACTATTGGGAAATGTTCATTCCAGGAAGGTAGAGTGGAGCTGCTCACAGTGGGAGCACAGGGTCCTATAGTGGTTCGGGGACCAAGCTTTGGATCCACACCAAGAGTGAGGTGGATCCTAGCTTTGGATTTATCAGTTAAATAATGTATTGATAACAGGTCCTTTAACATTTCCAAGCCTCAGCTCTTGATTTGTAAATAGGACAGTATAAGGATAGAAAGGGAAAAAATAAGTCAAATGCCTGGCGTGTTGTGAACACTCAGTATTCTTAATGAGGACACCAGGAAGGCATGTTGCAGCAGTGAAAATAAGTCACAGAAATAAACAAAAACAAAAAGACTCTGAAAACTTTCCAAAATCTTCATCTAAGCTCAGGAGGCCAGGAGCTTGGTGGAGTTCCAGGGGCTTTTCAGTCCCATATACCAGCTATGAAATTAATATGTAATGCTTTCATGTTAATTAAACCTATTAATATAAAATTTGTGGTAAAAGATCTGACCTGTGTGTTGGATAGTCCCAAGAGCGGGGTGTCAGATGGGGTGGGATAAAAGGAATTATTCCAATTTGACTTTATTCCACAGAACTAATGAGTTAGGGAAATTCCTATGAAAATGGGCTGCCCCTGGGATCTCACTACTGTTCAAAACAGAGTCTTCTCTGTTTCCTCCCTCCCTCAATAGTGCTTACATCCAATAAGTCACCAAGCCTTTCTCCTTAGTTTCCCCACAGTTGTTCTGCTTCTCTTCACCTCCACTCTGGTTCCAGACTTCCCTTCTGACTTGGTTATTTTGTGCAAAACTTTCTTTTTTTTTTTTTAAAGATTTTATTTATTTGACAGAGAGACAGCGAGAGAGGGAACACAAGCAGGGGGGAGCAGGAGAGGGAGAAGCAGGCTTCCCGTGGAGCAGGGAGCCCTATGCGGGCCTTGATCCCAGGGTCCTGGGATCATGACCTGAGCCAAACACAGACACTTAACCGTCTGAGCCAGCCAGGCGCCCCTGTGCAAAACTTTCTAACTGGTCTTTCTGCCCCTAGTTATTATGTTTCCAAATCATTCGCCATCCTGCCATGTAGTGATTTCCATTTTCCCAAGGATTAATCTGATTGCATCATGTCCACACTGAAACTCCTCAAATCCTATTTATTCCATGATAAATTTTGCCCTCCTTAGATGGCATTCAAGGACCTCCTGCCACGCAAACAGCTACAACCAATAGAGGCCACTCACTCCCTGTCCTTTGGGACCATTTTTCACATTTCTTTTTTAAAAATATTTTATTTATTTATTTGAGAGAGAGAGAAAATGCAAGTTGCGGGGGAGCAGAGGAGGAAGGAGAGGGAGGGGAAAAAATCTCAAGCAGACTCCCTGCTGAGCGGGGAGCCCAATGCTGAGCTCAATCTCACAACACTGAGATCATGACCTGAGCTGAAACCAAGAGTCGGACACTTAACCAATTGAGCCACCCAGGCACTCTCATATTTCACATTTATACCTAAGTTTTTTACCTAAGCCTACCTTCCTTTTCCTTTTGCAATGATTGTTTCTTTTTATATCCTGTCATTAAAATGTTTTAAATCACAGTTTAAAATGTCCACAGCAAAACAAAGAGTGTAAAAGATTGTGATAATCTGGGGCGCCTGGGTGGCTCAGTCGTTAAGCGTCTGCCTTCGGCTCAGGTCATGATCCCAGGGTCCTGGGATCGAGCCCCGCATCAGACTCCCTGCTCCGCGGGAAGCCTGCTTCTCCCTCTCCCTCTCCCTCTCCCACTCCCCCAGCTTGTGTTCCCTCTCTCGCTGTGTCTCTCTCTGTCAAAAAATAAATAAAAATCTTTAAAAAAAAAAAAAAAAAAAAAAAAAAAAGATTGTGATAATCTTTTATCACAGGCAGTCTCCTACCTATCACATTTCCTTTTCCGTGGAGGCTACAACTTTCACTCTTGTTGATTATTTTCATATCTTCCTCCATATCTCTAAATAAAATGTTTATGTTGCTACTCAATTAAAAAAATTTCAAACAAACAGAGGTCCAGGACCAGACAGCTTCAACACGAATTCTACCAGACATTTAAAAAACAGTTAATATCTATTCTTCTCAAACTATTCCAAAAATAGAAAGGAAGAAAAACTTCCAAGTTCATTCTATGAGGCAGCATTACACTGATACCAAAAGCAGATAAAGATACCACAAAAAAGAGAACTACAAGACAATATCTCTGATGAACATAGATGCAAAAGTCCTCAACAAAATACTAATAAACTGAATCCAACAATACATTAAAAAAATCATTTGCCACGATCAAGTGGAATTTATTTCTGGGATGCAAGAGTGCTTCGATATTCACAAATCAATCAATGTGCTACATTACATCAATAAGAGAAAGGATAAAAACCGTATGACCATTTCAGATAGATGCAGAAAAAGTATTTGACAAAGTACAACATCCATTCATGATAAAAACCCTCAACAAAGTAGGTTTAGAGGGAACATATCTCAACACAATAAAGGCCTTATGTGAAAAACCACAGCTAACATCATGCTCCATGGGAAAAAACTGAAAGATTTCTCCCTAGGGTCAGGAAAAAGACAAGGATGTCTATGCTCACCACTTTCATTCAGCATAGTACTGGAAGTTCTAGTCACAGCAATCAGGCAACAAAAAGAAATAAAAGGCATCCAAATCGGTAAGGAAGAAGTAAAACTTTTACTATTCGCACATGACATGATACTATATATAGAAAACCCTAAAGACTCCACCAAAACAATGCTAGAACTGATAAATGAATTCAGTAAAGCTGTAGGATACAAATCAATGTACAGAAATCTGTTGCATTTTTTTTAAAAAATTATTTATTTATTTGACAGAGAGAGCACAAGCAGGGGGAGCAGCAGAGAGAGAGGGAGAAGCAGGCTCCCTGCTGAGCAAGAAGCCCGACGCAGGACTCAATCCCAGGACTCTGGGATCATGACCTGAGCCGAAGGCAGCTGCTTAACCAACTGAGCCACCCAGGTGCCCCTCTGTTGCATTTCTATATACCAATAATGAAGCAGCAGAAAGAGAAATGAAGAAAATCCCATTTACAATTGCACCAAAGATAATAAAATACCTAGGAATAAATTTAACCAAAGAGGTGAAAGACCTGTACTCTGAAAACTATAAAACACTGATGAAAGAAATTGAAGACAATACAAAGAAATAGACATTTCATGCTCATGGATTGGAAGAACAAATACTGTTAAAATGTCTATCCTACTCAAAGCAATCTACAGATTTAATGCAATCCCTATCAAAATACCAACAGCATTGTTCACAGAACTGGAACAAATGGTCCTAAAATTTCTATGGAACCAGAGAAGACCCTGAATAGCCAAAGCAATCTTGAAAAAGAAAAACAAAATTGGAGGTATCACAATTCCAGACTTCAAGTTATATTATGAAGCTGTAGTAATCAAAACATTACATGGTCCTGGCACCAAAATAGATACATAGATTAATAGAACAGAATAGAAAACCCAGAAATAAACCCACAATTATATGGCCAATTAATCTTCAACAAAGCAGGAAAGAACATGCAATGGGAAAAAGTCTCTTCAGCAAATGGTATTGGGAAAACTGGACAGCAGCATGCAAAAGAATGAAACTGGACCACTTTCTTACACCAGACACAAAAATAAACTTAAAATGGGTTAAAGACCTAAATTTGAGACCTGAACCCATAAAAATCCTCGAAGAGAGCCCAGGCAGTAATGTCTCTGACACTGGCCATTGCAAGAGTTTTCTAGATATGTCTCCTGAGGCAAGAGAAATAAAAGCAAAAATAAACTATTGGGACTAGATCAAAATAAAAAGTTTCTGGGGTGCCTGGGTGGCTCAGTCGGTTAAGTGTCCAACTCTTGGATCAGGTCCTGATCTCATGGGTCATGAAGTCGAGCCTCGCATCGGGCTCTGTGCTCAGCAGGAACCTGCTTGGATATTCTCTCCCTCTGCCCCTTCCCCTACTCGTGTTCTCTCTCTTTCTCTCAAATAAATAAATAAAATCTTTTTAAAAAAGTTTCTGCACAGCAAAAGAAACAATCAACTAAACTAAAAGACAACCTACTGAATGGGAGAAGATATTTGCAAATGATATATGCAATAAAGGGTTAGTATCCAAAGTATATAAATAACTTACACTACTCAACACCCAAAAAACAAATAATCCAATTAAAAAATGGGTAGAAGACATGAACAGACATTTTTCCAAAGAAGACATACAGATGGTGCACAGATACATGAAAAGATGTTCATTATCACTCACCATCAGGAAAATGCAAATCAAAACTACAATGCGATATCACCTCACACCTGTCAGAATGGCTAAAATCAAAAACACAAGAAACAACAAGTGTTGGCGAGGATGTGGAGAAAATGAACCCTCGTGCACTGTTGGTGAGAATGCAAACTGGTGCAGCCACATGGAAAACAGTATGGAGGTTCCTTAAAAAATTAAAAATAGAAATACCATGTGATCCAGTAATTGTACTACTGGGTATTTACCCCCAAAATACAAAAACATTAATTCAAAAGGATACATACACCCCTATGTTTATAGTAGCATTATTTACAATAGCCAAATTAGGGAAGCAGCTCGTGTCCATTGATAGATGAATGACGAAGAAGAGGTGGTATATATATATATAATGGAATATTATTGAGCCATAAAAAATAATGAAATCTTGCCATTTGCAACAACATGGATGGAACTACAGAGTATAATACTAAGCGAAATAAGGCAGTTAGAGAAAGATAAATACCATGATTTCATTCATATGTGGAATTTAAGAAACAAAACAAATGAGTGAAAGAAAAAAAGAGATATAGGTGAAGGGGATTAAGATTATACTTTATCATGATGAGCACTGTGTAAAGTATAGAATTGTTGAATCACTGTATTATATACCTGGAATGAATATAACACTATATGTTAACTATACTGGAGTTAAAATAGAAAACTCAATAAAAAAATTTAGGTATCTATGGACTTTCTACTACTGAAAATTATACTCTTCTTTCACACACACCCACATTCACACCTTTCCTGTCCACACATCCTGCCAGGTGCCAAAGGTGCTTGTGCCCCTTATAGAAGTGCCCTCAACGTTTGCCCATGATTATCTTTCTGGGACCTTTCTTCACTTCCCATGATGAAAGTCTTATTTACTTACTGTACCTGTCTTCCCCTCATGATAGAGGTCTGGTCTTGTCTACTGTCTTCCTCTCAGAAGGGAGGTTCTTGTGTACTGGATCCCATGTCTTTCTCTTTTTGGTTTATTCCCTCATTTTGGAGAAGCACGTTCTTTCTAGTTTCCTATAAAGGAATTCAGTGCAGGTATATATTTGAGATATATTTTGTGTATTAAAATAGCCCCATTCTACTTTCATACTTAAATGATAATTTGGCGGGTCTGAAAATTCTATCTTGGAGAATCTTTCCCTTCATAATTTCATCATCTAGCTTTTCAGGGTTGCTGCTGAGAAGTCTGACCTCATTCTGACTCTTGTTTTTGTGTGTGGAATCTTATCTGCTTGTCTTTTTAGCTTTCATTCCCACTGTATCCCCTGTTTCGGTTGGGCTGCCTGCAGCAGCAAGGAAATGAAAATCAACTCAAAGTGGTTTAAAAAATAAATTTTTTCTTATATAATTAGTCTAAATGCAGGATGGCTCCAAGGATAGTTAATTCACTAACAAATGAATTATCATTGAACCTAGTCTTTCCATTTTCTAGCTTCCCCCCAACCCCTCTTTTTTTCCTCAGATCAGCTCTCCTTATGTTCATAAGATGGCTACAGCAATTCCAGGTGTATCCAATATCCAGATACTCAGAAGGTATAAAGGAGGAAAAGGTAACCTCTTCATCAGTATCTTTTCTAAGAAAAAAGAAACCTTTCCCAGAACACCCATTCTCAATGGTGAGACTATATCACCTGCCCAAGTCTACATGAGAGATAAAGGGAATGGTACTACCTTGATTGGCTTAAATTAATCAGGATTCACCTTTAGGAGCTTAGGAAGTAACTGGCATCCACACACGAACATGACCAAGTGCAGGAGCATAGATACCTGAACAAGACCAGAGCTATAACAGTAAAGAAGAGGGGAAATGATTTTGGAAGGGAATCAACAATGTGTACTACACTCCTGGACATATTTTGTTTCAGTAATCCTGACTTTATTACAGTTTCCCCAATGTTCTTATTTTTAGGCCTCTAACTTCGCATTGGCTCCTGCTGTTCTTGTCACTGTAGGAAGCTGAAGAGTAGGCTTGATTTCTGGAGTCTCCCTAGGAAGCCATTTATCTCTGTACGCTTGACTAGCATTAGATTAACCTTGAATCCTCTATAAGTAAAAGTCTGAGTGTTGACACTGGGTGCTCCCTTACCCACTGAGATGGGGTCCTGGCGCAGGTTTGTAATGAAGTTCTCCTGTTCCCCCAACACCACCAAGGCTAATTGGTTCAAGGAGAGAATACTGAACCCAAGTTTAACTAATCGGATTCTCTCCCTATTTGGTATTAGGACTGAAAGAAAGTCAGTCTCCATTTGCTTCAAACTATCACTTCAAACTCAAGAGGGGCAGCAGTATTCCATCTCGTGCTTTGAGGAACAGAGAAATCTTTGTAGGGAGAAGGAGCAAATGCACAGAGAGAAGCAGGAATGAGATGGAGTGGAGTGGTCCTGGCTTCCTACTTCTTGATTTTAGCCCCTGTCTGAGGGTTGGCTGCATTCCTTGCCCTGTGTCTTGTGAGATAGGCAAGTATCCTCATTTTAAAGCCCCCTTTTGATTTAAACTAGTTTCCTGGATGTTCTGCTATTTTTAACTATAGCATCTTAATTTAAGGAGTTATGACTGATCCTTCTGGACTAGGGCTATGAAACCTGAGGGCTTGTGACTTTATCTTGAGGCTCAGGGTCTCTTTCTTTTTACCTTATCAGCAGGTTTTATTTATTGTCAACCTTGTGGGGGATCTGGTATGCTTGGGAAGGGGAGCTGAGGTGTTGTAAACAAGAATGGGTAGAAGGGCATGTGTTTGGTTCATGCAGAGACGAGTAGGATGTTTCACTTTTCTTCCATGTAGCATAAAGTAAGCATTAATAAATATTTGAACAGATAAGCAGTCTGTACCTCATAAATCTGAATCTGATAAAAGATTAAATCTTAAATTGATTGTTGATAGCTGTTGTGTCACACTGACATCTGTAACTGTGTTATTAATTGTTGCATCTGTGGTCATTGTGTTGGGGTATCAGACTTACATTTATGAGCTGACTCCACCTTCATGTTATGCAACCAGTTTGTTGTAGGTGGGACAGTTCTAGTGCTGACACAGGAGACCACACTTAAAGTCCTGAGGAGTTAAAAACAGCTTGGGATCTAAATAAGCACTTTTGCTCAGAATCTTTGCATTGTGTCAACTTTAATCATGCATTGGCCTCTTGGCCAACTTTCATCACTTCTTGACCCAATTCCTCATTTGTATGGTGTTTCTTTGGATGAACTGGAACTACAGTTTTCAGAATCCCCTTCCTTGTGTGATTTGCCTTAGAGTTGGGGGAAAAAAAGCCCTATGAGATTTGGAAGGTAGTAGTGAATGAGCAGTCATGCTCTGGAAGAAACACGCAGAGAGGTTTGCATATGTCAGTTGTCCCCACTCTCCACTACACTGGTGGCAGGTTCCGCATGTTCTTGCTCTTGCCTGCCCCATACCCGGCTCTTCTCTCAAGTGCAGGCCCTGCTGACCAGCAGTGACTCCAGGCTGGGCTGTTCCACTCTCACAGCTGAAGTGCCTGGCTTCTCAGATGGCTTTGCAAACTCCATCTTGCCCACCTCTGCCAGCACTAACAGAGGATTGGCCAGTGACTTTTCCCTGATCCTTCAACTTCTGCTTTTCCCTTGATTCTCCTGCTTCTTCAACGATAGTGGGTAGAAGTCATCATAGCTTCTAGCATATAATGAATCCTCAATTAACATTTACTAAATGATCTTTAGTTTATAGAAAGAAGAAAAGAAGGAAAGAAACTACTTGGGGCACCTGGGTGGCTCAGTTGGTTAAGCGTCTGCCTTTGGTTCAGGTCATGATCCCAGAGTCCTGGGAATAGAGTCCTGTGTCCAGCTCTCTGCTCAGTGGGGAGCCCGCTTCTCCCTCTCCCTCTGCCTGTCGCTCCCCCTGCTTGTGCTCTCTCTCTGTGTCAAATTAATAATTAAAATCTTAAAAAAAAAAAAAAAAGAAAGAAACTACTTGTCTCATTGAATTGGCCTAGATGCCAGATGGTGGAGATTCTCTTCACAATTTTGGCTAAAAGTAAAAGGTGCTTTCCAAACTCTTATTACTTACTTAAAATAATTCCACAAAGCATATTCCTTAAAAAAAAACAAACACACACACACAGTTGAAATAGAGAAATGAAAGTAGCTTACTTAAGATCCTGGGGCAAAAGAGGAAGTAAACCAAAATTAGAACTTGTAGTTATGTTTTCCCTAACTTACAGCTGAAGTCCACTTAGGAGCTCATTAAGTTTTATCTTTCTTACTTTATCAAACCCACTTTTGTTCACCGTCACCTCTTCTGCCCCTTGCGTGTATACACATGTATATTTGTCTAAACACCACCAGGAAAAAATATATCAAAGTTTATGGAAGTACCTGTTGAAAGTATGGCTCTCCAAAGGGGATTATGTTCAAGTCAACTTAATGAGTATTTATTGAGCATCTACATGTAAGAAAACTTAGACTGCAAGCCAAGTGAGGATGAATAGAGAGCCAATGTGCTGTGGTGTTGCTATTAGAGAAACTTTATAAAGATTCTTTGATGTGGAACCATTGTTGGTTATTACTCAATTCCTATTCTCAGTACCCTGTCTTTTTCTCATTCCTCAGTTGAGTCTTGGGGTTGTGGTTTCCACATGAACATACACCCAAAGTAGCTTAATGAGATTCAGCAGAAATAGGTCTTCCAGGCCATGGCTCTTCTAAGAGAATATTTTGTTATTCCCTAGGCAGGTAGTTCTTAAAATTTACTAGTAAACCTTCACCTGGAAAGCCTCTTTAAAATGCAGAATCCAGGGGTGCCTGGCTGGCTCAGTCGGAGGAGTGTTTGACTCTTGATCTTGGGGTCATAAGTTCAAGCTCCACAATGGGTATAGAGATCACTTAAATATAAATAAATAAATAAGCCTAAATAAAATAAAATAAAATAAAATGCAGAATCCTAGGCTTCCTTCCTCACCCTCCCCCCACCAACTCTGCTCCTGCTGATTAAAATTCAGGTTATCTACGGAATTTCTATTTTTCACAAGACTCCAGGCACTTATATGATGCAATGGGCTCCAGGCCAATTTCAGGGAAATGTCCAAAAACACCTGAAAGAGGATCACCTGGGCACTTACTTTTTAAAAAGCTGATTCTTGATCCTTCTGAATTAGAATTTTGGGGGTAGAGCCTGGGAATATGCATTTTAAATTCATCTCCCACTTGATTCTTACGAATTCCCAGACCCCCTTTGAGAAGAATTAGTAGATCTCCTACTTTATATTTAAAGCCCAGTTTAGACACAAAGTCCTCTGGAGAGAGAAACAGAAAAAAGAGAAGGCTTTCCTTGCTAGTAAACATTGATTTTAGAATCATTCCTTCCTAACTCTTAGAATCCATTCCCAGCTTATTGCTGTTCTAAGCATTTCTTGGAAAAAGTCTGGGTTCCCAAGGTCAGGAAGCCTTTATATCCTCTGAGGTGGTCAGGACTGCTGATGGGCACATCTTAGACAGCCCTGATTTGCAGATTAAACACAGGCAGGCCAATCGAACAGTAATGGGAGCTGCAGAAGCCTCGGGGATTGTGAGGCAGTGTCTTCCTGAATAATGGTCTTTCCGGGGCCAAGTCAGGCCACGTGTCTGCCTCCCTACCCCATCCCATCCTGACATTCCCCATGCCCAAAGCCATGTCTAACATGTCATCCCAGAGGCCAGTTTGTAAAACAGTAACTGTCCTTCCAATAATTTGAAAAGGGCATGATGTGGGCCGTGTGGAGTGAAACAAGCATCCTGAGATGAATATGGGTTTGAATCCTGGCCTTCCCCCTTAGCAGGCCTGAGTGTGGACTGGCTACCAAGCCTCCAAGGTAACTGCTGGGAGGGGCTGTGTGAAGTCCGGAAAGCTGGTGTGTGAGAGCACTAGAGAGGGACCAGAGACATGGTACTCTCCTCTCTTCCTGACTCCCTAGTTCCTTTGATCCTCATTCCTTCCACCTTATTCCATCTCTCACCCTCCCTGTTCCAGACTACTGGACTGGTTTGTAAGTTTGAGAAGGCTTTCTTCGGTGCCTCCCCTCCCCACGTTGTGGAGGACTCTGGTCGGGCACTACTTGTTCTCACCAGCCTACCATAACCACAGCCATGACTTGGTCATCTTTGTTGTAGCAAAACCTGCTCCAAAGACTGAAAGGGAACATTTGCCGAGCACCAGGCAAGTACTGAAGATACTACAGGAGAAGTGCTTAGGGCGGTGGCTGGCTTATTTAGTAAATTATAGCTATTACTCACCATTGTTTTGCTATTTATTTCTCAAATGAGTCTGGATGGGGCACCTGAGTGGCTCAGTAGGTTAAGCGGTTAAGCGGTTAAGCGTCTGCCTTCGGCTCAGGTCATGATCCTGGGGTTCTGGGATGGAGCCCCATGTTTTCAAACTCCCTGCTCCATGGGGAGTCTGCTTCTCTTCCTCTCCCCTGATCCCCACGCCCCCTCCACGTGTGCGCATGTGCTCTCTCTCAAATAAATAAATAAATAAATAAATCTTAAAAAAAAAAAAAGTGAGCCTGGAGAGTGGGTCCTAACAGCTGTTCTGCTTCTCTTTGCAGCTGAAAAAACTGAGGCTCAGAGGAAATGAAGTTACTCGCTCCTGATCACATAGCTAGGAAGTGGTGGAACTAGAATTTTAACCAGTCTAGAGACAGCTTCAAAATCCATGCTTTTTCAACTGCCATTAGTAAGGCCTCAGTCTGAAGTCTCACATTCAGAATACGGGAAAACCAGAAAATGCCGCTAGTTCTGGAGATACAGACATATTCATTTTTTTTGTGAAATAAAAGTGCCTTATAAATGACTTGAAAAAGTCACTCTGTATTTATGGGGAAAGTGACAACATTATATAAGATCGGAAATCTGTTGATAAACTGCTGACATTGGGTGATGTGTAGATGGAGATTCCGTATGTGAATCTCTTTGCCTTTGTATGTATTTGAAATTTTCTTCATTGAAGAGTTAAAAACCAAATTCATTTCACATCTGTCCAAAATACAGTGATTATGTACAGTAGCAGATTATCCATAGGCTCTAAATTTGTAGTTGATAGACTTCACATTGTTGTGAGGATTCTGTGATTTTTGAAGATTTGGAAGACTAAATTTTTGCTTTTTAAACTCTCAAAATATGCGAATTTATATTTGTTGTATAATATGGGCAAGGCAACTAACGGCCATGACAGTCCTATGGTGAAAGTCGAATTATCTCCATCTTGCTGATGAAACACTGAGGCATTGAGGGAACTCCCTGGCTGGAGGACTCTCAGCCCGGGGGAAGGGGATTCTCAACTCAGGTAGAATGTCTCAGGTCCACACATATTCTATTGCTCGCCTTGAGGGCACCATGTTTAAGCAAATATTCATCTTAAGTCCCAGTTAGGAATGATTTTACCACAAATCCAGAAAATTCTATTTGTTAGGAGAGGGTCACACTCAAGGGGAGGAGACTTAAGCATTCACACACACACACACACAAACACACACACACACACACACACACACACGAGTTAACCATGTTAACTATTAACTATGTGGGATGGTGGATGTGTTGATTATCTTGATCTTGGTAATCATTTTATTTTTTAAGATATTTTTCAAAGATTTTATTTATTTATTTGAGATAGTATAAGCGAGAGAGCAGGAGCAGGGGAGCAGGGGGAGAGGGAGAATCAGGCTCTCCGTCGAGCAGGGAGCCCAACGTGGGACTTGATCCCAGGGCCTGGGATCATGACTTGAACTGAAGGCAGACGATTCACTGACTGAGCCACCCAGGCGCCCCTTAGTAATCATTTTACAATGTATATGCATATCAAATCATTACATTGTACACTTTAAATATATACAGTAATAATAGCCAATTATCCCTCAATAAAATTATAAAAAAAGAACTTATCTTAGAAAATTAAGCAGATGGAAAAGAATTAAGGAGTAAAATTCATAGACAGTTTTATCATTAGGAAGCGCTTGAGCAAGTCCAAGAAGTTCTACACTTTGAAATAATTCCTTTCTCTTAAATCCTGAATTTAAGTAGATTGCTATTTAATGTCTGTGGGGGCTTATATACATTCTAATTTTAGATTTTGGCTTAAAAAGGGAATCGTAATTCTTTTAAGACAACTTTCACAACTGACAGAAAGAGTGGTGATAATTTCTTTTTCCATATTTCTCCAAGCTGAGAATGTATACTTTTCATAACTGACTTACATCTCCATGGGAAAAGAGAGCTTTACTTTTTACTTTTTGTATTGAACAATAATTGACACACAATATTGTATTAGTCTCAGATGTACAACATAGTGACTTGATATTTATATACACCAAGAAATGGTCACCATGGTATGTCTAGTTACTATCTGTCACCATATAGTTATTACACTATTATTGACTATATTCCCTATGCTGTACTTCTCATTCCCGTGACTTATTTATTTTATAACTAGAAGATCATTAATCTCCTTCACTTATTTTGTTCACATCCCCTATTCTCTTCCTCTCTGGCAACTAACAGTTCATTCTCTATATCTGAGTCTGTTTCTGTTTTATTTTGCTTCTTCGTTTGCTTTATTTTTAGATTGCACATGTAAGTGAAATCATATGGTGTTTGTCTTTGTATGAGTTATTTCACTTAGCAGAGTACACTTTAGGTCTATCCATGTGGTTGCAATTGACTAGATTTCATTCTTTTTTATGGCCAGGTAATATTCCATTGTATATATATACCACCTCTTCTTTATCCATTCACCTATTGATGGATACTTAGGTTGTTTCCATATCTTGGATATTGTAAATAATGCTGCAATAAACATAGGGGTGCATATGTCTTTTTTAGTGTTTTCATTTTCTTTGGCTAAATATCCAGAAGTGGAATTGCTGGATCATACGGTATTTCTATTTTTAATTTTTTGAGGAACCTCCACACTTTTTCCATAGTGGCTGCACCAATTTACATTCCCACCAAAGAGTTTCCTTTTCTCCTCTTCCTTGTCAACACTTGTTATTTCTTATCTTTTTTTCCCCTTGTCTTTTTGATACTAGTCATTCTGACCCTTGTGAGGTGGTATCTCATTGAGGTTTTTATTTGCACTTCCCTGATCATTAGGGATTTTGAGTATCTTTGTGTCTGTTGGCCATCTGGATGTCTTCTATGAAAAAATGTCTATTCAAGGACTCTGTCCATTTCTTAAAAAAGACTTTATTTATTTATTTGACAGAGAGAGACACAGCACAAACAGGAGGAGTGGGTGAGGGAGAAGCAGGCTTCTTGCGGAGCAGGGAGCCCGATGCAGGGCTCAATCCCAGGACCCTGGGATCATGACCTGAGCCGAAGGCAGATGCTTAACAACTGAACCACCCAGGCGGCCCCCTCTGTTCATTTTTTAAAAAAAGATTTATTTATTTATTTGAGAGAAGGGGGGAGTAGAGGCAGAGGGAGAGGGAGAGAGAGTCCCAAGCAGACTCCACCCTGAACACAGAGCCTGACACAGGGCTCAATCTTACAACCCTGAGATCACAACCTGAAGCGAAACCAAGAGTCAGACGCTTAACCAACAGTACCACCCAGAGGTGCCCCCTCTGTCCTTTTTTTAATTGGACTGTTTTTCAGATATTGAGTTGTATGAGTTCTTTATATATTTTGGATGTTAACCCCATATGGGATATATATAATTTAAAAATATCTTCTACCATTCAGTAGACTGCCTTTTTGTTTTGTTTTGTTTTGTTTTAAGATTTTATTTTTATTTATTTGACAGAGAGAGAGAACACGAGAGAGGGAACACAAGGAGGGGGAGTGGGAGAGAGAGAAGCAGGCTTCCCGCTGAGCAGGGAGCCCGATGTGGGACTCAGTCCCAGGACCCTGGGATCATGACCCGAGCCAAAGGCAGACGCTCAACGACTGAGCCACCCAGGTGCCCCTACCTTTTTGTTTTGTTGATGGTTTCCTTTGTTTTGCAAAAGCTTTTTAGTTTGATGTAGTCACAATAGTTTATTTTTTCTTTTGCTGTTTTTGCCTCAGGAGATAGATCCAAAAAAATATTGCTAAAAGTGATGTCACAGAGCTTACCTCCTATGTTTTCTCCTAGGAATTTTATGGTTTCAGGTCTTACATTTAAGTCTTTAATCCATTTTGAATTTATTTTTGTATATGGTGTAAAAAAGTGGTCCAGTTTCATTCTTTTACATGTAGCTGTAAAAAACTCTCTCTAAAAGAGAACTTTTCTTACGTATGGGGGAAGAGGGAGAAGAGGGACAAATTTTAGACTACGGGGCCAATCACAAAGCTTTGCATACAGAAAGTGCTCAATATATGTGTGTTAAATTGGCTTGAATCTAATTGAATGAAAGCTTACGATGAACTATGAACCACTGAGATGAATAAAATCAAAAGGACTATATAGATATTGTAACCCTGGGATATAAATCTTCAAAAAAAGAAGGTTAGGACAAATAAACTTTATATCCTATATGAACTTTAATGAATTATTTATTTATTTATTTTTAAGTAATATCTATGCCCAACATGGGGTTTGAACTTATGACCCCAAGATCAAGAGTCACATGCTCTACCTATTGAACCAGCCAGGCACCCTGAACTTTAATGAATTCTTTACATAAATATGTCAAAATACAAAACAGGTAAAATTATTAAACGTCATTTGCTAACTTATTAGAAACTTAGTAGTGTAATTATGTGAAAGATTTAGACAGATTCATGGAATCAATCATAAAAATATTTTGGGGTGCTATTGGTTCAGTTTCATAAATGACACAAAGGCTCAGAAACTTTTCATATTTATAAGGGGTCTCTAGCCTAGGTTTTTTGATTCCTAGTTAGGCCTTTTCTATCAGAGCATACCACCTCTTCATCTGGTCTGTATCTCTTTAAGAGAAAGCTCAATTGATATATTATTTATTTGAAAAGTCAATAAAATGTGAATAATTTTAACATTTAATGAATAAATGAATTAATTTGAAAAGTCAATAAAATGTGAATAATTTTAAAAAATATTTAATGAATAACTGGAGACCTCATCTTAATTTTCTAATTGTTCCTACTTTCCTAGTTATTATACATTAGCATGAAATTGAAATGTCAATTGGACTAAAGTAGATAAATCTTTTAATTAGTACTTTACAGGGTGACATTGTAACACTCCAAAGCCCTCATATATTACAATGTGTAAAGAAATATCTTTCTTCCTATTCTTACAACTAATGCCTTATGCTTGCACAGTGGAGGAATTCCAGTGTGGTTGTCAGGGCTAGCTATCCTGATGTGACCGGCTCCATGGCAGATGCAGGTTCATGGTGCCTGCCAGAGTCAGCCAGGGATCCTTACTGCTCTAGCTTTTGTCCTGGGGAGAATCCTAGGCTGTAAACCACACACCATAGTCTTGGATTAGGTAATAGATTTTGACCTGCTTTGCTCCCAAAGAACAGGAGTTTATCAAATGGGCACCTGGGAAATTGTAATTTATAACTCTAAGGAGAGCAGAGGAGTCTGGACACTAGCTGTGGCTATTATTTTCTGTGTTGGTCAGGCACTAATGTGTTTAAGGTACAGAAACCTACTACGTCAGGGTACCTGGGTGGCTCAGTCAGTTAAGCATCTGCCTTCGGCTCAAGTCATGATCCCAGGGTCCTGGGATGGAGCCCCACGTTGGGTTCTCTGGTCAGCAGGGAGCCTGCTTCTTCCTTTCCCTCTGCTGCTCCCCCTGCTTGTGCTCTCTTTCTCAAATAAATAAAATCTTAAAAAAAAAAAGAAACCTACTCTGTCAATTTCAAATAAAATGGGTGGGTAGTCAATGTTACTGTAAGGATGCAGTGGACATTTCACAAATAGAGGGATATATAATTCAATCAGGGGATCCAGAGAACTCAAAGGAGGTAGGTCAGGAATGAAATAGACCTGGGCTAAATTAGGTTCTGCAATTTACTAGTTGTGTAATTGTAAGCAAGTCATTTAGTAGCCCTATAAACCCTTTTCTTCCTTAACTGTCCTAGGGAAACTATTATCCTCTTCCCCACTAAGCTGTGAGGTTCATATGGCAGGGAGAAGAATAATTGCTGGCATGGAGTAGGTGCCCAACAATATTCTGTTAATATATGTATGATGAGAAATTAAAAGAATATTTGAAAAGGGCAGTTGCAAAAATATTTAAAGTTTATACCTTAAAACCTTGCCCTAATTACAATCCTGGGAGAATGTACAGTATGGTACAGAGAAAAATATCAGAATTGCATAGTCTTGGGTCAACTTCTGTGACTTTAGAAAAGTTATTCGTGCTTGAGGTGCCTGTTTTTACTTCTCTAATATCCCTAAAAATCACACCACTAAATTTATAATAGCATCTATGGTTGTGATAATTACATTAGGCAATGTATAGGAAGTACCTTGAACAGTGTCCAAAGTGTAGTAAATATCACACTACTATTGCTTTTTTGTTGTTATAGGATATCATGTCTCTTTGCATACCTCTTTGTACCTTAGTTCTAACAGTAGGTGGCAGCAAAGCTCTCTTAACCAATTTGAATGAACCCTGCCAACTTTTTGGAATAATCAGTGAAGGCTTACCCAATAGGAAGATGTGTGTAGGGCACCAGAAAAGCAGGGGGAGAGAGATCATAGAGAAAAGAAAGGAAGGGAGGAGGAGGAAAGAAGAGAGGGGGGGTGGGTTGGAGACCGAGAAATGTTTAGATATGATGTGATAATTCAAAAGAAAATACTAAAATAGTCTTTATGGGTGTGGAGTGAGAACCAGATCTCTATTGGATATCCTTCCACCTTCTATAGGATTTAATGTTATTTTTGTTTTTAAAGACATGTGGGAGAGTGGTACTTATCATATATTTTCTGTGTTGACAGTTTTTAAGGCTCTTAACTGGTCCTAGATGAGATTTCAGCTGCCCAGAAAGAATCTCTAAGACATAATGTGTTTTACTGTTCATTTTAATCAAACTATTAATCTCAATTATAAAAATATGACTATTTTCCTCTGTGTAAAATATTCCTTCTACAATAAGACACTTAGTGTGGGCGCCTGGGTGGCTCAGTTAAGCATCTGCCTTCGGCTCAGGTCATGATGCCAGCGTCCTAGGATCGAGCCCCACATCAGGCTCCCTGCTCAGCGGGAAGCCTGCTTCTCCCTCTCCCACTCCCCCTGCTTGTGCTCTCTCTCTCTCTGTCAAATAAATAAATAAAATCTTAAAAAAAAAAAAAGAAAGACACTTAGTGTATATTAGTTATCTGTTGCTCTGTAACAAATATTCTAAAGGTTGGTGGCTTAAAATGATAAGCATTTATTTTCATATTTTCTGAGGGCCAGGAATCCTGGAATGGCTTAGCTAGGTGGTTCTCACTCAGGGTCTACCATGAAGTTTCAGTGAAGACATCAGCTGGGGCTGCAGTCATCTGAAGGCTTGATGGAGCCTTGGAGGATCTGCTTCCAAGCTGGTTCACTCACATGAGTGTTGGCAAGAGGCCTCAGCACCTCACCAGTTGTTGGCTAGAGGACTCTCTTCCTCTGCATGTGAATTTCTCCATAAGGTGGCTTGAGTGTGCCCTAACATGGCATCTGATCTCTTCTAGGGTTAGTGATCCAAGAGAGACCACAAGAAGGAAGCCACAGTACCTTTTATGACCTGGTCTCAGAAGTCATAGTCTGTAACTTCCACCATATTTGTTCAAAATGAGTCACATAGGAAATAACTAAACACAATTCTCAGGAATCATATACATATACAGGAAATGAGGTTCAAAGTTGGAGAAATCACAGGCTGTCTAATCTCTCTCAGTGGGGCCCTGGACACATCATCCTCTCCCTGGATCTTGATTTCTTCCTCCATAAAAAGAGAACAGCCACAGCTCCATGAGCCACAACTCTAAAGTGGCCTATCTCTGCCCCACCTGGCTGTGATTTCAGTTAACAACTTGGTTTTTTCATTTCTAAAATGAAATGATCTTAGACAGTGGCTTTCACACTTTTTAGACCCATTGTGAGAACTATATTTTATAATGAAACTGCATACACACACAGGCATGAAAAAGTCTGTATGGATAACAAAATACAAGTTCCACAAAACAATACTTAGACTTATTTGCATGATGTACTCTCACTCCCCAACCACCACCCCATTCTATGTTAATTTGTTTGAAAAAATTCAGTTCAAAATCTACCACATCGATGTTACAGCCCATTAATGGATTCAACATTCTTTGTGTTAAAAACTAACACCCACTCTCACTCCTTGAGGCTCTTTTTCCAATGGTACTGGAGCAGAAATGTTAAAGAGTGAAAGAGTCCTCACCTTCTAGTTTTGGGGAAGCAAAAAGCACCTTCAAAGGTGGTTCAAGCCTACCAGCCTATCCTAATTAGACAGGAGCTAGTATCAGAGGTATCTTGTCAGGGTGGAAAGGGTACCGTGTTGAGCTTCAAAAGCTGGCCCTGCAACTCATGAGCTGCGCCACCTCAGGCAGTCCTTTAACCTGAGTTCATGCCTCCTCTCCATAATTGGAATAATAAGTATCCCTTGCCTATCTCATAAAGTTGTTACTAAGCGCAAAATTAGACAGTCACTTACCGTGTTGGCAGAGAATGTACAGACATGCTCTTTAATCCTCACAAGGACCCTGCAAGATACAGAGTATGATACTTGTTTTACAGATAGAGAAATTGAGGATTAGAGAATTTACATAGGCAAGACCTTAAAGTTAGCAAGTGGCAGGACTAGAATTCCAAACCTGTTCTGACTCCAAGACCCATGTGAAATAGGTGGGCCGTTTTCCTTCGACGTTTAAGTGGTGACCATCTACGATGTATTAAAATACAGATTCATCCTGAATCACCACAGTGTAACGACTTCAGAAACTGGTCCATCAGGCTACCTTTTCTAATGTCTTGCCCTGACCACGATGAACACATAACGTATCACAGGTAGGCTCGGGGCTTTTCAGCGTTCCTAGCTGCCTTGACCCACCAGGGAGAGTGAACATTGACAACAGCGCCTCCGCTCCTCAGGCGTCACCGGTGAGCCTCGCGCACAGTGAACACGCCAGAACGGAGCACATTTCCTTAAGTGGTGCCCCCAAATGGTCCCCACAACCAAATCCCCGGGTCGCTTAATACAACTCCCCGACATTTAAAAGTGTCATTTTCAGAGAAAGGCCTAGCTTACAGCTCTTTTGCTCGTAAGTTTTGTTCCGTCAAGTGTGTGCGGGCCTCGGCTGCTTAACCCGAAGGCCCCCGCGGGCTCCCGTCCCGGGCCTGGCTCCCCGCGCCCCTGGCGGAAGGAACTGGCACCACAAAGCCCTTTATTGAGGCCTCCGCGTGACGCGAGGCACCCCGGCCCTGGGCGCGGCCCGCAGCTCGGGCGCGAGCAAGAAGGAGGCGTGTGCGGGCCCGCAGGTGTGCACGGCCATGGGCGCCTAATCGGGCGCGCGCTCCGCCCTCGGCCCGCGGGGGACCGCGACCCTCCGAGACCAGCGAGCGCGAGTCACCTGGCGCGGGCGCCCTACCCCCTCTCTCCCGACTCCGGGGACCCACCCTCGGGGCCCCGGCTGACTGTGCGCGCCGACCGCGCGTCGGGTGGGGCGCCGGCGTGGGAAGGGGTGGTGGGAGGGCCTGCCCCTCCGCCGGGAGGGCCCGCCCCTCCGCCGCAGGCTCGGCAGGCGGCCGAGGCTCCACCCGCTTCCCCAGGCCCGGTCCTGCTCGGAATTGCGCGCCCGGGCGGGGGAGAAGCTCGCCCCTCCGAAGTGTGCGTGGGAGGGGCGGTGGGCGTGGCGTGGGAGGGGCGCGTACGGTGGGCCGCTTCCTGGTAAGCTGAGATTTTTGAAAAAGGGAAAACCTGGGAAGGTTTACCTCCTTTAAAGGGCTGGGGCGGGGAACGGGAAGTTCCGGTACCCGCAGACCCGTTTGTCGCTTAACATTGCCAAAGTCAGACACGTTTGGGTGAGGTGTTTGAGCCAGTTTGGCAGGCTTGGGAAGTGATGGAATGCCGATGTCTTTACCTTGGCATTTTCTCCGTACATGGCAAAAAATTATAAAATGAGTTCATGGAAAATGAAAGAGAACACGGTTGTACATTAGGAGTTCAGCTTCAAGGAATATTTTATTAGGGACGTTCTGACATTCAGAAATGCTTTTTTTTTTTTTTTTTAAGATTTTATTTATTTATTTGACAGAGAGAGAGACAGTGAGAGAGGGAACACAAGCAGGGGGAGTGGGAGAGGGAGAAGCAGGCTTCCCGCGGAGCAGGGAGCCTGATGTGGGGCTTGATCCCAGGACCCCGGGATCATGACCTGAGCTGAAGGCAGACGCTTAACGACTGAGCCACCCAGGCGCCCTAAAAATGCTTTTTCTAAATCTTTTTATTATGTGGATATTAAAGTGAAAGCCATTAATTCTGTGAGTTGCAAACATTTCAGGTAAAGCGAACAGAGTATGCCAGTCATTCCATCAGGCACCTATGTTAAGAACTTGGACGGTGGAAATTCACCATGGCTTATGGCTTGCCAAGAAAGAACACAGTGAAGACCATATTGCGGGGCAGTTGTTATAAAGTGTAAGTATTTTCCTCACGGTGAGCACTGACTGGGCGTGGGGAGTGTCCTTGGTAAAATAGAAGTACCGAAAACCCTTAGGTTCTCCATGAGATACTGGACTATGCGAGGTGTTTTCAGTTATCTGAATAGTGATTTTTTAAAAAGGGAAAATGCTTTTAATAAGAATTTATAAATTATCTTACTTGGTCTTTACAACAAAACAACACAAACTGAGGTTTGGTGAAGTGGGTTGATCAAAGTCACGCAGTCATGGAGTAAACAAGTGACAGAGATGGAAGTCTGTCTTCTGACTCCAAAGCAACATCTACTACTGTCAACTATGTTAAAGTACCTCTGTAGATAGTATAAATCTACCTAAAAATGTCTTGGTGTCAGGTATATCTTTTTTTTTTTCTTAAGGTTTTTTTTTTTTTTTTAATTTGTTTACTTGAGAAAGAGAGACAGGAAGAGGGAGAGAGTACAAGCAGGGGGAGCAGCAGGCAGAGGGAGCTATGAACTTTGCTCTCTCCCCCACCAAATCTTATATAGCCTAATGATTAAGACCTCAGATTCTAGAGTCTGACTTTCTGGTTTCAAATCCTAAACCCATGAACAACAGCCTTGTGATCTTGAGCAAGTTGTTCTACTCCTGTTTCCTAATCTCTCAAATGAGCATAATAATAGCACCTGCCTACCTCATAGGGTTGCTGTGGCAATTAAAGGTGTTCATATGTGTAAACTGATTAAGACAGTGCCCAGCATATAGTAAGTGCTAGATAAAAATTAGCTGTTTTATTGCTCATCTTTCCAAATCAACATATAAGGATAAACCTCATTCTTTCATTCTGTGTATGAACCACAGTGTGTTTAATCAGGCTCTTCCTGATAGACATTAAGGCTATTTTGTGAAATTTTTTTGGACAAACAATGCTTCAGTGAACATTCTTATAAATACATCTTTGTGCCCTTGTTCAAATGCATTGATAATCATTGTAGACCTCAAGTCGCTCCTTAAAGTTAGATGATGAAGTAGCAAGGAAGCTGGAGGAGGAAAACAAGTAGGCCCATGTACAGAATACTCGTTTCCCCGATTTGTACCAAAGCAGGTCTTTCACCTTTCCTCGTGTATGGACTCGCTGAGATGAGAAACATGTAGTTGACATTTTAAATTTCCAAATTAGAACATATAAAACAATTCATTTGAAGTTCATGGTGATTATTTTTAATATTATAGTTTGGGATTTCCTCCCCTCCTTCTCCAGTTTTCTGAGGATTCTCTTGGTACTAGTGCTTCTAAATAACTACCCCTAGGCTAAGTACCAGCTCTGGTTCTTAATTAACTTCCATGTCTCTGTTTCCTTGTCTACCTGCATGGTGGTTGTAAAGATTAAAATAAGATCACACACTCAAAGCCTTTGTGTATGCCAAGCACCCTGCTCAATGCACGAGTATTCCCCTTTCCCTTCCCTAATATGACCATATTTGTGATCAGCCATAAAAGACTTGGAGCGTACAGTTCTTAACTATATCCTCTTAAAAGACATGGAAAGATTGGATTGACTGCGGGGAGGCTATTTTTGAACAAAAGTTCCTGCCATCATAATTTATCATAATTTTTCAATATATCTCTACATTAGTGTGTGTGTGTATAGATACATATATATACATAAAATATACACATTATACATTATACATTTAATGTAAAGCTCCTTCTCCTGGCTAGATTTACAACTCTGGAAAATCCTGAATTCCCCCCATAAGCGAAAATATCTAGTGGAAAATGGAACTGAGAGTTAAGATGTCTTCTGTATGTCCCACAATAGATGTTCAATAAATATTTATTGAATGAATTAATGAATTTTTGCCCCAGACAGGAACCTTGGGAACTTGCACTGCTTACAAAGAGCTGGTATACGAACCTAGCCAACATCAAGTTACCTTTCTTGGGAGAAATTACATTTGGTAGCCCTTTATACCTCAAAAAAACTAAAGCCATTAAGAATGTTCTGCTCCCTTCTGCAGAATGTAAGTTCTGTAAGAGCTACTTTAGTAAATAGCAAATTTTATCTGTGTTATTTTGCTTATTATCAGAGAAATGTTTAAATATACTCATTCACACCCATACCCCTCATCTATGTAGCCCTTCTTTTTTTATTTTTTAATTTTTATTTTATTTTTTTAAAGATTTTATTTATTCATTTGACGGAGAGAGACACAGCAAGAGAGGGAACACAAGCAGGGGGAGTGGGTAAGGGAGAAGCAGGCTTTCCGGGAACAGGGTGCCCGATGAGGGGCTCGATCCCAGGACCCCGGGATCATGACCTGAGCTAAAGGCAGACGCTTAACGACTGAGCCACCCAGGCGCCCCTATGTAGCCCTTCTTGTTTAGTATCTAAGAATGTGAATTTTGCCATGTGATTCAGTGTTCATTTTTAACAATATTATGCCTGGTGAGAAATGTCAGTTGGATTGCTCCATGTATTTTATTTTCCAGCCATCAAACTTGAAAGGGAGTATGAAATGAAGCGCTTGAATCACCTGAAATGTCAGGAGAATGTAGCTGAGGAAATTCAGCTTTACCTAAGGGAAAGGCAAGTTGGTTTGAGAAGACCTCTTCCACCTAAGTGATATCATCTCATAATCAAATCTGTACTCAGTGCTTTCCACATCCAAAGGCAATGAAGGTCTCCAACCTTTTACTGTGTGAAGTTTGTACAGACATATGAATGCCCACTGGTAGATGAGCCAGCTCCTGTGGGTTGATGGACAGCTCTGACAGATCTTCTGTGTCCCTTCCTTTGTACCACAAGAGACAACACTGTAAGTAGATGAAAAAGTAGCTGGAATTGAGTCATTTATATGATTATTCATTGTGATTTTTGTAAAATTGCACTAAGGGAAGAGGAAACTTCTTGTCAGAGATATTATTTTTAATTTGCATCTTTGAGATGCCAAAAAGAAGGAGAGAGAAAAATTGTTTTTTTTTTTTTTTTTAAAGATTCTATTTTTCAGTAATCTTTACATCCAACTTGGGGCTTGAACTCACAACCCTGAGATCAAGAGTCATATGCTCCACAGACTGAGCCAGCCAGGCACCCCAAGCAAAATTCTTTTAAACATGGTAGACTGAAAAATTTTGTTTGGTTAAGAAAAATTTTAGGTTTCATTTTAGTAACTCTTTAGTTTCCAATGTTCAGTGAAACATCATTTACTATTCTCATACCATACTTTATTTTTATCTATCTATCTACCTATCTATCTATCTATCTAGGCTCCATGTCCAGCATGGAGCCCAAGGTGGGGCTTGAACTCACAACCCTGAGATCAAGACCTGAGCTGAGATCAAGAGTTGGATGCTTATCTGACTGAGCCACCCAGGTGCCCCTGTCATCTAGTACTTTAAAGTAGCAAGTAGAACTTACTTTCTGCTTTTGTTTTCCTAAAAAATCATCTTTTCCCTTTTGCCCTTTTGCTTCATTTCGTATTATCTCTCTGGGATGCCCTTGGAGCATGTGAAACACACGTACGTATGTGAAAATGACATGAAAATGCGGAGACCTTATTTTAAGGAAAATGCTTATTTACAGAGAGGCTAGAGAATGGGGATTTGATTAGCTGGAAAATGTTGGACTAGCATGAACCAATTTTCCTAGAATTTGAATCCAGTACAGTGCACTTGGGTGTGAAAGTTGTATTTGAGGGGGCGCATGGGTGGCTCAGTCATTAAGTGTCTGCCTTCGGCTCAGGTCATGATCCCAGGGTCCTGGGATCGAGCCCCGCGTCGGGCTCCCTTCTCCACAGGAAGCCTGCTTCTCCCTCTCCCACTCCCCCTGCTTGTGTTACCTCTCTCTCTCTGTGGTAAATAAATAAAATCTTTAAAAAAAATGAAAGCTATATTTGAGCACAATTTAATGTTTGTTAGGTGAATCAGTAGGTGTTTAGTGTCTTCTGTTATCTTAGCCTCATTCTAAAAGGTCTCCTGGCCTCGTGGTTAAGAGTTCATACTTTACACCTGGCTGCCTTCTTCAGCTCTCAGCTTGGCTGCTTATAGCGGTGTGACTTGGGGAGATTTGCTTTATGTCTCCAAGTTTCAGTTTTCTTACATGTAAAACAGGGATGATACTGGTACCTACTACACAGTTGTCTTGAGGATTAAATGGAAACTGGCCCACAATGAGAACTACTCTAATAGTTATTCTGGTAATTACGGTGAGCATCACTACCTTTTTACTGCTATAATCTCCGGAGCAAAGATGTATTATATTGGCCTGACTCTGTTGACCTTTGTGGAGACCAAAAGTCTTGAATTTTCAAGAGTTGGGTTTTGTTCTTTCAATGTATATATGCTTGCTAGACCATACATGACCTGATTTTTTAGTTCAAAATCTGGCCACTGTACCTATGGCATCTCCTGATCATTTCTGTTTAAAAACAATAATCTCTGAGAATCAGTTTGTCACTTACGTCTTTTTTTTCTTTTTTTTTTAAGATTTATTGATTTATTTGACAGCACAATCGGGGAGCAGCAGGCAGAGGGAGAGGGAGAAGCATGCGGGGCTCGATCCCAGGACCCTGGGATCGTGAGCTGAAGGCAGACACTTAACTGACTGAGCCACCCAGGTGCCCCTATAGTAGTCTTCTTGATGGTACCCCACTTAGACTCTCTTCACTTTTCTTCATTAGCTCTAGTCTATTGATGCCATTCTGGAATGGTATCGGGAAAAAAATCATCCAATTCAATATTTCCCAGAGAGTGAATCTTCCAGTTTTGCAAGAGGAGATGAAATAAAGAGGAAAAAGAACACAACTGGTTATTGTGTTTTTGTGAAAATTTCAAATGTAACAAAAGTAGCAAAAACAAGAAAATGAACTTCCATGTCTCCATCACTGAACAGCACTTACGAACTCATGGCCAATTTTATTTCACTTACACTCACTCATTTTCCACCCCCACCCTCCCAAGTCCCTACCCCCAGATTATTTTTTATTATGTTTTATTATAGTTTTTTAATAAGTTAGGTATTTTTAAAGATTATTTATTTATTTATTTGAGAGAGAGAGAGAGCATGAGTGGGGAGAAGGGCAGAGGGAAAGGAGTAGCAGACTTCCTGCTGAGCATGGAGCCTGACGAGAGGCTTGATCCCAGGATCCTGGGATCATGACCCAAGCTGAAGTCAGATACCCAACCAACTGAGCCACCCAGGTGCCTCCCACCAGATTATTTTGAAGTAAATTCTAGACATCATTTCAGTTCATCTGTAAATGCAAATTTTATAAATGGGACCATTTCCAATTTTGTAAGGGATGGACTGATCAAAGCATACCTAGGGGGCCATAATCCACCCCTGCGGGCCCACAGTTTGACTTTTCACTGGGGAGTTGTATCTGGTGGTTGTTGTTTCAAAATATTTAGAAGCTATCGTCTGAATTATCTTCAGATACTTTCTCCTACCTTTGATATGCTGGCTCACATGGAGGACACTTGCTCTTAGGAATTATGATGTCAGTGACGCATTTGATTTAGTGATCCTTAGGCCTGGAAACAGCTTTCAGGAGCATAGGGGGTCTGGATGTAGTCTTGGTTGGATAACTTTGAGGAGGTGGAGCTTCCACATTGCTAGATCAGATTGGCTTTATACAATTCACATGTGCTTTGTGTAAGTTGCCTATCTGCCAACCAGAGCCACTCCCAAAGTTTCTTGGTGGAGCGTCTGGGATTTTCTCTGTGTTACCCAGTTGTACCACTTCTCTCCACCTTTTTTACACATTTGCCCTCGCCAGTTGTTCTTTCTTCCAGTTGACTAGTTTTTTTCCCCCTCCATCAATGTTATTATCATAAATATGACAGCTGGGTTGCTAACTGCTTAAAATGTGGGAAAATACCATTTTCTAATTACACAACCAAAGACCAGTCTTTAGCAAAAATTCAGTGTGATTCTATTTCTTTAGAAATCAAAACCAATTTACTATTTTCTTTAAAAAATTAATCACATATGTTTTGGATGGTAATGGGATTAATTATGTGTTTGTTTTTGTCGTTCATGTCCTGCTGAGTAGCTTGCACTTTCCTTTTAGGGTCACTGTCACTAATTCATCTGGGCTGGAAATAACACCTCCAATAGTGTCTTGGAAAACTAGAAATATTTTTCAATCTAAAGACCACAAATCTACTGCACGATGTATCTAACATTGTTGCTATTAGTAAGTTTTAATTTCTTAAAAATCAGATTTATTTAGGGGTGCCTGTGTGGCTCAGTTGGTTAAGTGTCTGACTTTGGCTCAGGTCATGATCCCAGGTCCTGGGATCGACTCTCACATCAGGCTCCCTGCTCAGTGGGGAGTCTGCTTGTCCCTCTCCCTCTGCTCCTCCCCTTGGCTCGTGCTTGCTCTCTCAAATAAATAAATAAATAAAATCTTAAAACAAAACAAAGCAAAAAAGCAGTAGCTCTATGGATCCTCACCACTCATTTCCACTTCTATGGAGGCAACTAATTTGATCTCTTTCACTTGTTTTATTATTTACCTTCATGTCTCTAAATAATGCTTTGATTTTGCTACTTCTTGGATTTTTCTTTTTTAGGTATTGACTTCCCATATAGAAGATAGCATTTTTTTCTTTTCTTTCCTCATCTTCAATACACATACATACCATTTCTATCTACCTGTAAATATAGGTTATATTATAATTTTGGTTAGATCAATATTAAATGTTAACATTATTATGACACTATTATGTTAACATTATTATGTGTAAATACTTCGCAGCTGAGCTATGTAGTAGACTATTATTACTTTTCCTTTCCTGCCATTGTGTGTGTGTGTGTGCTCAGTATTTAGTAATTAGAGTTAATATTTGCTTAGTTTGTAATGTATTCATCACTAAACCCCAAGCTCTTTGCCACTTATCAGTCTTCTCAAAACAATCCTATGTATTCTATCATTTCATCTTCCTGAGAGGTCTTGTCCTGCTTTACCCTGAACTGTTTATTTCCACACTCTTATGTAGCTCTCTATGATTTCTGTTATCATCATGGGGATTCACTTCACACTCTTTGATGTAGTTGCTCCTGTTTCTTCTGTATCTGACCATCCTCTTTCTTGGTTTATTTTTTTTTTTTTATCATAGTGGAGCATATCCTCCAGTAGTTTCCTGAGAAAGGGTGCGTGGGAGGATATTTTTTTGAGGTCTTATTGTCCAAAGTCTGTATTTTCTGCTTAGATTTCATTGATAGATTGGCTGAGTGTAGAATTGTAGGTTGTAAATAATGTTCGTTTAAAATTGTGAAGGATTTGTGTATTTCTTTTTAGTTTTTAATATTGTTAGTGAGCATTCCAAAGTCATTTTTACTTTGGATGCTTTCCCTGAGACCTGCTTTTTTCTCTCTGGAAGCTACAGCATCTTCTCCTAGATCCCACTGTTCTGATAGGAATCATGGTGTAAGACTAATAATCCAATGTAGCATGGCGATGTAGAGCATTGGGTGTAGAGCATGAGCCACCGGGATTGAATGATGGTTCCATCACTTATTAAGCTGTGTCATCCTGGACAAATTATTTAACTTTCCTGTGCTTTAGTTTCATCTTCTGTAGAAAGTGGTTAGTGATAGGGGCCCGCCTAGGTGGCTCAGTTGGTTAATGTCCAACTCTTGATTTCAGCTCAGGTCATGATCTCAGGGTATTGAGATCGAGCCCCGCATTGGGCTCTGTGCTGGGCATGGAGCCTGCTTAAGATTCTCTCTCTGCCTCTGACCCTCCCCCAACTCATGTGCTCTATCTCTAAAAAAAAATTAAAAAGTGGGTAGTGATAGTTGTGACAAGTAAATGAGTTAAATATGTAAAGCACCTAGAACAGTGCCTGGCACAGAGTAAGCACTAACACAGATAGCAGTAACTACTCTTACCAGTACCCATTGTGCTTGGTACTACATAGGCCCTCGCAACCTGGAAATTCATTTCCTTCGGTTGTGGGAAATTGTATTAAATTTTTTGGTAGATATTTCTACCTTTTCATTTTCTCTATACATTCTAGAAGTACTATTATTCATATGCTACATCTTCTGTACTGGCCTTCTAATTTTTTATCTTTTCTCTCCTGTTTTCCATCCTTTAGTCTTTTGCTCCAGTTTTTGGAAGAAGCTCTCAGTTTTATCCTCTAACCATTATAAGTTTTTAATTTCTGCTCTCCTTTTTTTTTTTTTCCTCTGAAGGCTTGCCCCTCTCCTTTCTAAAAAGTAACCTGTTTTATTCATGATTGCCTATCTTCCCTTAGTAATCCAGGTGTGACCGTGCATAACTTAAGGAAGTAAAGGCAGCATGGCTAGGACAGGTCTGACTCAGGGGTCATGGAAGAGGTAGAAACCACAAGACAGTGTAATTGATTGGATATGGTTGAGTGAGGGGGTGCGGGTGAATGAAAGGGAGGAATTCCGGATGAATTCCAGATTGTGGGTTTGGGAAAGGAAGAATTGTCTTGGGTGTGTGGGACATATGTTGATTTTGGGTGTGTTGGTGTTCAAAGTTGTTGGTAGACGCGAGTGGATATCTCTAGCAGCAGTGGGCGTTACAGGTGTGCCGCTCAGGAAGGAGTGGGTGTAGAGAAGAGAGCTGAAACTGTGGGTGTCTTTGCGCTCACCCAGGAGGCGTACGCAGAATGAACGAGGAGTGGTAGTGAACATTCTGAAACTTTGGTTGGCAGTGTAGAAGAGGCAGGCCTTTAGGGAAAATGGCTTAGATACCGAAACCTTAGGTGAATTGCATGCTGTATTTTATTTTTAATGAAAAATATTATGGTATAGACATTTAATAGTAAATAACTGAAATTTTTGGAAAGAATCTTCATTTTTTTTCAGTTGATAAAAATGTCCTCAATGAAAACATTTTATCAAGGTTCAGAAGAGGGGGAGAGAGAAGGAAAAAGAGAAAAGAAAAAACCCATATCATAAAAACTTAGATGTAGACACTATTTTAGGTGCTCTATTTATATCCTGTTGTCCTCACAACAACCCTGAAAGGAAGGAAGGGCAATAACAGAGCAGAGCAGAGTTCTAACATCAGAGGGGGAAAGTTTGGGGACAGGGCTGGGCCAGGATCTTGATGAGGCAGAACTTTTGCCAATGGCTGACAGGGCAGCAAGCATAAAGGGGGAAAATGAACTCTCCCTTTGTTCACTGTCTTTAAGAAGTATTTATATCCAGTGTAAAACAGATTTAGAGCATTAGGTGTAGGGCATGGACCACCTGGGATTGAACACCAGTTCCACCACTTAATAGTTGTGTCATCTCAGACAAATTATTGGGGTCTTGCTGTCACTTGGATTCTTTAGCCTCTTTTCATCATGATCTTAAGAATAGTTAACTTCTTTTTCATTCCAGTAAATAGTGCTCTTTCCATTGCATTATGTAGGCCAAAAACCTAGGGGTCATCTGTAATTCCTCTGTGTCCCTCATCTCCTCTTTCCTGACAGTCCAATCCATCAGCAACTCTTACTGGGTCTACCTTCAGAAAATATCCCAAATGTATCCATTCTTTCTCCACCTCTGTCACCCTTATCCACGTCTCCACCATCTCTTGTTTGGAACACAGAAAAAGTCCCATAACTGACCTCCTTGCTTCCATCTTTGCCTTTCTTTAGTTTACCCTTGGCAGCCATAGTGATCTTTTAAAAATGGCACTCACGCAGGGGCCCCTGGCTGACTCGGTTGGAAGAACATGTGCTCTTGATCTCAGGATCATGACTTTTGAGCCCCACCTTGGATGCAGAGATTACTAAAAAAAATAAACTTAAAAAAAATGGCATTCATATCATTGTCAAAAAGATCACCTCACTCCCCTGAGTAACACACTTTCCTGTGGCCTACAAGGCCCTATGTTTATCTGATACTTGCTTTCCTTTTGGACCTTGTTCCTCCCACTCATCTTTCAGTCCTACTGGGTGCAAACACATTACCCTAATCCTGTTAATCTGACTTGTTTCTGCCTTGGAACATTTGCACTTGTTTATTTTCCCCAAGGTTGTCTTCCCTCGGACTGTCACAGAGATGTTTCCTAACTATTTAGGGCTCCACTCAAATGACATCTCCGGAGGGAGGCTTCCTGTGACCGTCCCCATGACCCCCCACCCCTGATAAATTGGACTTTTCTTTTACTCAGTCACTTTCTGTGATGGCACCCTCTTTTAATTCCTTTATAGCACTCATGTCATTATCTGTAATTATTTATTTGCTTACTTGTTTGTTATTTCTCCATGGGGTCTCTATTATCTACAATAGTATCTACCCATGGTAGCCATTCTATCAGTATTTGTTTAATGAATGAATATATTACCTGAAAAATTGTTGAAAAGGTGCCACTTTTGAAGAGAGTGATCAGAGGATTTGATTTCTGCTGTTTCCTCCCTATATATATGCTTTTTTTAAAAAAGTAATCTCTAGGGGCGCCTGGGTGGCTCAGTCAGTTAAGCGTCTACCTTGGGCTCAGTTCATGATCCCAGGGTCCTGGGATCGAGCCCTATGTCAGGCTCCCTGTTCAGTGGGGGCTGCTTCGCCCTCTCCCTCTCCCTCTGCCCCTCTCCTCTACTCGCATTGTCTCCTTCTCTCTCTCAAATAAATAAATAAAATCTTAAAAAAAAAAAAAAGTAATCACTATACCCAATGTGGGGCTTGAGCTCACAACCCAGAGATCAAGAGTTGCATGCTCTTCTGAATGAGCCAGCCAGGAGCCCCTTCCTATATATGCTTTGACACACATTTTTTTTCCAGCTTTATTGGGTATGATTGGATATACCATAAACTGTACATATTTGAAGTACAATGTAATGAGTTTTGACACCTGTGGGATCATCATCACAATCAAGATAATGAACATGTTCATCCTCTCAAGAGTTTTCTCGTGCCCCTTGTAATCCATCCCTTTTCACTGCTCTTCTCTCATCACCTCCCCCACCCCGAATGCCCTCCACCCCCACCCCAAGCAACCACTGATCTAGCTGCGTTCTGGCACTATAGATTAATTTGTGGTTTTGAGGATTTCATATAAATGGAATCATACAATATGTACTTTTTTTTGGTCTGGCTTCTTTTGCTCAGCATAATTATTTGAGATTCATCCATGTTGTTGTATATGTGTTCCTTTTCATTGCTGAGTGGTATTCTGTTGCATGGATATCCTACACTTTGTTTATCCATAAACTTGTCGATCAGTTTCTAGTTTTGAATGCTTACAAATAAAGCTGCCATGAGCGTTGTATGGGCATGTTCTTTCATTTATTTTGAATGAATACTTCAAGGAGAGGAATGGCTGGGTTGTATGCCAGGTACATGTTTAACCTTGCCCATTTTCAGATCCCTCTTTCAGTTTTAAAGGAATCGGGTTAGGTGAAGGATTTGTAACCTCCCTATGGTGACACAGCTTTAAAAGTGGTGGAACTGAGATGGAATTCTAGATCCATGTGAATTCAAAGTCTGACCTTTTCCAGAAGACTATGCTTGGTCCACCTCTGGCCTGGCTGTCTGTATGGCCTGTTGAGAAAGTGAATATTGGAGAATATGGCTGGTATGGGGCAAGTAGGTCCTTTACTAAAATTTGGAGTGACGGATGAGTTTAGCTCAGTGGTTCTCTATGAAGGGTGATTTTTGCCTCTCTCCCCCCTCAGGACATTTGGCGATGTCTGTAAACATTTTTGGCTATCTTACCTATACAGTATTACAAAGGCTTCTAATGGGTAAAGTCCAGGGATGCTGCTAAATATCCTACAATACACAGGACATCTCCCCCACAACAGAGAGATTTCCAGCCCCAAATGTCAATGGTGTCAAGGCTGAGAAACCCTGATTTAGCTGATTGGTTTAAGCTACTCAGGACACACTGCTGAAGCAGAAGGTTGGATCAAACTGCATGGCTGAGAAGCCTGAGGTGGGGGTATTTCCCTAAAAGAAATGCATGACAGGAGGAGGAGGAATGCTGGGCAGCAATCAACATGAGCTAGATGTCTCCAGTTCTCTTTTGGCTACTTACATTCACTCATACTCTTCTTTCCATATTCTAAAACCCACTCACTTATTTCTCAAAATTGTATCCAGTTACTGCAACAGCTCCGAGTCCAGGATTTCAGTTGTCTTGAGTCTGGATCTTGCAACCAATGGCTAAATAATACACCATTAACCCTAACACAATTGATATACCATGGTGGAGAGAAGACAGGATAGATGCATACAATGAAAAGGTTTGGCCCTTTAGTCTTACAGATGGTCTTGGGCCACAGACATGACACTCCTCCTTTGGTATTTGGGGTAGACGGCAGAGGGGTTGCTGAAACTATTCAGACTTCCCTGAGCCATCAATCCACCATCAGGGACCTCAACGTGAAATTCAATTATAATTTTCTTGCGCTTCATTTGGGAGACAAAGGGGAAGGAACAAGACAATAGGGGCATTGATAGGGAAATTTAGAGATGTTTTCATTGTACCTCAGAACTGCTATAACCTATGAGAAGAACCTAGTGATCTTGGCTTACTTTATTTGGAATTATGGGCATAATATAGTAGTCTTAATTGATCCCTAGGGAAGACAATGTTGCCAACGTACCAGGAGTCTCAGGCTCTATTTTTGAATTTTCTAGTAGGCTTCTACCTTCCATTCATGTCTCTTTTCAGTTTCAATCCCTTTCCTTCTCTTCGAATTATCCACCTCCACTCTACAGACTTGTTTTGCACCTCGCAACTTCCACAGCATTGGAATGTAGGTGTAGTCACCTTCATGGGCTGCAATTGCAGGTGTCATTTTTTTTTTCTTACCTCGAATTAACTTTCTGTCAAAGCAACTCCTTCCAAGTTCCAGAAGCAGGCATCCTCTCTCATTGTTTGAGAGATTGCTCACCAGGTGACTATTTACTGTTGGAATTTAGTCTCCTGCTTTCCAACACATGTCTAGAGCAGGTAAGATGAGCGCAACGTGAACCCAACATGCAAACATTTACTGGGCCACACTCCCTGTACCACCTCCTTCCCCAGAAGCTCTGTTGTATCAGAGCTCAGGTGTTCCCAGGAGGCTGACCATCAGAATGCTAGCACAGCAGTCTAACAATATTGAAATTGCTTCACATGAGTCGTGGAAATAGCTGACATAATTTCCTTCAAGATAAGAGGAGGGTTGGGGCGCCTGGGTGGCTCAGTTGGTTAAGCAACTGCCTTCGGCTCAGGTCATGATCCTGGAGTCCCGGGATCGAGTCCCGCATCGGACTCCCTGCTCAGTGGGGAGTCTGCTTCTCCCTCTGATCCTCCCCCTCTCATGCTCTCTGTCTCCCATTCTCTCTCTCAGATAAATAAATAAAAAATCTTAAAAAAAAAAAAAAGATAAGAGGAGGGTTATTTCCTAATTTTGGTCTTCTTTTATCATGCAATCACATGACAAGTGTGTGTGTGTGTGTGTGTGTGTGTGTGTGTATACACACACACACACACACATATATACATATATATATATCTTTTAGCCCTCATGGCTCTTCTAGTATTTGAAAGAAATTTTCTAAGCTATAATAAAGGGTTTTGCAAAACAAAGCAGGGTTCAGGAATGGCTGGCATCGTTGGGTGTCGGTGTCTTCTTGTCTGCGTGACTTGACGTGATTGCATCCAGTGTCCTTGCATTCGCTAACAGGTTGAAATGCAGATCTTCATGAAGACCCTGACCAGCAAGACCATCACCCTGGAGGTGGAGCCCAGTGACACCATCGAAAATGTGAAGGCCAAGATCCAGGATAAAGGAGGGCATCCCCCCTGACCAGGAGAGGCTCATCTTTGCCAGCAAGCAGCTGGAAGATGGCCACACTCTTTCTGATTACAACATCCAGAAAGAGTCGACTCTCACCTGGTTCTCCACCTGAGGGATGGCTGTTAATTCTTCAGTCTTGAATTCATAGTGCCCAATGATGGCATTGCTCTGCACTATAGCCATTTGCCCCAATTTAAGTTTAGAAACTACCAGTTTCAGTAATAGCTGAATCACTGGTTTTCTCAGTAGCTGTTCAAAATGTTAATAAAAGTTTTGTTGCATGGTAAAAAAAAGAAAGAAAGAAAGAAAGAAAAGCAAATCAGAAAATTGGAAGCAGGAGCAAAGAAGAATTTATTTTTGATACTGACTTTGTTATTTTTCTGGTTTAGATGCAACAGATGTTATTAATAATAATAACCAACACAATAACTAATATTAATTGAGCACTTCAAATGTTCCAGGCATAGTAGCTAGAAAATGTCAGATCAAAAAGCTGGAAGTTTGTACCAGATGCTTGCAGTTGATGCCTGGTTCTCCTGTAAAATGCAGATGCTTGAGCTCAGCATCAGCCTTTATTGTGATTGATTTTGGCTAGAGTACTAGGTGCATGTCCTCTGGCTTAGTAATGGAGGGTGGGGAAAAAACACTTCTGAGCCTTTTCAAGCCAGGGCTTTAGGGTTTAACCTCTGTTGAAAGTATATAAAAGCATATAAAGCATATAAGGAACCATTTTCAGCATTACTGAAAAGTGTCTGGCTTTCCCTGGTCCTACCCTTCTTCTTTGGGAGGTAGTTGGGTTATGTGGTCAAGGATCTGTTTTGCTTATATATTCTTTTAGGGAGGCCACTATAAAGTAGCTTACAACCTACAGCGAATGCTAGGAAATATTCCTTGAATTTAGGATTATGAGTGTTTGAATCAGGTAGCTACTTCAAAATAAGAGTTGTTTAGACATGTGAATTAGGATATTCCCCCTCTTCAACATGGCTATTATTCTTTCACAATGTCAGTCAACACGTTTTCTGTGCACCTGTTGCCTCATCTGATAAAGCACGTGACTTAAGCGTTTAGGAAGGTGAAGAATAGTGACCAGGATGTGACATATAGTTTGAGTGGCAGGAATAATATTTTATACAAGTGGAACTCATGAACTTTTATTATTTCATCTATTTTTCATGTATAGTATTGACCCTGGATTTGACTCTTATGATCTTGCCTTACCATTTCCTAGCTTAGCCCATGGCAGATTGTTTAACCTCCCTAAGTTTCTCTGCACTCATGAGTAAATGAGGGTAATAATGGTACCTGAATGACAGGATTGTTGGGAGGATTACTGAGATATATTTTTCTTCTTCATCTTGGACTTTCCAGCTGGGGCCCTGTAAACTGGACAAAAAGATTAATGAGGAAAAAAGAAGTTTATTAACATGTGCATTGCAAATACATAGGGGAACACTCAGAAATGAGTACCTCAAAGAGGTGTTAGAACTTGGGCTTATATATCATCTTAAAAGAACAAGAGAGAAGGGACAAGACAAAGGAAAAGGACTTAGAGCCTGTAGGGGTGGCAAATTGTGGGAAGGCAAATATATGGGGGAACTTATGGTAGATAAGGGGTAGTTTTAGCAAGGTTTGTTCTGTAGATTCCTCTGGTGTAGATTTCTCTTGGCTGGTAGGGTCTGACAGTGTCTCTTGGGCTTAGCTTCTGTCCTTCCTGGTAGAGACGGAAAGGGAGACACCTTTACAAATTTATGTCCTGTTTTTAGGCATATAGAGGGGGAGCAGGGAGCTGCTCTTGTATCTGCTTCTTCTCAGTTGCCTTCTGCTCAAAATAATCCTCATGCCAAAGTGGCATATTTTGGGGTGGCATGTTCTACTACCCTTCACATGTACATGACCTGTCACAGGATCTGGTACATAGGAAAGACTCAATAAGTGGTAGTTGGTTTTACTGTTACTATCACGGAAAATCAGTATCAGTAATTTGCTCCAATGGCTGACAGATTCCATTAATCTTATTCATTACAAGATTTTCTTATAATTCTAGGGTTCAAACAGTCTGTGAAAAAATTTTTTTTAAAGATTTTATTTATTTGAGAGCGAGAGAGCGAGAGCATGAGTGGGGGAGGAGCAAAGGAGGGGGGGTAGAGAGAGTCTGAAGCAGACTCTGCACTGAGCACAGAGCCTGGTGTGGGCTCAATCCCAGGACCCCAATCATGACCTGAGCCGAAACCAAGAGTCAGATGCTTAGGCGGGTGAGCCACCCAGGTGCCCCAACAGTCTATGAAAATTTATGGTTATAATCTTTTTTTTTAATTCTTCAGTTTTTAAATTTTTTTTATGGTTATAATCTTAATAACATCTGATCTGATGAGCTGAGGCCAGAAAAGGTTGTTGGGAAAAGGCCCACAAATACTATTACAAATAGCATGCCACCTGTTCAGGTAAACACGTCTTTCCAGTTGATTCCAGGTGCTTCATTTTCCCTTCTGGTTATTTTATTCTGAAGGTGGAGTGGGTGCTGTTTCAGGATAAACACTTTGTCAGCCCACTTTTCTATGTCCTGACTTGGCCCATCAGACCTTCTCACTCCCTTACATTCCATTTTCTGCAGGCATCTCTTACCTGGAAGCTTTTGGTATTTGTGAGCCTCCCTTATAAAAACCTAAGAACACAGACAATGATTGAGTCATCTTAGCAGTCTGGCTCCTGAGAGTCATCAGGCTGTTATCAAGTTTTAGGAGCTGCTTGAAATAACCACAACTTCATCTATCTCTGTTCCCTTTTCTTCAGTTCCTTTTTTCTTAATTATGAAACAGTAATTCATAGCCATTTCAAAGGTATTACATAGTACAAAAAATGTAAAGAAATATAAAGAATATAAAGAAAAAAAATCATCCACAATCCTACATACAGAAGCAATCACTATGAAAATTTTGGAGTCAAATTTGGTCTCTTTATGTTATTATTATTTATTATTTTAAGTTTTTGTTTATTAAGTAATCTCTACATCCAATGTGGGACTTGAACTCACAACCCCAAGATCAAGAGTCACATGCTCTTCTGACTGAGCCAGCCAGGTTAACATGGCAGGGAACATTCTATCTATACCTATCTATATCTATCTATCTATTTTTTTTTTTTTTGCTTTACCTTCTAATATAAAGATTTGTCATTGTCAAAATGTTTACATTTTAAATATCTCCATAGTATCTCATTGTATCATAATTTACTCAAATTAGTCTCACTTTGGGAATTTAAATTCCCAGTTATCTGCATCTATAAATAATAATGGTAATATAAATAAGAATGTATTTATAAATAACAGCCCTGGGGCTCCTAGGTGGCTCAGCCAGTTAAGCGTCTGCCTTCGGCTCAGTTCATGATCCCAGGGTCCTAGTATTGAGCTCCTCATCGGGCTCCCTGCTCATCTTCTTGCTCCTTCCTGCTTCTCCCTCTCCTGCTCCCCCTGCTTGTGTGCTCGCTCTCTCTCTGTCAAATAAATAAATAAATAATCCTAAAAAAAAAAACAAAACAATGCTACTATAAATAGAAACATTTGCCCCAAATAATTAATAAATTTTTGCCAGTATTGCAACTTATTTATTAAGACAGCTTTTTAGAATTATAGTGACAAAGCCTATTTGGTACATAGTGCCAGACTTTTCCCTGAAAGGTTATATGAATTTTTAATCCTACCTGCAGTGTGTAAGAATATACTTTCACTCAACTTTTATCAACAAGGGACAGTTACCTTAAAATTGTTTTCTTAGTGATGGGAAACACATCTTATTTTAATATACTTAAAATTTATTAGTGATGTTGATTTCTATATTGCTTTTTTTCCCCTATGGTTGTTAACTGTTGTGAATTTTCTGTTCAAGTACTGGGTTGTTTTTTTTCTGCAAGGTGATAGCATTTTTATTTCTGAGGTTTGGTTTTTTTAAAAAAAATATAGAGGGGCTACTGGGTGGCTCAGTTGGTTGATCGGTTGATTGTCTGCCTTCGGCTCAGGTCATGATCCCAGAGTCTGGGGATCGAGCCCAAGGTCGGGCTCCCTGCTCAGTGGGGAGCCTGCTTCTCCCTCTCCCTCTGCTCCTCCCACCCCGCTCATTCTCTCTCTCTCTTGCTCTCTCACTCTCTCAAACAAATAAACAAAATCTTTAAAAAATATACAGAATTAGATTTTTTACCTTGTGTCATGTAACAGTCTATTTTCTTACTGCCAATTTCCTTTGGGTTGGATAAATAATTAATTTGGATTAAATTAATAATTAGTTTAGATTAAATACATAATTGCCTTTTGTTTTGGATCTATCTCATGAGTTTACCTAAACTCTTGGAACCTATAGGATTTGTTTTTTTCCTTTTTTTTTAAAGTAAGCTCTAATGCCCAACATGGGGCTTGAACTCAAGACCCCAGGATCAAGAGTTACATGCTCTACCAACTGAGCCAGCCAGGCACCCTGGAACCTATAAGATTTTTTATGTCCTTCAATCATCTAGAAGTTTCCCCTTAAACTAATTTTCAGAGTTTGCTGAACAATTCCTTAACCATGTTGAATTACCTTTCCTTTTGGGACTTTTCCTTCAGCCTTTATATTCCCAGACAGAAGAGGCCGGCTTTTTAGTTGGTTTTCCTGAAGAATATCTTTCACCTCTAATTCTATTTGCAGAGAATAGAAATGCATGAAATATTTCCTGTGATTTGTACAGCTGGATCTCAAAATTAAGGTGCGTATATGTTGCACATATTCAGGTGCATTTTAAGCTTGTGAGCACATGAGATAAACTTAGAAATTAGGGATTAGTTGGTTTATTTCTCCATGTTTATGCCAAATTGTGGTGTTTTAGCCCTGAGCTATGTTTAACTGATTGTCAGTCTTTTCAGAATGATCCTGCTATCAACTACTTTCATTGCCTCCCATCAGTGTGTTCCAGGGAAATGAGGATAGGCTGAGAATTAGACTAGGATTTAAATCCTAATGTTAATTTCCTTGTCTAATAACCTTGGACAAATCGTATGACCCTAGGAGCCTTCGTTTCCTTATCTGTGACATGGCAATGTAGTAGTTACCTCTTAGAACGGATGTGAAGATTGAATGGGCTCTCATGAACTACCTCACTAGCTTAAGTATAAATTTGGTCATGCCTTTTAAAAATTTCTAATCACTTGAATCCCTACATGCCAATAAATTTAGGATCGATCCCCTATTTAAAATCTCCTTTACAAATTTTTTTTTTAAGATTTTATTTATTTATTTTAGAGAGACAGAGCATGAGCAGGGAGAGGGATAGAGGGAGAGGGAGAGAGAATCCCAAGCAGACTCTGCGCTTAGCATGGAGGCCAGTGCGGGGCTTGATCCCAGGACCCTGAGATCATGACCTGGAGTTAAGATCAAGAGTCCGACACTTAATCAACTGAGCCACCCAGGTGCCCCTAAAATCTCCTTTATAAATTGACAAGAACTCTAGGGGCTTACTCTTTCAAGGGAGTTTCCTTCCCAGGACGGGGACAAACTGGGAAAAGCCTGGCATCCACTGGAAGGCCCTGGTTTCAGCTGCTGCTGTTTTGTCGGGACCTTTTGAATCAGTTGGTTCCACCTAGTCCAATGGGCTGTTACCCATTTCTGCCTTGTCCCTTCTAGTCCAGATCTTTGCATACAACATGGTGGTGCTGAAGCTTGGCCTCTCAAGGTTACTTCTTTTCAGATTACATCCACATACTCCAGTCATTGTGTCCTATATCATCCTGTGACATCTGTGCCAGGGTGACTTGATCTAGAGGAAATTGTCATCAGTCCAGATACCCCTTGCTTTCATGGTGGGTAATTGGACTTTAGTATCTTTTCCTGACAGTGGACCTCAGCTGAAACCATCCTAATTCATTTGAGAAATTCTGATAGCACTGCATTTCAGAAGGTAAGAGTCCAAGGTCACCTTCGCTTTCAGGAAGCTCCTAACATCCACTAAGCAATGCAGCCCCCTTCTCCCCAGCTATCAGAGCTGAGTACCAAGCAGAAGTTCCTATCACATCGTCCTTGATGACGAATGTCTTATTAAACTCAAATTTGGATAACTAAGAAGGGCCTTTGAGTGACTCCCAAGAAACGAAGAAGGTCTACCAAAGGCCTTTTTGACATTATCCAGACAGAAATAATGTGATACCTTCTCTCACTAAAGTAAAAAAAAAAAAAAAAAAAGTTCTGCTTCACTAGATACAGACACATATGTATAAAGGACCTAGCATGCCCTGTCACCTAGTAGGTGCTTAGAAAATGTTTGGTCTCCCTCCTCCAGTCTTCCTCAGCTCAACCACATCTCTGCCCACTTCAGCTGGAAACACAAAGCTTTCCAGAGACCTAACTTGTTCCTAAGTGTCCATTTCTCTGCTTAGCTTTACATTGATACAGCTTTACATTACATTGGTTCTGGGTTGTCTTCTTTTTTTTTTTTTTAAGATTTTTAAAATTTAATTTAATTTTTAATTAATTTATTTAATTTTATATTAAGATTAATTAATTGATTAATTTGTCAGAGAGAGAGAGCACAAGCAGGGGGAGTGGCAGGCAGAGGGAGAAGCAGGCTCCCTGCTGAGCAGGGAGCCAGCCCCATGCAGGGCTCGATCCCAGGATCCTGGGACCATGACCTGATCCGAAAGCAGATGCTTAACCACTGAGTCACCCAGGTGTCCCCCGGGTTGTCTTCTGACAGGCTCACCAAGCTAGGTGTAAACGTTGGCTTATTCTTGGGCATGAATCAAGAGTTGGTGGCAGTAGGTCTTCATGCTGACCTCTGATGGCCTCCAGCAAGGTTCTACCTTCAGAGCTGCTTTTAAGGTGTCTTTGCCTAAGCCAGTTTATACTTTCTTCAAATAGTCAGATTTTTTTAAAAAAGATTTATTTCTTTATTTTAGTGGGGGAATGGCAGAGGGAGAGGGAATCTCAAGTAAACTCCCCGCTGAGCGGGCTCAATCTCACGACCCTGAGATCATGACCTGAGCCAAAACCAAGGGTCGGACGCTCAACCGACTGAGCCACTCAGGTGCCCCTCAAATTGTTAGATTTTATTTTACATTTGACCCCAGGATCATGACCTGAGCCGAAGGCAGATGCTTACCCAACTGAGCCACTCAGGCACCCCTTAATTTGTATTTTTACGTAGCAAACATGCTCAGAGCACTTTGTCATGGAAAAGAATTTGCTAATCCAAAAATAAACAATGCATAGCTAATATCCCTCTTAAGACAGGTAGAGGTGTTTTATAAAGTGTGCCTTGTCACCAACCGTTGCCCCATAAATAAACTTTATGCTTTCTGTGAGAAAGGGTGTGACATCTGCTCTTTTGTAGGTTTAGTTTCATGGAACCATATTTTCCTTGTCTGGTTTTCCAATGAAATGTGTGTCTGTGTGGTTAAGACACACAGAAGGGCCCCTGGGCCATTGCGGTCAGAGGCTGGCCTCAGACTCTGTCTCCAGCCTTCAAGACAAGCTCTTTATTACATTCTCTTGCAGAATTCCCAGACCTCACCACGAGGCTTAGGGGTGTGGCATCTCAAAGCCGACTCTGTTCTCCAAAAGAAAGTGACAGCATCCTTGTATTATTTTGGGTACATAAATGAGTTTCCACATGTTTGATGAAACAAACTAGGTGCTTAATACCATATTATTCTTACAGGTATTTAATTATTGGCTTCAGATACAAATTCTAGTGGAAATAGAAGAAAAACTGAGGGGTGCCTGGCTGGCTCAGTCGGTAGAGCATGCAACTCCTGATCTCAGGGTTATGAGTTCAAGCCCCACGTTGGGTATGGAGCCTACTTAAAAAATAATAAATAGGGTGCCTGGGTGGCTCAGTCATTAAGTGTCTGCCTTTGGTTCAGATCATGATCCCGGGGTCATGGGATAGAGCCCCACATTGGGCTCCCTGCTCAGCTGGAAGCCTGCTTCTCCCTCCCACTCCCCCTGCTTGTGTTCCCTTTCTTGCTGTGTCTCTGTCTGTCAAATAAATAAATAAAATCTAAAAAAAAAAGAAGAAAAACTGAGACCAATTCTGAAGCACTCCTGAAGTGATCCTTACTCCCTCCCGACATTTCCTTAACTGATCTTTTGCTTTAATATTTTTTTTTAAAGATTTTATTTATTTATTTGACAGAGACACAGAGAGAGAGAGAGAGTACAAGCAGGGGGAGCGGCAGGCAGAGGGAGAAGCAGGCTCCCCGCAGAGCAGGGAGCCCGATGCAGGACTCGATCCCAGGACCCTGAGATCATGACCTGAGCTGAAGGCAGACGCCCAATGACTGAGCCACCCAGGCGCCCCTGCTTTAATATTTTCAACAGAAATGTTTTGCTAATGCGAGGAGGAGTGGCTTTGGCTTAGCGCCTTTGTTTTTTCCAGTTGGTCTTCCTCTCCACAAAACATTGCATCCTGGTTCTTTGAAATCCCCACTGAATTTGGAGAAATTATGTCTTGGCACTCAACCTATTTTCCTGGAACACAATGTGATGCTGACGACACAGCCCAGTCACTCCACTTGACAATAAATTTGCTTGTCTCATTTCACTTGAATATTCAGTGGTAAGAACGGAAGTGGAAAGCCTTACTTACCACAGTTTATTATATGTTTCGTGCCCATGATAATTACTTTTATAAGGCCATTCATGAATACATTGATCAGATTAGGCTGAATCACCTGGCTGGCCAATAGCCATCGGAATGATTCTCCATGCATGACTTGGTTGCATTATTACAAAACGTGGAAGAAGAGACCTGCCCAGCCAGCGCGGCAGATGTTCATTTATGATGCTGCCTTAAGGAGATGAAGACATGAGAGCGAATTGTTCCAGCAGCTCAGCCTGCACTGCTAACAGTTCGGAGGGAGAGCTGCCTGTGGGACCAGAGGTACATGGGAACCTCGAACTTGTTTTCACAGTGGTGTCAGCCGTGATGATGGGCCTGCTCATGTTCTCCCTGGGATGCTCTGTGGAGTTCCGGAAGCTCTGGGCGCACATCAGGAGACCCTGGGGCATTGCTGTGGGGCTGCTCTGCCAGTTTGGCCTCATGCCTCTCACAGCCTATCTCCTGGCCATCAGCTTCTCTCTGAAGCCAGCCCAGGCTATTGCTGTTCTCATCATGGGGTGCTGCCCGGGGGGAACCATCTCTAACATTTTCACCTTCTGGGTCGAAGGAGATATGGATCTCAGGTAAGGTACACTAGGGAAGCCCAGAGGTCTCTCCCTGATAGCACTGACACTTCCGTGTTAAAAACTCTGCTGATCTTTAGGTAGGGGTTCCAGTGGGCAGCGTTTTATGGAGTTCAGTCTTGGAAGGACTTTCCTTTCTGAGCTTAAAATGTACTGTGCTGTGATCGTCCTCTGTGTTACTGGCAACTGCTTCTCCGAGTAGTAGGGCTTGCTTCATATGTAATAGAGGAGGCAGGTTTCCTCCTGCCCCGATGGCCTGTCCTAGGCATGAACTCATTCTCGCCCACACCGGCAGGGTTAGCAGTGCTGGCTCCCAGTCTCCCAGGACACAGGCTGAGAATCCCAGGAAGCTCACGACAGGGGTCTGTTTGGTGGTGGTGGGAGTGGTGGTGGCAGAACCAGAATGACACCCTCCCAGCTCTAGTTAGCACGTGTTACCTTTGCATCTATTTTATGAAACAAGTATTTGGGGGCATTGGATAAAGGAGCTTTTGGGGTGTGTGATAGACATGTCCTGTTTTAAGTGCTGGTGGTGGCCTGTTGAGTTGACCTGGGGAGCAACATAAAGGCTTTTATGACAAAAAATGTTCTTTCTGGTTGCTTTGCAGAGTAGTAAACATTCATCACTAGAAATCTCCTTCCTTTGGTTTAAGCCAGGGACCTTATTTCCAATTGTGTTGTGAATAAATGCCCCTGGGAAACATTAGGCTTTATCATTCGTTTACACTTTAATGAGGATGAATTAATCACATATCTTTGGGAGTACCTGTTTCGATGCTGAAAAAAGGGCATTTGAAGAAAGAATAGAGGGGATGCCTGGGTAGCTCAGTCGGTTAAGTGTCTGCCTTTGGCCCAGGTCATGATCCCAGGATCCAGGGATGGAGCCCCGCATTGGGGTTCTTGTTCAGCGGGGAACCTGCTTCTCCCTCTGCCTGACTCTTCCCCTGCTTGTGCCCTCTCTCTCTGACAAACAAATAAATAAATAAAATCTTAAAAAAAAAAAAAAATAGAGAAGGCACAATTGGAAAAATAAAAGCAAAAAATGGTGGTCTTTCTAGATTCTTTGTTTACTTATGAACTGCTTCACCTCCTGCCCAAGGGAAGAATGACTTATGAATGTAAATCTTTGTTCGATGTGTATGTCATTTAGTTGAGATTTATTATGCAATGCATGAATGAATCAGAGGTGCTGATGGTGCTGGGAGTTCACGTCAGTGAACCAGCTACAGGTCTGTGTTTCTAGTTCTCTGCGTGTGCTGAATGCTCAGTGTATGAACATGTTTCACCTGTGAATTTTAATGGGCTCATTCCAGGCAGATGAATTAATTTTCATATGACAATGCTTTGAGTTACCCACTTATCAGGGGTTTGGAAAGAATCACTAATTCAAAAAAATGCATTAATATACACTGCTAATTCCAATTACATCAAGTTGATCATTAACATAATAATTGGAAGATGATAAATATTCTTTACACAGTCTACATATCAGTGATAAATTGTGAGACCTAAATATTTTTGGAAAGAAAAAGGACATTTTATGAATTGAGTATGTTGCTAGGCATAAGGTAGTTGCTTTCATGTACTCTTTCTCTTCTTTCTTGGTTCTCATAATAACCTTGTAAGTGACCTTTTATTATCCTGAATGTTACAGCTGAGAAAATGGTGACTCAGATTGGTTAAGGAGGTTGCCAAATGCTACAGCCAAGTATGGAAGAAGGCAGAAGTGAATTCACATCTGTTTCTCATCAGTCTGCAATTTAGGCACTTTCTTCCATGCCATTTATTAACACAACTCAATCTCCTGAGTAGGAGCATAAATCTTAAACCAGTGTTCTCAAACACTTCTGCTCTGGGAAAGAGAACATTTATTAACTTCATCTTTTATTAGCCAACATTGTAATAAAAATACCAGTGAATAGGAAGTCTATAAAAATAAAGCTCATTTTGCTTCCTTTTGCCAACTCTGTCCTTAATTAGCCTCATGTTAGTCAAATTATTTAACCTATAAACCTCATCTCCTCATTTGTAAAATGGGTTAAAATTACCTATTCCCCACAAGACTGTATTTTAAGGAGGAAATATACACTCAGGATGCCAGGCACATGATAGGTATGTAATAAATATTAACTACTTCTCCCCCCCTTTTAATTTTAAGATTTTATTTATTCATCTGATAGAGAGAGAGCACAAGCAGGGGGAATGACATGCAGAGGGAGAAGGAGAAGCAGGCTCCCCGCTGAGCAGGGAGCCCAATGTGGGACTGGATCCCAGGACCCCAGGATCATGACCTGAGCCAAAGGCAGACACTTAACCAACTGAGCCACCCAGGCGCCCCTCTCCCCTTTTTAAAAATTCTGATTTAGAATCTCACAAACAAAACAAAAAATAAGAAAAAAAACACTGTAAGAAATGAAATTTTTAAATGGTGACTAAACATTAGATTTTCAAAAGCTTATCAATACGAGTAATAAAATCTTAATTCTCAGTAAAAATTGCAAATAGGAGAATATTCAGTATTCTTGATTGAGACCATATCCAAATTCATTACATTTCTTCCCACTTGATTACCAACAAAAATAACTTCTAAGCAAAAAAAAAAAAGTAGTCCTTGATAGGAATTCTGTTTTCATGCTAGATAAAATTCGTAAGACTTTAGAAGAACATCTTCATTTCACAAAGGAGGAAATTGAGGTTTAGCTCTGTGCAGATCTCCCAAACATATGTCTCATGCCTTAATTCTGTGCTTCATTCAATCTACCTGCAGTTCTCCATGTGTTCACCCCAAGCAGGGCGTTTCAGAATCAACGTGTACGAACCAGTTTCTGCATTTTGCATATCTGATAACACCCATCACTGTCCCAGTTACCTGGGCTCAGCATTCTCCTGTGGCTCCTTTCATTCTTCTGCTCATTCACTGAATCCAACGTCTAGACTTGTAGCCCATCCTCTTGCTTGTCACTCACAACCGGTGCTTCCTCATTTATCTCCACTGCCAGTTCCTTAACGCAGGCCCTCATAATTTCTTTCTTGGCCAACTGCAGTATCTTCACAGTCTTCTCTCCACCTTGGGTCTCTCCACCATGGTTTTATAGTATGTGGATGAGGCAGGCTCTGGGGTTGTAATGTCTATATTTAAATCCTGACTTGGGACCTCTTTCCAGTAACTGGAAATCATAACACTTCCCTATGGTATTGTAAAGAGAAATGAATGTGATGCATATAAAGGCTTCTCAACACCTGCTAACTTGGGTAGACATTAAGCCAGGTCTAACCTACTTCTCCGGGTTTATTTCCCAATAAGCACAAAATAGTCTGTAGTCAAAATGGACTACTCACTGTTCTCTGAACATATCCCACACTTTGCCAACTTCCTTTGCCCATGTTGTTCCCACAGCCTGGACTGCCTATTTAGTCCCTTCTAGTCATAATATTATCCTTCATTATAATTGTTCTGGAAAGCAACTGGCTGTTATGTATGAAGAGCCTAAAAAATTACCCTGTTCCTGGACTGAGCTCAGCTAGTCTTGGCTGGGTTCTTTTACATGTTTGGGGACTGGATAAATGTAGATTGGTTTTGGATGGCCTCATCTGGGAATACTGGATTCTCTTCCACATGGTCTTTCATTCTCCAGCAGGCTAGCCTAGACCTAATCATATGACAGAGGCAGGGTTCTGAAAAAGAAGAAGCATACAAGGTCTCTTGATATCTGGGCTGGACACCATTTCATCATCACTTCCACCACATCCCACCGGCTGATGCATTTTGCAAGGCCAGCCCAGATTCAAGGACTGGAGAAGTAGATGCTGCGTCTTGGTGGATGTGCCGCAAGGTCACATTGCAGAGGGCATGCCTAAGAATGGGGTGAAGAACTGGGGACATTTTTGCAATCTACCGTACTAAAGATGGACAGAAGTCTTGCCTTTGAGGGTAGGACGTGAAAACTAAGATGTGGCATTAGACTGTCGTAGTGAAGCACACCGTGGAGCCAGCACGTAGAGCTGTCACTTACTAACTGGGTCATCTTGGCAGATCATATAAAGTCTTTATGCTTCAGGGGCGCCTGGTAGCTCAGTCAGTTAAGCGTCCGACTTGATTTCGGCTCAGGTCATCAGCTCAGGGTTGTAAGACCGAGCCCCACCTTGGACTCCACGCTGGCCGTGGAGCCTGCTTAAGATTCTTTCTCCCGCTCCCTCTGCCCCACCTTCTCCACTTGTGTGCGCTCCCTCTCGCTAAAATTAAAAAAAAAATTCTTATGCTTCAGTTTCCTCACTTCTAAAATAGGGGGAAGCATAATCTACCTCATGAGTTGTTGTGAGGGTTGAATGAATATATATAAAGTGCTTAGAATCTCAGCTGACACAAAATGCCATGCGTCATTATATGGGGCCCTGTGTCAGGGTCTGTGGTTTAGTCTCTGCCCAAGAAGCTGTGTGACTGAGCAGTTTACTCCTCTGGACCTCAATTTCCTCTTTTGTAGAATCAATGAGTTAGACTCTCTGAGTCTAACTGAGTTTTGTACATAACATAAAACCGACCATTTTAATCCTTTTCGAGGGTACAGTTCAGTGGCATCAGCACACTGACACTGTGCGGTCACCAGCGGCCATCTCTCCATAGTTGTCATCTCAAACTGAAACTCTGTACTCATTACACAGTAACTCCCCTTTCCCTTCAGACCCTGCCAACCACCATTCTCCTGTCTGTCTCTTTGAACTGGACTAAATATCTCATATAAGTAAAATCATAAAATATTTGTCCTTTTGTATCTGGCTTATTTCACTTAACGTGATGTCTCCAGAGTGCATCCATGTTGTATCGTGTGCCAGAATTTCCTTTCCTTTGAAGGCTGCGTGTATATACCCCATGTATGCATAGGCATGTATGTATCGCCAGATCCATTCATCTGTTGATGGACACTTGCATCGTTTCCGTCTTTTGGCTGTTGTGAATAATGCTGCTGTGAACACGAGCGTGCATATGTGTTGGAGTCCCTGCTTTCAGTTCTTTTGGGTATAAACCAGGAGCGGATCTGAGGCCTTTTTAAGTTTTAAGTATTTTGGACAATAGGAAAAGAAAAGCAATTTATGAGGTCTGTGTCCCCCTCCCCCCACCCCAGTTTTCAATGTTTTTCCTGAAATTGTTTGACAGAGATGCCTCCCCTCTCTGTCCGCACAGCATCAAATATGTACTCCTTGTCATCCGTAGGAGGGCTCGGCAACGGCTGAGCTGCTTATCTGCCTGAGCCACCGGCTCTGCAGCCGCCTCGAGGGCTTGTTCACCTGTGCGTGCTCGGCCGGCCTGGTGGGGGGCGCGCCACAGACGCTGACTGAATGACTGGAGGAAGGGTTCTGATTGTCTGTGTGTGACGTGAAAACCCCTCTGGAAATGCAGTCAGTTTATTGGTGCAACTCGGGACAACTCCCACTGTCTTCAGTTTGACAACTTGTGATATATGAGGTCCATTCTCCCCCAAGGATGTAGTTGTGTCCTGAGCTGCAGAGAAAGGACTCTGACTACTGGTGGTGGTGGAGCCTGAGGGGTTCAGTGGCCAGTTTGGCCTTTGACCTGTAAAGTAGCTCTTGGTCCTTCAGCAGACACCTGGGACATAGAACTTCAGATTCTTCCGGTCAGTCTGACATGGCCTGGTAGGGAACTGAAGATCATCTTACAAGACAGAAGTTGATTGAATCCATATGACTCCATGCAAGTTTCAATAACTCTCTGTACCTTGGTTTCCTTGCCTATAAAATGGAAATAGTACCTACACATATGGTGGGGCGCCTGGGTGGTGGAGTCGGTTCAGTGTCAGACTCTTGGTTTTGGCTCAGGTTGTGATCTTAGGGTCCTGAGGTTGAGCCCCATGTCGGGCTACTCGTTCAGCACAGAGTCAGCTTAAGACTGTCTCTCCCTCACGCTCTGCCCCTCCCCCCCAAAAATAAATAAATAAATCTTTTTAAAAAATACCTGCACATATGGTTATTGTATAGATGAAAAGAGAACATATATCTAAACGCATGAGGTGTAACACTTAGCAGGTAGTGCTCAATAAATCCTAGTTATTGCTGTGGAGAGGCAGCAGGTAGGAGTGACATTTATACTGGGGGATGGAACACCTAGCCTTGAACTCTTCTCTAACGCCAAGCCTGTTGACCTGAGCTGATAGCCTACTCCATGTCCATTTGCCTAGCCAGATGGTTTTTAATTTTTTTCCAGTGGAGAAGCAAGTGTGTACTTTCATAGTTTTGAATGTCAGAGTTCCTAATTTCATTAGTTTGATACTAAAACGACATTTGAATAATTTAAATCCAATTGCAAAATTGTATACTTATAGACACCGCACTTTAACATACTGCATAAATATGCCATTTCCTTGTTTTAAGGGAGGTGCAGGATTTACCTGTTTGTCCAGACTTGCTAAAGCTGTCTCATTATTCTCTGTAATAGTTTGGGGATGATGATGCATTCTTCTCAGTGCAAGTGGAATCTTGTTACATGAAGTCAGCTTTTGCCAACAGTCTCCCTGTACGTGAAGAGCCAAGAGACCCGGTTAGCCGCATCCTCCATTTACACTGCACTGGGATTTCATGGCAGTAGAACGTGTGACTTCCACTGTACTCACACATGTTCACTGTGTGCTCTTACAGCTTTGTGGGTATTTCTTTCTTTTTTTTTTAGAAAATTTTATTTATTCATTTGAGAGAGAGAGACAGAGCACAAGCAGGGGGAGCGGCAGAGGGAGAGGGAGAAGCAGGCTCCCTGCTAAGCAGGGAGCCTGACGCAGGGCTAGATCCCAGGACCCTGGGATCATGACCCGAGCCCAAGGCAGACGTTTAATGACTGAGCCACCCAGATGCCCCATATTTTTTTAAAGGTTTTATTTATTCATTTGGGAGAGAGAGAGAAAAAAAAACTTTGTGGGTATTTCTTTTTTTTTTTTTTAAGATTTTATTTATTTATTCATGAGAGACAGAGAGAGAGAAGCAGAGGGAGAAGCAGGCTCCCAAGGAGCAGGGAGCCCAATGTGGGACTCGATTCCAGGACCCCGGGATCATGACCCGAGCCGAAGGCAGATGCTTAACCATCTGAGCCACCCAGGCGCCCTGTGGGTATTTCTAACAGTTGGCAGAGCACCATCTGTCAAGCACCATGGGCTCGAACAGTTGTGTAAAGGATAGAGCAGAAACCTATGTAATCAGGGATATAGAACAGTCTGATAGAAATCTCACATTTTCTTCCCACAGTCACGAATCTTACCTCTCTGCTGTTTGTGCAAAGCAATTCAGTGGGAAAGTGCTATGCAACTTCTCCAGAAGTTCAAGATTGAAGCGATGTAATGTGGAATTTCTTTCAGGACTTAGTAATATGAAGAGCCAAGGAATGTAGCTTTATCATAGGCTAAGAATTTGAAAAAGCTTCCTGTGCACCCTCTTCATGGACAGAGGTTTGAAAGCTGTGGCAAACTGCTTTTCTTCCTTCATCTGTTCTCTAGGTAGGAAGAAGTTGGCTCCAAGTAAGCTTTCTTAATAGGGTAAAATGATTTTAAACTCCAAATAGAATAAAATATAGGCAAGAACTGCTAAGAAAAGTTGGAAAAAAAAATTTAAGTGGAAGTATTTGGTCTATCATATGTGAAAGCACACTATGAAAACACTGTAATTAAAAGTCTGGTATTCGCTTAGAAAAAACGTTTTGAATACATTTGGACATTTAACATATAAGGAGGTTGGCACTTCAATTTAGTGGAAAATTATTTAGTGAATAGTATTGCCATACTTGCCCCTCAATATAGAAGACAATAGATTAGCCTCAGACCTTCTACGATATAAAATATAAATGTTAGATGAGGTAAAAATATAAATATAAAATATCAACCTATAAGAAAGTAAAAAGTGGGGGCAACATTCGAATATCCTTAGGGTAGGAGGAAATCTTTAACAAGAGAAACTCAGAAGCCATTAAAAAAATGGACAGATATGAGTATCTCAGTGTTAATTGTTTATTATGGCAAATACCATGAGTGTAGTCAAAAATATACAATAAGTTTGAAGAAGCTATTTGTATTATACATGATGATCCATACTCTAATTTTAAAAGAGCTCCTACAAGTAGAGAAGAAAAAGACGAACAAAGCTGTTTACAGAGGACATCCAAGAGGTCAGCAAATATGAAAGAAAGCACAAGCTCTTAGAGAGTCAGGTGTATAATAAAATAACAGGTGTATTTTTCAATGTTCTCATGAGAATTAAAAGGGATTGATCATATCCTGTAGTGGGCAAGATTGTGAAATGTAACAATCTTTTTGGAAAATAATATGGTGGTATCTATTAAAATAAAAAAAAGATCTTTGACATGGCAATTCCATTTTCAGGAGTCTATTCTACAGAAATAAAGGAATTATTTCGCCCCGCATCAGGCTCCCTGCTCCACAGGAAGCCTGTTTCTCCCTCTCCCACTCCCCCTACTTGTGTTCCCTCTCTTCGCTGTGTCTCTCTCTGTCAAATAAATAAATAAGATCTTAAAAAAAAAGAATTATTTCAAGTGAAATACATATAAGAATGTTTATCATAACTTTGTTTATAGTGGAAAAGCACTCAAAGCAATTTATTCATCATTAATGGAGTGATTGAAGAAATTATGGCATATTTAGATTATGGTATACTCTGCATTCTTTAAGCGAAAGAGTTTAAGCTACATGTATTGCCCTGAAGAGATATCTATGATTAAGTGGAGAAAAAAAGCAACCAAGCCGCAGAGTAAGGTGTAATATGTGATTGCTTTTAAAAGAAAAAACAAAAAGAAAGAACAAAGAAAAAGTCTTTCTTGGGGTGCCTGGGTGGCTCAGTCGTTAGCGTCTGCCTTCGGCTCAGGTCATGATCCCAGGGTCCTGGGATCGAGCCCCGCATCGGGCTCCCTGCTCAGCGGGAAGCCTGCTTCTCCCTCTCCCACTCCCCTTGCTTGTGTTCCCTCTCTCTCTGTGTGTCTCTCTCTCTCAAATAAATAAATAAAATCTTTAAAAAAGAAAAGAAAAGAAAAAGCCTCTCTTCATTGAACAAGCAACTATAAAATAAGACTTTGTAAAAGAAAAACTTAAACAAAAAACTAAAAAGAAAATAGGACTGATTAAAAGACATAAGAGAAGGGAAATATACAATCACTTGTGAATTACCTAAGTCTGAATTTCTTTATTTTTTTAAATTTTAAAGATTTTATTTATTTGAGAGAGAAAGAGAGAGAGAGAGAAAGCATGAGGGGGGAGAGGAGCAGAGGGAGAGGGAGAAGCAGGCTCCCCGCTGAGGAGGGAACCCCACAGGGGACTCAGTCCCAGGACCCTGAGATCATGACTTGAGCCAAAAGCAGACACTTAACTGACTGATCCACCCAGGTGCCCCCTAAGTCTGGATTTCTGGAAAGGGCACCAATCAGCTAAATATTTGCTCCTTAAAATGTTATTCACATTTGTACTTGGAAAAGCATGATTTTAGTTATTTAGTAGAAAATCTCTGTTTTTCTGGATTACTGTTGGGATGTTTGCCATTGCAATTTAGTGTAAAGGGATCATTTCACTAAGGTTTTCAAGGTTCACTTGCAGATACATGACATATGAGGAAGGCAGAGAGAACATTGCCCTAACACCAGTGTATCAACACATTGGTTCATTCTTTGATTCAGTAATTATTTAATAAGCTCCTCCAATGTGCCATAGCATGAGACAGCCAGGTTCTAGGAATGGCGAGGCCAATAAGGTCCTTGCCCTCAAGCAACTCTCCATCGGCCAGTCTGCCACACATCGATAGGTAAACAAGCCCTGGTGTAGGGTACGGTATATGAGGTAATGCCAATAAAAATGTCTAGAGGGCAATACCAACTGCTCTTCCAGGATGAACATTCTCAGTGCAGAGAGGTACACTGCACACTGAGGAAGGAAAAGCCCACAGCCAGCCAGGTTTGGGCAGAAAATGCTTTTTATACCCCCGTGCCAGTGTATGCATCATACTATATTTACAGCAAAACCCCTCACTGTAAAATATGATAGGAAACCCCCTGAATAATCAGACTGGGAGCAGGGCTATACAGTCTCCCATAAAGATGGGCTCCCTCGGTGGGCTGGGAGGTGGTTTGCCTTTCAGTCTCTTGGCCATTTGTGCCACGGACACAGACTGGGCGTATACTATGTGCAAGGCGGTCCGCTGTGAGAACTCAAACGATGAATATTGCAAGGTTTCCAGGCGGGTGGATAAACTCTTGCTCTACCCCTGGGTTGTGTTATGTGATGCTCCATGTGTCTCACCTCGTCAAATAGAGCAGCATTAACAGTGTTCAGAAACAGTTTGTATGTGCTTAGACAGATTGTGTAATTTCCCCTCCCACAATTAAAAAATATTTTATTGGCCTGAAGGATATCTGATTTCCATTTACCTACTTCCCCTAATTTTACTGATTCACTCTTTCACTTGTTCCGTCACCCAGAGAGGGACAAAGAACAGCCCGAGCTTGGGAGTTGGGAGTAGAGGTGGGGGAGGAAAGGATGGTTCTGGGGTGGAGGCACAAAAAACTGGGGGAAGATTGGATGGTCCTAAATCGACTTCTTGGGTTCTCATCTTTTTGATCTTCTGTTGGCATTTAGCCTTCATTTGAGGGCTCTTTTTTTCCTCAGCTGTCATGAAGCATGATCTCGTACCTCTCCATCCACTCCTCTGCTCTTTCTCTATACGCACCGTGGCTCCCTCCCTCACCCCTGTCCAGAGCAGGAAAGGTCCTTTCTCCTCCACACCCCTGGTCGCTGATTATGCATGCTTTCCTCCTTGCACCAAAGCTATGCATTTTACTGTGTGAATAAGTCCTGTTCTCCAATTAAGAAATCTAAAGACTTAGAAAATAAGGCTTTATATATTTGGAAAAAATAGAAACAACATAGTATAAATTTATGAAGCAATAACATTCCGTACGATGCAATAAAAGTATAGTAATCAGGAGTCTTTATGAGTCATGATCTCAGGGTCATGAGATTGAGCCCCACATGGGCTCCACATTGAGCCACACTGAGCCTGCTTAGGATTCTCTCCCTCCCTCTTCCTCTGCCCCTCCCCCTCTTCTTAAAAAAAAAAAGAAAAAAAAGGAAAAAGTTCTAAACTGAAGGATTTTTACTTCTATATAATATGTACTTGCAAATCCTCAAGACTCACAGTACTAAATTGGTTATCCTTTTCACTTGGAGACAATCTCAATCGTGACAAAGAGAAATGAATTGTCTGTCAGAAATCATTCCAGCTTTGGGGCGCCTGGGTGGCTCAGTTGGTTAAGAAATCATTCCAGCTTTGTTCAACAAAGACCAAAACTCTGTTCTGATTATTCTCATTTGTTTTCTTGGTAAAGCTGTGTGGCATGGGCTATTGTCAGGCTGTTTGGATTTGGTTCATTCAGCTCCTGCACTTACATTTCACTTCCCAAGATGGCCACATTTGTGTCTAGTGCTGACAGCAGCTGTGGTCCTGAGTTTTCCTTTGCCCACCCAAAGTATTTCTGGTGGATATCTTATTGTCATCCCTAACTTAATGTGTCCCCCCAGATTGATGCTAAGTGACCAGTACTATTGTCAACTACAGCACCATTTTGAAGTCCAGAAATCTTACTTTCTATTGTAACTCACCACTCTACTTCAATTCCTATTTCTAATCATGGGATTATACAATATCAGAATTCAAAGAGAACTTTTAATTGAGTCTAGCATCCCACATCAATTCTTTCTTGCTGTGGTTCTGTAACTTCTCTGGCTCTGTCCAGCTTGTTCTGTCTGAGAATCTGTGCTGTGGGGTCCCTTTTCTATCCATGGGAATCTTGGTGCATGTGGTATTTGGAAAACTTCTTCTGACCGATATTTGTAACACTTCACACTGGGCAAACACTTAGCCTTGCGGCAAATGTGCCCTCTTCCCATCTCCTGGTAGCAAAACAGACAAAGACATTATGGGAACAGAAAACTACAGACCAATATTCCTTATGAATATTTATGCAAACTTTTTAAAATGCAAACATTTAAAAAAAAAAGACTTATTTGAGAGAGAGAGAGAGAATGGAGGAAGCATGAGAGGGAGAGAATATCTAAGCAGACTGCCTCTGAGTGTGGAGCCCACCTTGGGGCTTGATCCCAGGACCCATGAGATCATGACCTGAGCTGAAACTAAGAGTCGGATGCTTAACCGACTAAGCCACACAGGCACCCCTAATGCAAACATTTTTAACAGAACACCTTCATATATTGATGGCAGTTGTGTAAAATGGTGCAGCTGCTTTGGAAATAGCATTTCCTCAGAAAGTTCAGCTATGATCCAGCAATTCCACTCCTGGTAGCCACCTGAGAGAATTGAACTCATATCTGCACAAAAAATTGTGCACAAATATTCATAGCTGCTTTATTCATAATAGCCCAAAAGTGGAAACTCCTCAAATGTCTATCACTTAGTGGAAGGGCAGCAATAATGTGGTCTATCCATGCAATGAAATATTACTCAATCATATGGGGCGCCTGGGTGGCTCAGTCGGTTTAGCGGCTGCCTTCGGCTCAGGTCATGATCCCAGGGTCCTGGGATCGAGCCCTGCATCGGGCTCCCTGCTCAGTGGGGAGCCTGCTTCTCCCTCTCCCTCTGCCTGCCTCTCTGCCTACTTGTGCTCTCTCTCTATCTCTCTGTCAAATAAATAAATAAAATCTTAAAAAAAAAGAAATATTACTCAATCATAAAAAATGGCATACTAATACATGCTAAAATGTGGATGAAGCTCAAAAATATTATGCTAAGTGAAAGAAGTCAGACACACAAAAAACACCACATATTGTATGATGGTATTCATATGAAATGTCCAGAATGAGAAATCCTATAAAGACAGAAAGTGGGTTACTGGTTGTCAGGGACTAGGAAAAGAAGAGAATGAGGAGCGATGGCTAATGGGGGGGTGGGGTTCTTTTTGGGGAGATAAAAAGTTATGGAAATAGAGAATGTTGCATAGTCTTGTGAATATATTAAAACACTTTAAAATAATGAATTTTATGGTTTATGAATTATATCTCAATAGAAAAAAAACTGTATAAAGAAGAAAAAACCCTTATACTACCAGAACATTGAGGACAAATAGATTCTCAAATAAACATGAGTTAATGGATGAGCATCAAATATTGCTGGAAATCTTTTTCTAAACCACAAATGCAGCCATCATTTGTTGAATAACAAGACAGGAGTGAGCTTCAAGTAACTTACCCGACGTAATCTCTAAGGTGTGTCCTGGGAGTTGCTTTTGGTCAGGACTTAAATCCATCATTTCAAACTCTTCCTCTTTTTTTTTTTTAAAGTAGGCTCCATGCCCAGTGTGGGGCTTGAACTCATGACCCTGAGATCAAGATTGGCACGCTCCTCCCACTGAGCCAGCCAGGCGTCCCTCAAACCCCTCCTCTTAAGCATCGTTTTACTTTCCCTTTCAGCATCACTATGACGACCTGCTCCACAGTGGCTGCACTGGGAATGATGCCGCTCTGCCTGTATCTCTACACCTCGTCCTGGAATCTCGAGCAGAATCTCACCATCCCGTATCAGAACATAGGTCTGTACTGGGCTTGTGAAATGGAATAGTAATAGTAATGGTGATGGCAATGATAATAGCTGTGGTTTGTTATGTGGGTCCTCTATGTGGGTTTTTAAATAAACAAATGCTCCAACACTTCTATATAGATTCTATGACCAGTTCCACTTCCTAGATTTTTAGGATGATAGAAGTTAAGTAACTTCACCAGGTTTGAGCTGCTGATCAGTGAAGAACTGGAATTCTGACTCAGATCTGATGGCAAAGTCCAAGCTCTTAACCTTACAAGAGTCCACGTTTGAAAATAAAGAGAAGTTACTTATTAAAAACACGCTTATACAATGCACTGCCAAGCTTTTGGTCTTGTTATGATCCAAAGGTTAACTGGATCACAGTGGGTCTAATGAGACTTGACTTCCCGCAGCTCCACTTTTCACATGGCCTGGGAGCCTTGACATTTTTACTGATCCAACATGAATGATTCCTTTCGATTACTAGAGCGTATCCACATGCCACAACCATACCCATATTTCTTCCATATCTCCTTTCAGGATCGTCATTTCTCATTAAACTCTGCCCTTTTTCTAGAGATCTCAGTCGACTTACTAGGCTTGGAAGAAACCTTGGGGAAATGATCTGGTTACTCTCCTTTGCTCAGAGTCTTTGGAGAATTGGCAGAAACTATGATTCTTAAAACTGTCAGTCTGGAGTCTCAAGTAATCACTCGGAGGGCTTTGCAACCATGGCCCATAGTTCAAAAACATGAATAGAGCCATGTTCCCATAACAGCTGGAGCCCACTGAATTTGTAAAATTTGAGTGAAATCTTAGAAATCATGATTTTATACACAACTTTTTCTGATCAGTAAGTTGTTTGCATATTCTGTTTTGGTAATATATTCTACAAGGCACTTGTAAACAATTAAAGCCCAACATATTCATATAACTTTGCAGCCAGTTTTGCAGGCATTTGGCCAGATTTGGAAGCAAGTGGATCTCTGCTCTGCTGAACCTGCCTTCAATGCTTTTATTCACTTGGGCTAATTAAAAGGCATTTTTTTCTCCACCCACCTTTGGGTTACCTGGCTACACTTGGAGAATATGAGAAATTGCTTTGGTATGTGTAACAGACACTGTTTTTATATCTGCAATAGGTATTCTTTACTATGTGAAACAGAGGAGCCGTTGGCTTCCAATGGGGGAAATAATAGCTGTTGTCGTAGAGGGGTGACCCCATGCACAGCAACAAAAGAATTTTGAAGACTCCTCCTGTTTTCTAAGTTTTACATTTCTGGTTGTCTCTAAAATTCCATGTCATCATCAGAGGGTTTTTGAGAGAGAAATGATGGGACATGAATAGTGGCATTCAGTCATAACGTATACCCTTCAAAGACCGTCTTCTAAAGATTTTTGTCTTTCTTTATATTTGGAGGTGGATGCAGAAATAAAATGCAGCCTTAAGTGAAGCCTTTATCTAATGGAAATAGAAATGGTTGAGGATCAGGCAGTCCAGGTGAGAGGGGATACTGTCTGATGGATTTTTCTTCTCTTCAGGAATCACCCTTGTGTGCCTGACCATCCCGGTGGCCTTTGGTATCTATGTGAATTACAGGTGGCCTAAGCAATCCAAAATCATTCTCAAGGTAAGCAGCTCCCGATGGTGGTTTAGGCATCCTTAGACGCAGAGACTGGAAAGACGGAGAGGGACAATGACTGGAACAGAGGGGCCAGTTGGATACGGCCCCACCCCCAGCAGTTTTCCTTGTATGTCTTACACTTTTGGATCTAACCTCCATATTTCCTCTGCTCTTGTCAGCCATGCTGTCACTCCCATCAGCCCACACACTGAGGCTCAGGACACACTGGCGAGTGTGGGACTCCTGCTTTAGTGACAGGAAAGCCAAGGGGTGTGTGTGTGGCCAGAGAGAACCCAGAGCGCAGCCATTCACCGGGCTTCACACAGGTGCTCTCGAGGTGAACGCTGGTCAGGTGTGCGGGCCGCGGGGCCCCAGGGTGAAGAGTAGGGGTGGCTTCATGAAAAAGTAGGGCGGTTTTTCAGAAGCATTCCCGGAGAAGCTTCCGAGGCTGTAGTTTGTCGGAGACACGAACAAGGGCTGCTGACCACGTGAACGCGTGCAGGCTGCACTGAGGGGTCTGGCCGTGGGATGAAGCGGCTGGACCCTCCTACGCCTCTTGACTTCCCGGCCTTGTCCTCTGTCTGCTGGAGGAACGAGCACATGTCCTTGTCTTAAAAAGATCTCTAAAGTAACTTTTAAAGATATCTAAAAACGACTTTTAAAAATATAAGGATAGCTTTAAGAAATGTTGAGGCACTCTCAACAAAGGTGTCAACATCCTAGGGTGTTTTCCATTTTCCCAATTATGTATTATTTCAGAAGATGTAAGATTGCGTTACGTGCTGCTTTATGAAGATTTTTACGATGCTTTACTTCCATTTTACGTTTATAGAGAAAGAAACGTTTGGGGCTAATTGGAGGTTCAACAAATACATCTCAGTTCATTTTAGCTTGGGGTTTATGGTTTGGTTCTCGCCGTCCGGCAGCGCCCACCACTCCAGCGCGGCACAGACGGATGCTGCCGTCTCGCTTGGGCGCGAGACGGAGCAACTCCCACGATTCCTCCGATGACGTGCAGCGGGGAGGCGCGGTTGACCAGCAGGCAGAGAGCCGGAGGAAGGCTTAAATGTTGTGCGTTTGGATTGCCTCTGGGTGGGTGACTGTTACTTCGGTAAGAGAAAATTTCCAGTGCGGCTGTGTACGCTGTAATTTTGTTTACAAAGCAAGAGGACAGAGTGTGATCGTGGGAACCTCTTACTTTTCAAATACTCTATTTCTGATAAAGTACTATCAAGTACTCGATGTTGTTAGAGTAATTTTGGTGTTTCCAGATCCTCTCTTAGTCCCTTAGTGCCGATGGAGAAATCAGATAAATTTTCTGTAGGTGACTTTTATTATCTGTAAGGAGCAGATTTAAAACCCCTTTCTTTTGTCTGTTTCATAGGATGTGTGGCAGAAAATATTTAATAATATGCATAAATATTGTGGAGCACCTTAGTAAAAAACTAGGATAATTTAATCATTGTTTTGATATATTTTCATTTTCTATTCTTGGTCCTCTTTTAATTTTAGATCTGGTACATTTTCTGAACACATTGCTCTTGGTGCATTTTTAAATTTTGAAATCTTTTTTGATAGAAAGACGAAGAGGGATTTTGACAGAGGATTTCTTTGTGTGTTCTAACATCTTCCCATTAAGCAGGGGCCCAGTCTGTCTTTGTGTGGAGCAGTAAAAATAATCCCGGAGCACATCTATGGTGCATTGGATTGTTTTTTGCTTTGTTCTGCTCCCCCGTGACCGCCTTCTTCCACACCTTGAATCATTTTAAATCCAGTTGATGCCATACTAGGTGTATACTTTGTTGTCTACATGGTATGAATGGGAGCTTGTCAAAGTCCTAATTTTCTCCAAATATTCTGGGTCTGGCTTCCTTTCTCTCTGATCTAAAACTCAAACTGTTGGAAATTCTTTTTTTGTTGTTGATTTCTTGTTTTTGTTGAACAACAAAAGGAAGAACAGTATTCATTTGGGAGAGGAAAGAGGTATCTGTCAGTACTTATGTTACATTAATGTCAGCCCAGATTGTCTAGTAAAGAATGGGTACATTTCACTTGGAGGAGAGAAGGGAGGGGATCAAGGCAGTAAGAAGCCATCGGCAGTCGAGGGGGTGGTAGGAAGAGATGGCAGATGGCCAGGCAGGGCAGACCTCGGACAAGAAGTTACCAGCGAAGGATCTAAGAAGTGCGTGTAGGGGTACTGGAGGCTTATTGTCAGTTTTCACTTGTCTCCTAATTTGTCCTATCCATGAAAAACTCCACTACCCAGTTCTTCTGGCAAAATCCTCTACTTCAAGGGAAACAATACTGATCATAAAATAAGGCTTAGATTTGTCTTGAGCCTCACCAATTTCCAGCTTAGCGAAGTCAGTTGACCAATTTGGAGCTTAAGTTTCTTTTCTCTAAAATGAGATTGGATTTGGTGCTAAGTCCCCTCTTTGTTCCAAAACATCTAGGTTCCCAGCTTCTTAGAGCAGTGACGGACTTTTCAAAATAGACCTAAAAGACCACGATGTTTACATGTACTTATTTTATTGGTTTGCTTTAGATTGGGGCCATTGTTGGTGGGGTCCTCCTTTTGGTGGTCGCAGTTGCTGGTGTGGTGTTGGCAAAAGGATCTTGGAATTCAGACATCACTCTTCTGACCATCAGTTTCATCTTTCCTTTGATTGGCCATGTCACGGGCTTTCTGCTGGCACTTCTTACCCACCAATCTTGGCAGAGGTACAGTTAAATGATCCCTACACTTTTTTGAGGAGGATAAACACTCGGCCACTGGCAGGCTTTGCTGCCTGGCTCTGTCAGGAGACATTAAGAGTTTTGACTTACAAGGTGGATGGAACAGGACAACTCATAAAGAGGTTGAAAAGATCATGGTAATTCTTATGTAAATGAGAGCAAAGGCCAGATTGATGGGAAGTTGTAATCTGTGAAATTAGGATTGGGGTGTTAACACCATGTGTTGAAATCTGGACACATTTCTCTTCTTATTCTAGTAATTAGATAGGGGTGAGATGGTTTCATTAAATATAGAGATCATTCCAGGGCATGAGCAAAATTCAAGAGATTAAGCACTTATCCACAGTTTGTGCCAAATTCTGTAAAAGTGCTAATTATAAGGGGCAAGAGGAGAAAGGATAAACTGGAGAAATAAGATAGGAATTTATCTGAAATATTATCATTACAAGTTGGGGCATATAATTTATAAATGTGTGAAATATTAAAAATGATAATACTCCATGTTGTTATGTCTGTAGATGAGTATTAACATATAATGTTGGAGGGAACATAAATTGGCAAAAACTCACTGGAAGGCAATTTAGTCATATCAATAGCCTTATAAATATTTATAGCTGTTCACTCAGTGATTTTACTTCTAGAAATCTGTCCTGAAGCTAGGACTTTCAGATAAGCACACGAATATTGATGTGCAAGGATGTTAATTGCGGTGTTATTTATAAATATAAAAAATAGAAACAATTAAATATCTAACAATAGTGAGATACTTAATTCATAATGTGTCTATGTGATAGAATATGATGCATCAATTTTAATGTTTTTGGGAAATACTTAAAACATAAATTTAAAAGAGAATAGAAAAAGGGATACATTTTGATTCCCATTTTGTGGAAGGAAGCAAAAGAATTTTATGCATGGAAAAATACTGGAAGAAATACACCATATGCTAATATTGTTTAATTTTGAGTAGTAGGATTAGGAGTAATTTTAGTTTCTTAATTTTTTGGGGGGGCGGTATATTTCCTGAGTTTTTCAATGAGTATGCACCACTTCTAAAATCAAAAAATAATTGAAGAAAAGTGAACTAGGTAGTTGAACTTCAAAGGTGGAGTTTGGGAAATGAAAAAGCTTAAAAGATAGGGGCGCCTGGGTGGCTCAGTTGGTTAAGCGACTGCCTTCGGCTCAGGTCATGATCCTGGAGTTCCTGGATCGAGTCCCGCATCAGGCTCCCTGCTCGGCAGGGAGTCTGCTTCTCCCTCTGACCCTCCCCCCTCTCATGTGCTTGCTCTCTCTCATTCTCTCTCTCTCAAATAAATAAATAAAAAAATCTTTTAAAAAAAAAAAAAAGCTTAAAAGATAGATTTAAGTAAAAGAGAATAGAAAGTGGTATGCATTTTGATTTTTTTTTTAAGATTTTTAAAAATTTTTTTTATTTATTTGAGACAGAGAGAGAGAACACAAGAGGGGGTAGGGTGAAAGGGAGAAGCAGACTCCCTACTGAGCAGGGAGCCCGATGCGGGACTCGATCCCAGGACTCCAGGATCATGACCTGAGCCGAAGGCAGTTGCTCAACCAACTGAGCCACCCAGGCGCCCCATTTTGATTTTCATTTTGTAGAGGAAATCTCTTTCTAGTCTACTTGGGAAACATTTAGGATTATCCCAGGTATTGGGTAAGGCTCTGCCTATTGTATCTCATTTACTTTTTACTACAAGCCTGAGAAGTATTTACTATTTGTACCCTCATTCTACAGATGAGCAAATCCTTCAAGACATTAAGTAATGTGACCAAGTTCATAGAGCCGGAATGTAGCAGAGTTAGGATTTGAACCGGGGTTTGTTTGCAAAGGCAATAATTAGGACAGACTAACAGACTGTTGAGTGGTTGAAATATAACTGGATCTGGAGAGAAAGTATTCCTATGGCAAAATGTAGTTAACAATCTTGTTTTTTTCATACCTGATGGCTTGAGAAGGATCAGGATTGAGATACTGCATTTATCTTGTGAATAAGTCCAGGTGTGAGGTCCAGCTTTGCAGCTTATTCAAATAACTGACAGGGGTCTGAAAGGAGAGTGGGCTAAAGAAAGCATAGCAAGCAAGAGAGTAAGTAGATATAAAATAAGGGATGCAGAACTTGCCCTGGACCAATATTTTCATTCCCACATTATACTTCCCCTTGTTACCTCCACATTCCACACCAGCTTGCCTAGAGATGCTGGTTTATATTCTGAAACACCTCTTTCCTCTCTTCTCTTCCATCTATAGAAACCTGAAGTCCCCCTTTATAAACTGGTGACAGATGAGACTGCTTAACCCAGCCCCCAACATCCTGCTTATGTCTTCCTTTTAATTCCTCCTGATTTTTCTTTTTCAAGCGAGGTTTATCTCTTTCTCTTTTGTTTGCAACTGGAAAACCAATAAAATACAGAAAAGTAGAAAGTAGAAAAATTGTGTTCCTAAACTCTTTCACGAAAGAGTTTTAGACATTTGGTTTTAGATATTGGTTTTCATTTAGGGTTTTCATGTTTACCTTCAAGTGTTGTGTAGTTTATAGTATTTCATATCTCGAATTCACCTTTTCATTCTCCTCTCCAACCCTCACTCCACGCAGATTGGCTCACGGCATATGCACTGCCTCCTGGTAGGCACAGCTCATACCTGTCCCTGGAACCTTAATTGCAGCCACTGTCCCACGTTAAATGCCCCTCCCAACATCACTGTTTCATCTGCTTCTGCCTCTGTGAGCCTTTTCTAACCATTTATGCCACTTTTCTGAATTTCTATAGCAGCTCCCTGACCCTCGATCATATTTTGTCTTGTGTTGTTACTGGACCTTTCCTGTGTGTATATCCTGTCTTTCCACCCAGATTCCTAGGGCAGGGTTCCTAGGGTCCTGTTCCGAAGTGCTTCTCAGCAGACCACTACAGAGCAGGCATACTCAGCAAGTAATTATTAAATGAGTAAACATTTTTAGTGGCCTAAGCTCATAGCTTACATTTATTGCTATATAGAAGAGAAAAATTTAAGAAGGTTCTTATTGCTAGTAACTCTTGAAAAATGTTTTCATTGGTAGGTGCAGGACAATTTCCTTAGAAACTGGAGCTCAGAATATTCAGATGTGCGTCACCATGCTCCAGCTGTCTTTCACCGCCAAGCAGTTGGTCCAGATGCTTAGCTTCCCACTGGCCTATGGACTCTTCCAGCTGCTGGACGGATTTCTCATTGTTGCAGGTAAGGAGAGCCCCCATCGGGCAGATTTGATTGAAAATTGTCAACCCAATTTATTAACTTCTTTTTCAATCTGACCATGCATGCGCTACTCTTTTTTTTTTTTTTAAGATTTTTTAAAATTTATTTATTTGACAGAGAGATAGCACAAGTAGGCAGAGCGGCAGGCAGAGGGAAAGGGAGAAGCAGGCTCTCTGCTGAGCAGGGAGCCCGATGTGGGGCTCGATTCCAGGACCCTGGGATCATGACCTGAGCTGAAGGCAGCCTCTTAACCGACTGAGCCACCCAGGCGCCCCTGCATGTGCTACTCTTGTGATACATTGTTAGCCTGACATTTCTGGGGAAAATAAAGTGCACAAACAAGTTCCTTTGTTTTCATAGCAAAATATTAAAAATATATGAAAGTAAGCTTATAATTATAAACAAACATGCTTCACAAAAAACGGTGCACTATTAGAACTTGGATTCTAGGACTCGATAAGTCTCTGTGAGCAATAATTTATCTTCAAAATGACATTTGTTATGTTTCCTCAAGAGCCACGAGGTCTTCCAAATGCCAAGTTATTTCACAATGCTTCTGTGACTAAGAATTGTGCTGAATGGTTGTGAAATATTTTACAACTATGAAATATGAAACATACACAGGTCCTGAAATACATATTTGTATACATATATATCATATATATGGGATATATACCAATCCATACAGCCAAATATACATCATTTTTAGAGTCCGTCACTAGATGGGTTCACAGAAAGTAAATTAAAAAAGTTATCAGTAGGGGCACCTGGGTGGCTCAGTGCGTTAAGCGTCTGACTCTTGGTTTCGGCTCAGGTTGTGGTCTCATGGGTAGTGAGATGGAGCCCCGTGTTGGGCTCTGCACTCAGCGGGGAGTCTGCTTGAAGATTCTCTCCCTCTGCCCCATACCCCCCCCAAGTAAATACATAAATCTTTTTTTAAAAAGACATCAATATGTACACACACATATATTTTAATCTTGGACCATTGTAATTTTCACTGTTATCAGGACAGGGTCTGAGTTATACTCAATGATACTGATATAACTGATTAGATACTGATTGCTGGTATAACAATCAACATAAGGAATACTTGGGGTTTAATTTTACCACAAAATAAGAGAAATCTTAAAAAAAAAAAAAAGAGAGAAATCTTAGCAGAATAAAACTCCCTGGTCTTAGATTTAAGTTTTAATTTCTTCTCCTTAGTGAGATTGTGAGGCAAGGAACATGTCTGGCTTGTTCCCAGCTACCTCCCAGCACTTGGGAGAGCACCTGACTCATAGCAAGCAAGCTCTCCACAGGTGTTGTTGGCTGACTGACTGACTGAGTGGATGAGCCACCAGTGGCCTGAATGAATGAATGGGTGAGCTGTCAGTGACCTCAATCACAAATGGTCCATTCCAGATAGAAATAGCCATTTTGATACATTGAGTTATTTTGCTCCATAGTTTCCTCTTTTTTTATTGAGGTATAATTGACATACAACATTATATTAGTTTCAGGTGTACAACAAATGATTTGTATTTATATATATTATGAAATGATCACCACAGTAAGTCCAGTTGACATCTGCCCCATATGTAGAGGTCTTTTTTTTCTTTGTGATGAGAACTTTCAAGATTTATTCTCTTGGGCGCCTGGGTGGCTCAGGTGGTTAAGCGAATGCCTTCGGCTCAGGTCATGATCCTGGAGTCCCAGGATCGAGTCCCGCGTCGGGCTCCCTGCTCAGCGGGGAGTCTGCTTCTGCTTCTGACCCTCTCTCCTCTCGTGTTCTCTCTCTCATTCTCAGATAAATAAATAAAATCTTTAAAAAAAAAAAAAAGATTTACTCTCTTAGCAACTTTCAACTATATAATACAGTATTATCAACTATAGTCACCATGCTGTACATTGCATCTCCATAACTTATGTATTTTATAACTGGAAGTTTGTACCTTTTGACTCCCTTCACTGATACCCCCTACCCCCCAGCCCCGGGCAACCACCTATCTATTCTCTATCTCCATGAGCTTGGTTTTGGTATGTTGTATTTCCATTTTTGTTTGTCTCAGGTGTTTTATTTCACTTCTGATTTCTTTGTTGACCCATTGGTTGTTCAGTAGCCTATTGTTTAGTCTGCACATATTTGTGAATTTTCCAGTTTTCTTCTTGCAGTTGATTTTTTAGTTTCATATCACTGTGGTCAGAAAAGAGGCTAGCTATGATTTTAATCTTCTCAAATTTGTTAAGACTTGTTTTGTAGCCTAGCATATGATCTATCCTGGAGACTGTTCCATGAGCTCTTGAGAAAAATATGTATTCTGTTGCTTTTGGATGGAATGTTCTGTATATATTTGTTAAGCCCATGTGGTCTAATGTGTCATTCAAGGCCAATGTTTCCTTATTGATTTTCTGTCTGGATATTCTATCCATTGATGTAAATGGGGTGTCAAAGTCCCATATTATTATTGTATTGCTGATAATTTCTCCCTTTAGGTCTGTTAATATTTGCTTTATATATTTAGGTGTTCCTATGTTGTGTGCATATATATTTATAAATGTTATATACTCTTGTTGGATTGACTCCTTTATCATTAGGTAATGTCCTTGTCTCTCTACAATTTGTTTTAAAATTTATTTTGTTTGATATGAGTATAGCTACCCCAGCTTTCTTTGGTTTCCACTTGCATGAAACATCTCTATCCCTTCCCCTTCAGTCTGTTTGTGTCCTTACACCTGAAGTGAGTCTCTTGTGGGCAGCATAGAAATGGGTCTTGTTTTTTAATCCATTCAGCTACTCTCTGTCTTTTGTTTGGAGAATTTAGTCCATTTACATTTAAAGTAATTATTGATAGGTATGCACTTACTGACATTGACATTCATTGTTTTCTGGCTCTTTTGTAGTTCCTTTCTTCTGTTCCTTTCTTCTTTTCTGTTCTCTTCCTCTGTGGTTTGATGACTGTCTTTAGTGGTATGCTTAGACTCCTTCCTCCTCTTTTGTGTATCTACTATAGATTTGTTTGTTGGTTACCATGATGCTTACATATAACAACTTATATTTATAACAATCTATTTTAAGTCGATAACAACCTAAGTTTGAACACATTCTAAAGCCCTACATTTTAAACCCCCTCCATGTTTTATGTTTTTGAGGTCACATTTTTTTTTGAGGTCACATTTTACATCTTTTTATTTTGTATATTTCTTACCTAATTATTGTGGTTATGATTATTTTTCAACTTTTGTCTTTTAACCTTCATAACCTTCATACTAGCTCTATAAGCGATTAATTCACTACTTTTATGTATGTTTATCTTTACCAGTGAGATTTATACTTTCATATGTTTTCTTATTACTAGTTAGCACCCTTTCTTTTCAGCTTAAAGAAGTCCCTTTAACATTTCTTGTAAGTGTTGATTAACTCCTTTAGCTTTTGCTTGTCTGGAAAACTCTTTATTTCACCTCCACTTCTGAATGATAACTTTGCTGAGTAGAGTGTTTCTGGTTGGAAGTTTTTTCCTTTCAGCACTTTGAATGTATCATGCCAAGCCTTCTGGCCTGCAAAGTTTCTGCTGAAAAATCTGCAAATAGCCTTAGGGCTTCCCCTTGTATACAACAAGTTGTTTTTCTCTTGCTGCTTTTTATGATTCTCTCCTTGTCTTTAACTTTTGACATTTTAATTATGATTTGTCTTGGTGTGGCTCTCTGAGTTTGTCTTATTATGGAACTCTCTTCCTGGGCCTAGATGTCTGCCTTTTCCTGCCCCTCAGTTTAATGCTGTAAAATGAAGAAATGAGTCTCTTCTACATAAAGTTCTGGGCACTTTTCAAAGGGCTGCTCCTGAGCTGAGTCCTAGGGCAGGTGAGTTGGTTTGCAGTTCCTCCATTCAGCACAGCCCTGTGGTTCTCATGGGTACCAGACCCATCGGTCTTAAAAGCCAGATGTTTTGGAGGCTTGTCTCTCAGATGCCTATATTAAAAGTTGGTGTGCCTGATCTGGGGTATGAGTCCTTTGCTTCTGAGGGAGAAGCTCTATGTTTTGAGTTCCCTCCTGATTGTGGGTGGCCCTGTCTGGGGCTTATGGTGAGATTTTATCTCAGTCTTTCCTACCCACTTCCACATGGGTTCCTTCCCTTTTGTCTGATGTGATGAGGTTGTTCTGACAGTTTTTCGGGTTTATTTTCCAGAGGAATTTAGTGTGTCTATGGGAGGAGGTAAGTTTAGTATCTAGTTATGTTGCCTTCTTCCTCTTCTTTTTTTTTTTTTAAGATTTTATTTATTTATTTGAGAGAGGAGAGAGAGAGAGAGAGAAAGAGAGCATGCAAGCATGAGCAGAAGGGAGAGGCAGAAGCAGAGGGAGAAGTAGGCTCCCCGCTGAGCAGGCAGCCTGATGCGGGACTTAATCCTAGGCCCCCAGGATCATGACCTGAGCCGAAGGCAGACGCTTAACCAACTGAGCCACTCAGGCACCCTACTTATGTTGCGTTTTTGAATCAGAACCCCAGTTTCCATCTCTTTTCCTCTCTTTTTCCCCTTCATTTTTGTGTGTTCACACATATGTGACCCAAAGCAAACAGAGCTCCAAAGTACTACATTATAGGCTTTGCTAAAGTGATTTTTCAATGCTTGTATGTTTTAACACCTAGCATACAAGATGTACAAGAGGAGATTGAAGAATGAACACAGAAAAAAGGACACAGATTATGCAGAAGGCGGCCATAAAAAGAAATCTACTTCTCTCAAAGAGACTGGTGCTTTCTTGGAGGTGAATGAAGAAGTTGCCATAACTCCTGGGCCAGCAGTGCCAATGGATTTCCACACAGCTTTTGAGTCAACCAGCCATGTCTCTTCTTGTACCTAGTAAGGGTTGCTGGCCTGACTGGTCTCCGTCTTACTCAGTGGCCAGTAAAGACAGTGAGGAGCTGATGCATACATCTCATTGGCAGGGCCTATGGGAATATTTGAATAGTTATATTTTCATGTGGTTTGTGAATTGTCATAGGATCCATTTTTGAGAATGTATTTCACCTATTTCAGGGAGTTTTTTGGGGGTGGGGTTTGCTCAATATATTTACTGGCTGCTGTGTGTGTTCTTATCTTCCCATGCAGTGAAGAGTAACACCCGTTGTTAGTTGTTATGCGAAGTCGTTCTGGATTAGATGTCACCTCCTACTGCCTACGCTCTCATAAAAAAAGTGGCCATTTCTGAAATGATTGTTATTTTTTAAGGGCTTGGAAATCTTTTTGGATTCTAGATGTAATAAAGTGTAGAGGGAATTAATGACCACTTGAGGTTAAAATGTGAATGCCCCGTATTTTCACTCTCTAATCATAGGCACATGTATAGCCTTCTAATTTTTGTTTATATGTTATATCATTTTAAGAAACATTGAGATCATTCCATGTATACTGTTTCATAAGTCACTTAATGACATATTATGGAGAATCTTGACATGTCAGTCTTTGTTGATCTACCTCATTCTTTAGAACAGTGGCTTCATAGAAGTATTCCTTTGCATAGAAGGACTGTAATTTATTTAACCATTCCTTATTCATGGACATTTAGATAGCTTTGAACTTATTAATATTATAATGCTGCTACAAATACCCACACGGTTGTGCAAGTATTTTTGGAGAATCACTTCCTGCAACTTGAAATGCCAGGCTAACCTCACATTAAATGTTGGACAGGCTGCTGTCCGATGATGTATAGCAGTGCCTGAGTGGGGCTGGCTTCCCACACCTGCACCAGTCTAAGGAATGGGCAATTCTGATTTGTGCAAATATCTCATTTAAGATTGCATTTAAAAAATTATGACTGAAGTAGAGTATTTTTCATGTTCACTTGTCTAGTCATGTCCTTTGCTTGCCTTTCTATTGTAGTCTTTCCTTTTTGATTGATACATTGTAATACATTACGAATAGTGACCCTTTGTCCTGTTTTGTCAACATTTTACCTACTTTTAATCTTTTATCTTTTGTTTTTCTATGTCTTTTGTGATGTAGAAATTTTGTATTTTTTGCATATTCAGCTTTATTAGTCTTTTAAAAAATGCTTTTTGACCTTGATATCTGTCAAACGTTAGAATATTTATATTTTTGTGTGGATTATGAATTGTGATAGTATTTTTTTTTGAGAATGTATTTGCAGGAAGTTCTGTTTTGGGTTTGCACAACATATTTACTCTCTGCTGTGTGTACTGTCTGGCAGTAGGTAAAACCCATCCCCCTCTCTTCTTACATTATTAAAAATATTTCCCATATATTTTTCTATGACTTTTATGAACTAAGTATATAAATGTTTATTCCATTTTGAATCCACGTTTTTGTATGGTGTGTTAAGAATCTAGTTTTTTTTTTTTTTTAAAGATTTTATTTATTTATTTGACAGAGACAGAGATAGTGAGAGCAGGAACACAAGCAGCGAGAGTGGGAGAGGGAGAGCAGGCTTCCCGCCGAAGAGGGAGTTCGATGTGGGACTCGATCCCAGGACCCTGGGATCATGACCTGAGCCGAAGGCAGACGCTTAACGACTGAGCCACCCAGGCGCCCCAAGAATCTAGTTTTTTTACGGTTAATTAATTGTTCCAACATCATATGTTGAATCATTCATCTTTCCTGATTTGAAATGCCACCTTTCTCACACAATTTCCTATATAATGTGGGACTCTAGTTAGTTCCATTTTTCTCTGTCTATTCTTATTTGTAAGTTTTGAAATGTATAAGAAAGTATTGTTTGAGATTTAGTGCTTTACAATTTTATTTTGTAAGTATTCCCAAGAACCTGTGAGTTAATATAATAATAATGATTGGGGCACCTGGGTGGCTCAGATTAAGCGTCTGCCTTCGGCTCGGGTCATGATCTCAGGGTCCTGGGATCGAGCCCCATGTTGGGCTCCCTGCTCAGTGGGGAGCCTGCTTCTCCCTCTCCCTCTGCCTGCCTCTCTGCCTACTTGTGCTCTCTCTGTCAAATAAATAAAATCTTAAAAAAAAAAGATAATGATTACTGTGGTATTTTCATGACAAGAACGCCTTTGTGGTAGTACAGAAAGAGCCCCATTAGGTGTCACAAGTATATTTCTATGGAAAAGAGCTATGCAGACTGTGACATGTTTGTTAATTTTCAACTGCTGCTTTATTACTTGAGGATTCCCATTTATCTACCTGATGAATGTTTATGTGTCAAGAAGCTAGTCTGTGCTGTGTATAGGCCCATAGGACATGCAGGGGTAACACGCAGGAAGGGTTCCTGCTGACAGGGTTCAGAGTCTAATGGGAATAGATCCCTGCGATGAGCAGTTAGTGGAGTTGGGCATTAACAGAAATTCCCAGTTCTAAAATGAGCATTAACATGAATTTTAAATAATCCATAAAAATGAATTTCTAAATTTTTCTCTAAATGGGCACCAAACACGAAGTGGTGAAATCCAATGCTCTGTTCTGAAAACATCAAGTACATGGTCATTATTTACCACAGTCAGGACAGGTCTGGGGACAAGACCACTAAAAGCCATCCTTTAAGATAGTCATGACACAAATCAATGTAAGGGTTTGAAAGTAGTCCTGTCAGAAAACTGTCATCTCCAGGAGCGGTTTGTAGACGTGTTACTGAGAACTGGACACAGTCAAGTTGCCCTGGAGGCTACACATTATCTTTAGCATGAAGAATGTAGCTGAAAAAGAAAAAAAAAAGCCCTAACTGAATAAATTGTATTCTCACTGGTCTAAATAATCATGGGTTCATGGGGCGCCTGGATGGCTCAGTTAAGCGACTGCCTTCAGCTCAGCTCATGATCTCAGGGTCCTGGGATTGAGTCCCGGGTTGGCTCCCTGCTCAGCAGGGAGTCTATGTCTCCCTCTGCCCCTCCCCCCCTCGTGCTCTCGCTCTCTCAAATAAAAACAAATCTTTAAACAACAACAAAAAAATAATCATGGGTTCATGAAAGCCAGCGCCTATGTGAAGCTCAGAAGTGGGGCCAGAGGAATAATGTTAAGAAGAATGAGTTCAGTCCTATGTCTGGAAAAGAGCTGCCGGACAGTTGGGGCAGCATAGCAGTGGGAAGAACATGGGCTTTGCCAGGGCTACTCGCTGTATTCCACTTCAAGAGCTAGGATCCCTTGGAAGTTGTGGGTTGAAGTTAGGCCGACTTCGAATTGAATTCCAGCTCTGTTATTTGGGCAACATGGGGCAAGTGACAGTCCCTCTGAACTTGTTTCCTCTCTTAAAAAGGGTGATAACATTCAGCCCTGCACACCCTGAGAGTAGAAAACACTTGGTACGATGTGTGGGAAGTGCTCATTAAGTGTGATCTGTTCCCTTCCTTGTGAAGCCACAATTCATCCTGGAGTACAAAGGCGAGTTCAGCCTAACCCAGTTTAGTGAATCATTTTTTTAAAAAATGATTTATTTATTTGAGAGAGAGCGAGAGAGAATGAGCACGAGTGCGGAGGGGAGGGGGAGAGGGAGAGGGAGAAGCAGGCTCCCCACTGAGCAGAGAGCACGAAACCGGGCTCAATCCCAGGACCCCGGGATCATGACCTAAGCCAAAGGCAGATGCCTAACTGACTGAGCCACCCAGGCGCCCCAATGAATCATATTTTAGCCTTTAAGCAACCTTCTGACCAGCCTGTGTGCTTTGCCCACCTGGAGGAGCCCCACCTGAATGATTACTCATTCTGCTGGATAGAGCTAAGCTAAAAACTTGGCAACATAGTTTATCAGTAAGTGTCCTGAGAGTTTGCTTAGCATGACCTCTAGAGTATACTTAATTTTGGGGGAATGGATAAAATGGATAAAAATATGTAGTCTTCTTCATGAAGCTGAAGACTACTTTCAAATACTTCCTGTCTGTGAATTTTCAACAGTAATACATTCAGATATTACTGGGGTCAGGAAGATCTTTAAAAGATTGACACAGTGTTAGTCACTAAGGAATGGTGGAAACTGGCAGAAATGGAAAGGTACATGCTGCTCACTGCTGCCCTATATCTACTGTTTCTTTTGCCCTTATTAACAGAACCAAGATTTTGTTCAGGACAGCAATATGACTAGCTAAAAATAGCTTTCTTGAAGTTAGAGATGGCTATGTGACACAGTTCTTGCTAATAAGATAGAAGTGGGGAAGTCTGCTTGTGATTTCTGGAAAATTTTGCTTTTTTGCCCCAGGCACTGACTGACCCTTTCTCCTTGTCAATCCTATTTCCTTTCTGGAATGTGGATGTAATAGCTGGAGCTGAAGCAGCCATTTTCAGTGAAGGCAAAGCCAGGATAATTATGTATCTGTTGACATTCTTTTTTTTTTTTTTTTTTTAAGATTTTATTTATTTATTTGAGCGAGAGACAGTGAGAGAGGGAACACAAGCAGGGGGAGCAGGAGAGGGAGAAGCAGGCTTCCCGCTAAGCAGGGAGCCCGATGCGGGGCTCGATCCCAGGACCCTGGGATCATGACCTGAGCTGAAGGCAGACGCTTAACGACTGAGCCACCCAGGCGTCCCTCTGTTGACATTCTTGAACTGTAGAACCAACCCAGCAACTGCCTGCTTTTAATTTGTTTTCTTAGGGAAAGAAATCTCTGATTTGTAGAAGCCCATTTGGTTAGTTTTTGGCAACTTGCAGCCAAATACAATTCCAAATTAATATATTATAATTTGCATTGCGTTAAAAATATTATGCAGGGTAATGCATAATTTGTTACATTTATCTCCACCATAACAAAGTACCTTGAATATTTCTGAATTACGTAAAATAGGAACACATTCTCTAAAAGTCAAGGTATCTATCACCAGAGGATAACTTTGGCGAGCTGTTCTTTTAACTTCTTGGATCTATCAGATTGTATTTAGATAACTAGTCATTTTATTTTATTTATTTATTTTTTTAAAGATTTTATTTATTTGACAGAGAGAGACACAGTGAGAAGGGGAACACAAGCAGGGATAGTGGGAGAGGGAGAAGCAGGCTTCCCGCTGAGCAGGGAGCCCAATGTGGGGCTCGATCCCAGGACCCTGGGATCATGACCTGAGCCGAAGGCAGACGCTTGACGACTGAGCCACCCAGACGCCCCATAGATAACTAGTCATTTTAAAAGCAAGAGATCTAGCAGGCTATCTGGAACCACAGATGTGAACACCTGATTTTTTTCTCAACAGCCATTTTTCTCCTTTAAACATGGCAATTCATTAATATTTTTACTAATGGCACTTACCCAAGTTTTGATTTGGGGACAAATGCTGTTTCTAATCCTGCAATGCTTAGGACTATACTTAAGATACCATTCTTTTGGGGCACCTGGGTGGCTCAGTCAGTTGGGCGTCTAGCTTTGGCTTGGGTCATGGTCCTGGGGTCCTGGGGTCCTGGGATCGAGCCCCACCTTGAGCTCTGCTCAGCGGGGAGCTTGCTTCTCCCTCTCCCTCAGACTCTCCTCCGCGCTTCTGCTCTCCTTCTCTCTCTGTCTCAAATAAATAAAATCTTAAAAAAAAAAAAAAAGATGCCATTCTTTTACAACACACTTCAGTTTTAGAAATAGAGTCCATCATGATTTATGCTTCCCCTTCTGTAGCACAGAGCTGTCACGGGCAAACAGCTGTTTTGGCCAACTTGTTTCCCAGCTTCCTTGCACTCAGGGGCACCGTTTGGCCAGTTCTTGCTGATGGAATGAGTGACAATGATGTGCTTTGCTTCTACGCCTGCCCAGCTCATAAAATCCCCCACAGGTGGTCCTCTATGCTCTTTCCCCTTTCTGGCTGGGGGAATGGAGACAATTCCCAGGATGACGTTGGAAACTGTGTGTTGATTATAGAACCTCCATCAGCCTGGGTTCCTGAAAATTGGAGAGAGAGCTATCTTGCTGAGCTGTTCACCTGGCCAGGACTGTTAGGTACACGAGCTTCTATTATGTTTTTAGCTGTTACATCTTCTGGTGTATATTTTATAGTACTTATAATGTGTGTTAAGAACCATGTTGTATTTATCCATTCATTTGACATTTGAGTACCTCCATGTGTCACTCTGGCTCGGTGGCCTGCCTTACCATGCAAGTGCCATGCACTTTCTAACCAGAGTGGCCCTAGCCAATGTCTCATTCCATTCCATGGTAGTGGAGCCAGGTCCCAGATGAGGGTGGTAACATGTTTGCTATAATGAAGTTTCCATTCAGGGGTCGTAAACTGAAACCACATTTTCTTGCCACAGTTTCCATTTCCTAGCTACATTCTTTCCAGAAAAAGGATCCTCCTTCAGCTTTCCCCTCTCCCATCTCTGTTGTTGACTGCAGATGAGAGCTAATCACCTCCAGCTGTACTGGCTCCCAGCGCCCTGCTGGCCTGGTTTCCTGTGCTTATGACAGGAAAACAAGGACTCAGGATTCCAACACGCTCAGAACAGACGTTTCCAAATATCCTTTAAAGCAAAAGAGACCTTTTTTCAAATGAAATGTTCAGCTACAATGCAATCTATGAAAACTGTTCTGATTGAAGTAGGAGCGGTGGTGGTGATGCTTCTCTTGCCAGATTTGAAGCTACTTCGGACCAGGTGGGGAGTCAAATGTACGGTTGTGGGGCTCTGTGCGTTTACTGACGTCTCTCGCAAACAGCGCCTGATACTCAGGATTGGGGTCCCGCAAATTGTTGCACTCGGGTAAGATCAGAGATTCAAGTGTACCAGTTCCAAGTGGTTAGTCCCCGGAGGACGAAGGAAGCAGCCTTGCGGGTTTCGCCGTGGCATCACTCGTGGCGGAGTGGGAAACCGCTGGCGGAATTAGGACTGAGGGAAACGCCGTCAGTGCGGAGACTCAGATGCCGGCTCTTTGAGGCGGATCTCTTTCCCTTCAGGCAGAACCAAATATAACCTCCCAGGAAATGTGGTGGTGTTTTCTTTCGATTACCCCTTGTCAGCTTAGATATTCTGAGTTTTACTACCATTAGAACTTGAAAGTATTCTGATTTATGCATCAGGCACAGTACTCACACGGAGGCAGAAGGCAGGGAGACTGAATGTCTTAGCTACTGTTGGTCAGTACAGGACCCTCATGTCAGACCCTGAAGGTTTACCAGAGTTTCTACAACACTCTTGGGCCCTGTGGCTGGCACGACTGGGACCAAGTGGGGAGATGGGAAGTCGGGGTCCAAAAGTTCTTGCTTCCCCAGGGGCCTGGGTGTTGTTAAGAAGTAACACACTGAGGGGCGGTGGGGGTGGGGTGGGGTAACTGGGTGACGGGCATTAAGGAGGGCACTTGATGGAATGAACACTGGGTGTTATATGCAACTGATGAATCACTAAGTTCTACCCCTGAAACTAATAATACGGCATATATTAACTAAATTGAATTTAAATAAAAAATAAAAAAAAAAAAAGAAATAACACACTGAAGGGGCATCTGGGTGGCTGAGTCAATTAAGCGTCCGACTCTTGGGCTCAGCTCAGGTATTGATCTCAGGGTTGTGAGTTCAAGCCCTGAGTTGGGCTCCACACTGGGGGTGGAGCCTACTTAAAAAAAATAGAAAGAAAGAACACACAGCTGAAAATGTTTAATTTGCACACACTTTGGCTTGTTCATATTTTTAAGATGTATTTTATTTACAAAGTGAGATGATGCATAACAAACATAATGCAGTTACAAATGTATCTGATAACTCCATTTTCATGAAAAAGTATATAAATATATTACAGGAAATTCTATATAGTAAACATTAGAAACTGATACAGTAAACATTTACTACTTCTTTTCTATGCCAATATTACTGTCATTTAAAGCTTAAATACTGGTTTCAAGTATCCCCTATAAAATAACTCTATTAAAATACTGGGAAAGAATTTTGCTATAAACAAGATTGGTACATTAAAAATAGACTCAGCATGTCATTGTAACATCAACTATAATCAAAGGCTGCCTTAATCATCCCTAAGATCTGCACTGTTCAGTTAGTGTTAAAAATTTTTAAATTATTATCACAGGTTAAAGTAGCTGTAAAAATACAGCATTTCAACATTATTTATTGTTGTGAAGAATGCCCCTCTAAGGTAGAGGAGAATAAGCATAATAATATTGTATGGACTTGCTGCCCTGTGATCTTTATTTTAAGCAGAGAACAGGAACACCTGCTGGAGGTTGGGAGCAAGATGAAAAAGCATCCAGGAGGCCGTTCTTTTCATGTTATTTCAGAAGCTGTGGCTGTTCTCTTTGCTCTTCCTCAGCCTGAAGACGTGTCAGCACATAAAGGATGACTTGATAGCAGAAAATATATTGATCCTATGGCAAAAAAAAAAAAAAGAGAGAAAGAGAGAAAGAGAGAGAGAAGACTCTAGATGTATAATATGAAATATATTATATATATATAAAATGAGTAATTTTGAAAATATGGAAAAATTTTGTGATAATGTTTAATATAAGAAGCAGGATATAGAATTGTGCAGTGTCATAAAAATGATAAGAAACTGAAACCAGATTGACAAAATGAGGAGGGGCAAAGCCTTGGGGGTGAGTGAGTGGGCAGGTGGAAATATCCTAGAGTCCTAACTGAAATTGTCTGTGGTAGGACACTTTTATTTCTGTGCTTTGGTAATATGATTAGCTTTTATAATGGAAAAATAAACTTCCTACAAAATTTCCTCTAGATTTATTGAACTCATCTTGATGTTTTGAAATGTCAAGAAATACCCAAGAAGCTACACAAAAATAACACTCTTTAAATATTTGGAACAAAAGAATATGGAAATCAAAGTTTTTAGAAAATTAACTCTTTTTTTGGTGAAATTACTCTGTTAAGTTGATGGTGCAGAGATCTGAGTTTTCTTGTTATACTTTGCAAGGAATTAATGAGTCTGAAGGTAGACAGAAAAAAATTCACAACATACTAAATGGAAAGTAATAAAACACTAACTACAGCTGAATCTCATTTAAAATAGTGAGGTGTATGTGAGCGTTCATGCCTGTACACATGTGCTTGGCCTAAAGAATGTAAGACTGTTGCTTAAAACATGAACAATTCTGGAGTAGGAATATAAGTAACCCTTTTATTTCCTTTGTGCTCATCTGTATTTTAACTTTCCCACATTTGCACATGATTGTCCTTGACTTTCTCTCATGCCACAAACAATCCATTAGCAAACCTACTTCCCATAACGTCCTCTTCTCCCTATATCCCTACCACCCCAGGCTGGGCCCACTGCCTGCCACAAAACTAACCTCCCTGCTTCTAACCCTGCATCCTCCTCCCCAAGTCGGGTCTTGTTTTAACACAGTAGCCAGAGGACCTTTAACATGTGAGTCAGATCATGTCAGTCCCCACCGATAATCCTGTGATGTCTCCATTTCACTCAGAGGAAAGCCCAGACCTGGCCCTGTCACCTCCCCTTCTCACCTCAGCCACACCAGCCATGGCCATTCTTAAACACACCAGGCCTGCTCCTACCTCGGAGCAGGTGGTTCTGTCTGCCTTAAATGCTCTTACTGCTAGCTAGCTTATGCCCCGCACTGTACTTCTTTCAAGTCTTTGCTTCAGTGTTACTTTCTCAGTGCTGCTACCCTATTTAAACTACTTCCCCCAGCCTGCCTCAACCTCAGCTCAACCTCTTTGCCCCGCTCTATTTTACAGCTTTCAAAGATCCTATATAACTTACTTAGTTAACCTGCTTAATAGCTGCCTTCCTCATCACTACCCCATGAGAAGATCTTTTTTCATTCACTGATGTGCTCCAAGCACCTACCAAGTGTGCCTGGTCCATAAGAGGCATTCAAATAGATATCTGTTGAATGAGTGAATTTCCTGGGTCTAAGGAACTGCTTACACAGATCAGTATGCTTTCTTAACCTAAAAAATGTGTAAATCAGCTTAATGTTTAGGATATTTAACTTGAATTAAAAATGTATCTGAGGAAAGTAGGCAAATTTTAATTTTGAAGATAGTAAACTTCTATATTCTTCAAGAGGTAGAGAAATGTGAATTTATAGAAATATGAAAATAGTTTCCATATCTCTCCTCACAATACAAACAATGAGGATAGTGGAACCACTGAGAGCAGACAGATACTCTACATAATGTAGCTCCTGTGAAAGACACGTCTGTAGGTCAGTGGGTGATATAACCATGGTTTGATTTCAGGTAAGAGAAATGAAAACATGATCAAAACAGAGGATACAAAGACCCACCCATTCACTCTCCCCCAAGAGTGCCTTCTCCAAGCTAAGCAACTCCAGCCTGCCCTCTGGACTTCTCGTCAATGCTGCTGAATCCATTCCCTCTTAGGGAATTTCTGTGGCAAGAATGTTACCTTCTATATCTTTTTAAAGTTGGAAATGGGGAAAGAATGCCACTAATTATATGCTATTTTATACCAACCCCAATTTCCCCATCAACATGCCACCCCATTCTCTGTATATTGTTCAGTGCAGATGCTGCATTTCCTGCATTTAAATTAAAGGCAAAATTTAAATGAGATATCTGTGAAATATTTTAATTTTTTTCTGAATTAGTCCTAATGCTTACCACCATAAATCTTTGGTTTTATGTAATAACGTGGAGACCCTTTAAGAAGAGAAATGGTTTAACCAGAATTTTGAAAACATCAGCATCTTCATGAAAATCCACATTAGAAGACACCAACCAAGACTCACCTCTGTCTGAACCATTCCATGTCTTTGTAGTCTCATGCAGCGTACTAAGTCAGAGATGTCAAACTGCCAAAGAAAACAAGATATCTGTTGAATGAGTGAATTTCCTGGGTCTTTTCACTCATTCAACAGATATCTAACTATACGTTAGATAAAAAGGGTTACTGAATTTGAACCCCAAAGATTCTGTATCTCATTCTCCTCCTTTTAGCAGTCTTGGGAAACTGTTCTGGACAAAATAAGTCAGTGGATTGACCCTGCCATCATTTGATAACTTTATTTACAATCTTTGTAAGAATTAGGGGAGGTTATTCTATTTGAAAATCCCCAACAAAAAACACAAACAAATACCCAAAAGAAATTCTCTCCCCTCTGGAATTTGACTAATTTCTAATATCAACATTAAAAAAAAAAAAAAAGACAAATTATTTTTCCTACCGTTTGCTTTTCAGAATGAAATTCCTGATCATTTTATTTTCACTGATATTACCAGTTTGAAACAAGGGAGAAACAGACTTTCTTCTGTTCTACTTAAATTATTATGGTAGATATAATAGTGTGTGAAGAGCAAGATAGAACTACTTGTAACGAAAATTCTTTAAGAGACAATGATTTTAATTGCTTATGTACAGTAAGATATTCTAACATTTTAAGTAAGGTTTATACTATTTTAGATTTTAAGTAAGATTATACTCATTAATTTTGTTTACTTAGTAATATTTTCTAAAGTGGGAGTAATTTTTTACAGACTAGCATCAATTTGTATAACAAAGTATATATTTCCCACTTATAGGTAAACAATAACAAAAAAAAGAATATGTCTTTTTATCTCATAAATACACTTTTTTTGTGTTTCTATATATATATATATTTCTAAAGATTTTTATTCATGTGAGAGTGAGTGCAAGAGCACACAAGTGGGGGGAGGGGCAGAGGGACAAGCAGACTCTCTGCTGAGCAAGGAGTGCACCTTGGGACCAGATTCCAGGACCTTGAGATCATGACCTGAGCCACAGTCAGACACTTAACTGACTGAACCACCCAGGTGCCCCAATATATATAATTTTTTTTTTTTTTAAAGTAAGCTCTACACCTAATGTGAGGCTTGCACTCAGGACCCCAAGGTCAAGAATTGCATGCTCTACGGACTGAGCTGGCCAGGTGCCCCAGTGCTTCAATATTTCTATCCCTAAATGTGACAGTGACACTGACTTTACCTTATACAAGCCTACAGACTGTAAAGAGTAAAATGCAATACTGCATAAGAGATTCTGAGCACATGGTCAGAACCAGTAAAACAAATATAAAATTGAAGTATTATTTCTTCTTGATTATGATCTGGGTAGTTTTGAACATTTACTAAAATACAATTAAAAAAAATATTTTATTTGGGGCACCTGGGTGGCTCAGTTGTTACGCATCTGCCTTCAGCTCAGGTCATGATCCCAGGGTCCTGGGATCGAGCCCCGCATCAGGCTCCCTGTTCAGCAGGAAGCCTGCTTCTCCCTCTCCCACTCCCCCTGCTTGTGTTCCTTCTCTTGCTGTGTTTCTCTCTGTCAAATAATTAAATAAAAATCTTAAAAAAAAAAGATTTTATTTGAGAGAGAGAGAGAGAGAGAGAGAGAGAGCACGAGTGGGGGGAGGGGCAGAGGGAGAGGAAGAAGCAGACTGCCCACTGAGCAGGGAGCCCGATGTCGGACTTGATCCCAGGACCCGGGAATCACGACCTGAGCCAAAGGCAAACACTGAACTGACTGAGCCACCCAGGTGCCCCTGAAATACAATCTGATATAGTTAGAAAATTAAGGCATTCATAAAAGCTACTAAATAGGGGTGTCTGGCTGCCTCAGTTGGTGGAGTATGTGACTCTTGATCTTGGGTTTATGAGTTTGAGCCCCACACTGGGTACAGAGATTACTTAAAAAATTTTTAAGTGCCCCCCCCAACAAAACCCCTGCTAAATAAAAAAATTCCAAGATCATAAGACACTATTAAAAGTTAGATTCCACTGTTAATTCTGATCAAATGCTAGTTCAGCCTATATCTTGTACTCACTTCAAGATCTTGACTGATTAATCCTAAGACCACATCTATACATATCAGGGTCCCTGAACGTCCAATGCCAGCACTGCAGTGGGTGATGATTGGGCCGGATCTATGAATGTGTCTCATGTAAGAGATAAAAGTGAGCAAGTCGTCTGGCTGAGAAGGTGTATCGTGGTCTGGCCAGGCAGTGAAATTCAGATGAGAAATATGTCGTATCTCTCCTGTCTGAAATTGTACAATAGAAGAAATAGATAAATACTATATTTTCACACATATGTTTTAGTTTTTAATAATATACTGTCCTTTCAAACTTTCACTTGCCCATTGGATCAAATCAAAGGACAGGTGCAAGAGACAAAAAGACTCCATCAAAGAACACATGGAGGGTCTTTATCAAGGAGGTTGCTAAATCTACATTTTAAACACTGGTAAAAACTACTTTTTGAAACCCTAAAAGCAGATTACATTGATATGAATAACAACCTTTTCTAAATGACTCCACTTCAGACTCACTCTAGATAAAAGCCGAAGTCATTGCAATGCCTTACAAGCCCTGCATAATTTGACCCAGCTACTTCTCAGACTTGACCTCCTCCTCGTGGCCGCTTTGCTCCAGCCCCAGGGACCTCTCTGTGGTTCTTTAAGAACACGAGGCACAGTTCAAGCCAGGGCCTTTGCACTTGCTCTTTCTGACTGAAATCCCTTCCGGCCCCTCATCCCTGTGGCTCAATCAACTCCTTTAGGGTTTTTTCCACAGCACCATCAGCACTGGTATTTCCTCATTAACAACTAAACTCCATGAGGTCAGGGATTTCTTTTTGTCTGCCTTGCTAACTGCTGAATCCCTAGATTCCATAACAGGGCCCGAGCTCTACAAACAAACCATGTATTAATTAAACGAATCATTTAAGGAATATTGAACAACTGTGTTAGCATAAGTAATGGGTAGGATGGTGTGAATGAATAAGGTATAATCTTTAATTCTTTATAAAATCACATCAAAAACTATGAAGGAAATCTTTGGCTACATTTACATTTGACCAATAGAATCAAGTCAAAGTCCAACAGGAAACCCATTACAGTTGACTGTCGAACAACATGGGTTTGAACTGTACACGTCCACTTATACACGGAGTTTTTATAGTACAGTAGTGTAAATATTTTCTTTTCCTTATGATTTTCTTAATTAACATTTTCTTTTCTCTAGCTTACTTTCTTGTAAGAATCAGTCTATAATACATATATAAAATATGTGTTAATTATTTATGATATCGGTAAGACTTCTGGTCAACAGTAGGCTATTAAGTAGTTAAGTTTTTGGAGAGTCAAAAGTTATATGTGGATTTTGGACTGCATGGGAGTCAGTGCCCCTAACCCCTGTATTGTTTAAGGGTCAACCATACTTACACTTAAGCACGTGGGGTGGGGGAGGAGGGTGAAACTGAGGGGGTGTGAAGGTGAGGAAAAGTAGCAGTTTTACTTAAGGTATATCCACTTATCTAATTCAAGCTAAACTGATTCAGTGATTAGGTGGCTGCAGAAGGAATTACCCAAACAACAAACATTTATGCTACAAGTGCCCATGTATTACCAAATACGTTGTGTTTATGGGGGAATATTTGCTACTTAGAGATTTTTAAAAAATTGTTTTATTCACTCTTCTTAGAGGTTTGACCTTAGAAAAAGAAGTACATTTCTAGCATATAGCTTCTGAGCCATTCTGTTCTATCACTGAGCAAAGGATGATGAATGGTCACCTTAAAGGCCTGTATTCTCATTTTCATCCTAATACAGTACATACTAGAGGAAACTGGCAGTTTAGAAGGTCACATTTAAGTTTCTATTAGATAAAAAGTAATGGGTGACCTCAGTTCCACTGAAATGGGAAGCCCGAAGTTGCTGGCTTTTATTTAGAAATACACGGATGCTATCGTGGAAAGTGCCCAGGCCTGCATTCCAACTAGGAGATAAGCCTTAGGAGATGGAAAGATTTAACTCACTTACCTGAATCTCTTCTAGGGCCATTGCCCTTACTACGAAGCCCTTCAGCTGCTGCATTCTCACGAGAGCCAGCCGAAGCCTGTCACTGACCATTGTTGTTTGGCCTAGGACATTAGGCCAATAGCGCTGGCATTTGATTTTTTCCCCTTCTACTTCTTGGGTCATCATGGCTATCACTGTGGATTTTTGTTCCCAAATCATCTGCCAGAAATCTCCAACAGTTGTAGGGAGAGGTCCTTGGCAGGCAATGTAAATGAACTCTTCTTTTCCCACAGGTATCTTAATGAAGCTGGCGTTGATATAGCCACCTTGATCTCCAAGAGGCACTCTTGTAGCATCATCTGTGAATTTCCCACCACAAAACAGAGCCATCTATATGATGCATTTTTAAACAAGAGCCTTATAAACAGGGGGAGTCAAAGATTATGAGAAGTTCCTCAGAACCATAAAAGAAATCACAAATACTTTTTAATAAAGGCATATTTTCAAATTACAGTCAAATCATTTTATATTTACTCATTTTGCTCTTGTTACAAGTATATCTAAGATGTCAACTCTGAGTTTCTGACAATTTGATATTATTTACACAGATTTGGTTGAAAAATTAAAATTAATAAATCAATCAATACTTTTAGAACTTCTTAATAAGTTACTAGAGAAACAAACATAACTTTGCTACTTCTTATCCATCCTTATTTTAATGACAGTAATGATGAATTTAATGAATGACAATGCTGATAGATTATTTCATAAAATAAAAATTAGTGTTATAATGAAACTATTAAAGTACCTATTACAAATATAATAGGCATAATTACCTCTTGCTCATCTAATTAAATTATATTCTTATAAATCAGCAGCCAAAATAATGAACACAATAAATAAAAAGGTAGCTTGCTTTATTCTCCAGGCATATAGGCCCCTGTCTCTGTCTGATTGTAATTTCATAGTCAAAATAAAATTTTCAAACCAGTGAAAAGTATATGTAAATCATCTTATCTAAGAGAATTAATTTGTAAGTAGTTATATATCAAAAGTCATTTCTATTTATTTATTTTTATTTTTAAAAAAGCAGTTTTTAAATTTATTTATTTTTTTAGATTTTATTTATTTATTTGACAGAGAGAGACACAGTGAGAGAGGGAACACAAGCAGGGGGAGTGGGAGAAGGAGAAGCAGGCTTCCCGCTGAGCAGGGAGCGCGATGCGGGGCTCGATCCCAGGATCCTGGGATCATGACCTGAGCCGAAGGCAGACGCTTAATGACTGAGCCACCTGGGCGCTCCAAAAAGTCATTTCTATTTAAAACATTTATGAATTTAACTGGTAATTTCTATGATTATCAAATTATGAATTCAGTAATAGGTTTCAAAATCCTCCATCAATTGCCCTTCAATTACTTGACTTCTATCTCTTAGTCCATGGAAACAAATCCACTCAGGAGTTCTGGATTTATGGCTTATCCCATTTGACTTTGAGATACTAGTCTGGCCATTTTCGGCGGGAGGGGGAGCTGAAATAATTCCTACCTACTTTACGCTGAACCATTATCAATTTCATTTTTAAAATGCTAAGATTCACTTTTCACAGGAAGTTTTCCAAAATAAATTTTGTGTCTTCCAACTTGATTGAAAAAATTCAGTCGTACTGTTATTTATTGCATCATTTGTCACTATTGGTTCTATTATAGATCTTTGAATTTATGACTTCTGGCAAAGATAGGATCATTGTATCATACACAGTGGAATCCAATGTGCTAATATATATAAATATGGCTGATGATTACTATAAGAAGTTGCTAAAAAAAAAAAAGAAGTTGCTAGACATTAATATTTTGGCTATATCCATATATATTAAGAAAAAGTCACATGTTGGTGAAATTAGTAAAATGTGGGTAAAAAGAATTCCCTTTTTTCCTCCTAGTAGCTGAAACAATTCAAACTATAAGCAACCTGGTAGTACCACTGTTGACACCACCGCAGCCACATGCACGTATAATGTATTGTAGATTTCTCTAAAGTTAAAATGAGTGGAATAAATAGATGTTGGTGTGACACATGAACTAAGAAACTGCTCATCCAGAAGCGAATTCATACTTTTATTTATTTAATTTTATTTTTTTTAAAGTAGGCTCCACACCCAATGTAGGGCTTGAACTCATGACCCTGAGATCAAGAGTCACATGGTCTACCAACTGGTCTAGCCAACCAGGCACCCTCTCCCGTAGAAGCTGATTCATATTTTTAAGAAGACCTTAAAATTACTGATTTGGAATGCCTGGGTGGCTCAGTTGGTTCAGCACTGGACTCTTGATTTTGGCTCAGGTCATGATCTCAGGGTCGTGAGCTGGAGCTCAGGCTCCGCACTCTCCCTCTCCCTCTGTCCCTTCCCTCCCCTCATGCATGTGCATGCTCTCTTTCTCTCTCAAATAAATAAATAAATCTTTAAAAAGAATAAAACTATTGATTTGGCATCACTGATTAATTTCTAATACTATGCTGCAAAAATTCATGAATGTCTGAATAAATAGTTAAGATTCTTCTGATTGATTTGCAGAATACATAGATAATTTAAAAAGGAATTCACGTTGTATATCTAGATTTGTTACTGATGTAAATCTCTAAATATGTGTTTGTGTGTGTGTGTGTGTACACTTGTGTGAGAGATAGGGTAAACTAGCATAAAAGTTTTAAATCAGTTCAAATTTTTTAGACATATATTTGATTTGAAGTCAGATTAAACTTACAGGGAAGTATATTTTTATATCGGTTCTTTCTTCTGTTTTCCTTAGTTTGTCCAATTAGACACTGATCCAAAGGTTTTAATTCTTGAAGATTCTGCAAGAAAAAATGGAAATAAAGTTAAATTTGTTGAGATAAGCAGTAATTCAGCAATAACTGCAAATGCTTTAAATACGCAGGGTGTAAAATTGGTTACTGATCAGGGCAGACTTTGAGTGTTAAGAAATAGGTATGTCCTGTCAAGATAAGCAAGTCTAAAATCCCAGTACTAATCGGATATACCAGTTGATGAAATATATTGCTGCAAATACCTTTAACACGTAGTCAACTAAATTTGCGAGGCTGTACTTTGTACCTTAATTTTAAATTTCAGTTTAAAGAGGTCTATAATCATATTTTAGGAAAAAAAAACAACATATAAAAGCAACTTTGGCTTAAAGTAATGAGCTGGGGGCGCCTGGGTGGCTCAGTTGGTTAAGCAACTGCCTTCGGCTCAGGTCATGATCCTGGAGTCCCGGGATCGAGTCCCGCATCGGGCTCCCTGCTCGGCAGGGAGTCTGCTTCTCCCTCTGACCCTCCTCCCTCTCATGCTCTCTGTCTCTCATTCTCTCTCTCTCAAATAAATAAATAAGAAAAAAATCTTAAAAAAAAAAATAATGAGCTGGAGCAGAATTTCTTGAAAATATTATCTGTGGGGTCATAGAATAACCCATGTGGTAGAGTTGTGGTTAGATAGCCCTAGGTTTTAAAGTCAACTCTCACTTTTCATTCACTCATTAATCCACACATTTATCTCTTTATTCATCCATCCATGCAAATGTATATTGAAAATGCCTACTAGATGCAGGACACTGTAATAAGTGCTGGGAATACAATGTTGAGGAAGAAGATATGATTCTGGTTCTCCTCAAGATTACAGACTATTGGGAGAAAGAGGCAGTAAAGACGTAAACAAATACTGTGATATATGCTTTGAAGAAATTAACAAGCTGTTATGTTAGAGAATAATAAAGATCTACTTTTTTATTTTAAAGATTTTATTTATTTATTTGAGAGAGAGAGACACAGCGAGAGAGGGAACGCAAGCAGGGGGAGTGGGAGAGGGAGAAGCAGGCTTCCCGTGGAGCAGGGAGCCCGATGCGGGGCTCAATCCCAGGACCCTGGGATCATGACCTGAGCCGAAGGCAGACGCCCAACGACTGAGCCACCCAGGCACCCCAAAGATCTACTTTATAAAGGGTTGTTATGGCAGGTCTTTGGAATGGTGATATTTAAACTTAAGCCTTAAAGAAGAAATCATTGCTGTAAAATGGAGAGGAAGAGTATACCTCAACTATTGTGAACTTGTTTCCAAACTATTAATGTGATTTACATTATTTTGAGTATTAAATACAAAGCATCTAGCACATTTCAGAAGCTCTCAAGAGAAGTTAGCTCCTTTCACTTCAGTGGCTATGAAAAGCTCAGGAAGTGGGCAAAGTAAGCATATGGTTTGAGGGAGATGAACAAGGTAAACCCCAAAACCACAATGGTACTACATTCCTCTTTTGCCTAGTGGTAAATATGGACGTTGCCAGCAAGACCACATGAGCAAGGGTTCTGAACCATTGCTGCATTGAACCAAGGGGCATATTTCTGGAGCTGTATTAAATTAGAAACTGTTGCTAATGAACCATATCTACAGTGTATTAATTATAAAGTTTAGTGGATAGTTGGAATTAACACTTGACTTAAAAAAAAAAAAAAGCCTCTCTATCTCTACTGTGAGGCAGGGAAGGTAATCTTTGGGGAGATTTGTCAAGCTCCAACGTGGCTAAAGAGATCTCTTTAAATCAATACTACTAGGATCCTAATTGGAAAAATTAATTTCTTGCTGGCTAGGACAAGATGGTGTTTTTAGCTGGAAGTAAAGTTATAAAGTAATGGACATTTTCAAAATTTCTCCTAGCTTTGCATAAAACTTTGTCTGGGAAGGAATCATTGGCAGAAGCCACTTACCTCCAGCTCCTTAGAAGGAACTCCTTGATCTAATAAACCTCGCAATGTTCGAATGACTGATTTCAACTTGGTGCCAGCGTATTTACCAGAGGGAAGCACTTTGATGATGGGTAGTGCAGCAAGCTCCTCATTTGTCAGAAAGGGATGATCTAACAAGAAGACAGAAGTTGATTTTTTTTAAAAAAAGATTTTATTTATTTATTTATTTAGAGAGAAAACACAAGGGTAGGGTAGAGGTAGGGGTAGGGGAGGGGCAGAGGGAGAGCGAGAAGCAGGCTCCCTGCTGAGCAGGGAGCCCCATATGGGGCTCAATCCCAGGACTCTGAGATCATGACCTGAACTGAAGGCAGACACTTAACCTACTGAGCCACCCAGGCGCACTGACAGCAGTTGACTTTTTAAAAAAAATTTCCCCCAAAACTGACTTAGCCAATAAGGGAACTGATTTGAGCCTATTCTCATCTCATCTTTTTTTTTTTTTTTTTTTTTTTTTTTTTTTTTTAAAAAAGATTTTGTCTTTAAAATTAATACGGCAGGAGAACAGGTAGGGCAGATACCTACAATCAACATAAAATCTTGGCCATAGCAAGGCCCTTGTACCCAACTTTTAAGGAAACACCTCACTGACTGTTAGAAATTCTTAAGGCTCTTGGCTCTCATGTATTTACAATTTCTAGAAGAGTTTAAATTTTTTTTTTTTTTTGCTTCTCTTAACTCAAATGACATTATTTTCTTGATGAAAATGTATGTAGTCCCATTAATGCTTTGCATTTAAATTAGCTTCCAAGCACATTGGGGAAAAGATGAAGGGAGATGCTTCAGAAATTCCTTAACAATGGGACATTGCACTAGAAACACCAATGCCTCCTTTCTCTACCCCCGCTCAATAATCAGTGCCAGTATCTTGGGCATTTGATAGTTTTCTCAATACAAATGAAAACTTGGGGTCTCTAGGAGCTTATCAAACAAGTGATATCAGTGTCTTAGAAGAGATATGTATCTAATTTAGTACTTGCTCTATGGAAACTGCTTATACCAGAAGGCAACTATTATCCTGGAAAAAAGTAGGAGAGAGTTCTTGCTATAGTCTTGTGTAGCGGCAAAGCTGTACATTAGTTGATTAAAGCTTTCTGATGATGCAGCTGCTATGTAGGCAACAATAACGCTAGGCTCTGGGGTATACAAAGCTGTACAAGATACTTCAAGAAGCTGAATATCCGGTGGGGTGAAGGCTATTTGTAAATACAGAATTAAACTTTTACAGAGCTTAGTGTAAAGGCAACAGGATCTCAAAGGCTGGAGATGAGCATGGGCTACAGGATTTGACAAGAGCACTATCACTGACACCAACAATTTACCTAAATCAAAAAAGTCTTAATTCAACTTCTTTAATTTCCTTTAACTAATAAGACTTCAGATTACAAAACCATGTCTTTCATTGCATTAGTATAACACCGCCTTTATAAAAAAAAAAAAAGAGAAATGATACACTGGATGGAGCCTCATTTCTCCACTGGCTCAGTTATAAAATGAAAGAAGTAGTTAATAGGACAGAGCAATTAACTCCTGTTTTTAAAAAATGAGGTTGAGATGCAAGGGTAATAATTTCCTATCTTTGAGCTATTCTACCTATTTTATTATAAATAAAATGCATTCCTCGACTCTTTCCAGTTTGACAAAATTGTGACTTTGTGTTTCCTTTTTTTTTTTAAAGATTTTATTTATTTATTTGACAGAGAGAGACACAGTGAGGGAGGGAACACAAGCAGGGGGAGTGGGAGAGGGAGAAGGAGGCTTCCCGCTGAGCAGGGAGCCCGATGTGGGGCTCGATCCCAGGACCCTGGGATCATGACCTGAGCCAAAGGCAGACGCTTAACCATCTGAGCCACCCAGGAGCCCCTGATTTTGTGTTTCTAATTAAAGTATTTACACATTTATTTGTGTGTTTTACTTTAAGCCACTGAGAATTTTAGCCTACACCTGTGCAAATATCTAGTTATATAACTGCTGTTTGTCTTGTGATTTTACCTTATGTATGGAACCAAATAATGTACACATACAGTGAAATAACACATCCATATAGTCTGAAAACTGTAATTTTCAAACGCTTATTTTTTTAATCTATTATTTTTGACAAAAGAATTGCTCATAAAATTCTTGCCTTTATCAGAATCTTCATGGTTTGTTGTTTCTATTGGCAATTCATCACTTCCCCATGTTATCTCATCATCATCATCAGGCTTCCTTTCTTGTGAGTTTTGAATCAAGCTATGACAACAAAACACAGTGGTAATATTTTCTTCAGTTTTGTCCCTGCAATAAATTTAAATACTATGTCCTTGAACCCTTGTTTCCTCTACAGTTATCATGATATTTAAAAATAGAACATCTGATTAAAAAAATCCAGGTCCACAATTCCTAAAACTCATTGGTAGATGGAAATTAAACTGAAGTACAGAATTGTTTAGTACAGTCTGAAATTTATCCTCAAACAAATCCTGTCTTTGAACCTTAGATTGAAGGAGTCCCCTTGGGGATAGAGAAAGTGGTGGTTTGTTTCTGCCCTTCAACATGGATAACCCATTATAATTGTGTGAGTATAACTCTTGTTTTTTTTTTTTTTATTTTAAGTAGGCTCAATGCCCAGCGTGGAGCCCAACGTGGGGCTTAAATTTATGACCCTAAGATCAAGCCCTGTGCTGAGATTAAGAGTTGGATGCTTAACTGACTGAGCTACCCAGGTGACCCTCTCTTGTCTTTTTCTTTTTTTTTTTTTTTAAAGATTTTATTTATTTATTTGAGACAGAGAGAGAGAGCACATGAGAGGGGTGAGGGTCATAGGGAGAAGCAGGCTCCCTGCCGAGCAGGGAGCCCGATGCGGGACTCGATCCAGGGACTCCAGGATCATGACCTGAGCCGAAGGCAGTCGCTTAACCAACTGAGCCACCCAGGCGCCCCTCTCTTGTCTTTTTAATAGCTACCTAATATTGTACTATATGGATGTATCTTAATTATTTATAGAAGTCTCTATTGATGGACATCTATTTTTTGCTACAGCTGGGGGCTAGAAAGACACTTCTGTATCAGGGCACTCACTTAATGTACTAAAGCACAGTACAAGTTCTCATTATTCTAGGGTACACAGTAGATGCCATCTCCCTGGTAAGGTGGATGGCTAGGGAAGAGAATCTAGGCGGAGAAATGTTTAGTAATGAGGTGCAAAAGGATAATGTAAAAGGCTGAACACATTTTTTCATTTTCTGATATTCAGAAACATCAATAACAGGGCAGCAATTATGCTGCTTTTATGGTGGATGTTTTCCTCTACGCCAGCTAATTATGGGTTACAATTAATATTTAATTTGCAAGCTCTGCACCTATGAAGTTGCTTTTGTCATCTAGTAAGTATATTTTGTCTGCAAGGATATAGTTTGGAGATCCTTCCATCAGGCATTCCCTTCCTTCTCATTCTTTTGATTAGCTGCATTAGTATTTCATGGGTGCTTGTGTGAGTATACCCTAATTTATTCTGTGTATATTATGTTTTTTTAGAAATATAAATGATGTTGCAATTAAATTTTTGTAGAAATGTCTTTGCACACATGTGGTAGTGGGAGCAATTCTTAGAAATAAAATTACTAGATTGAAGGTTATGTGCTACAGTTCTTTGAATCTATGATACCCATCATTGTAAGATACACTATTGTTTTGTTCACATTAAGAAAGAAATAATATCAATGATTGTATATGATTTCAGAGATCTTAAAATTAAAAAGCGTATCCAAGAATTAGTAACATGCAGATAAAATTTATATGTTAATAGTGTTTCTAACTGCCACCCAAATAAATTACATATACTAATCTACCCTTCCTCCTTCCTCCCCTTCCCCTGCCTAACAGAGTAGAGCCTGTATCTTTACAATTCATGGCAGCTGGCCCAGATATCTGCTAATCTTTTAAATTTAAATTGTATGCATTTCTACATTAATAATATGTACCCCCTTGTCTAATTTTATCTAGTGCAAAATTCACTGTCAGTTTGCTTTTCTAGGAAAATGCAAGTAGCTCTCTTTGATTGTTAGGTTATCATCTGATATGGAGCAAAATTTATTTATGTACAATCACTTTGTTGGCCAACTTATATATATAACTTTTTAAAACATGAAACAATGTATCAGGAAAAATCCTATTTTGTATTAGAAACTGTTTTCAAAAAGAAACAAAACTGTGGGGTTTTAAAATGTTTCTTATCTTCTTTGGTTTTATTTTAACCCTACTAGGAGATAATCACTATAATCATTGTTGGCACATTCCCTTTTAGACCTTTCTTTCATTTTTCCCGTGGTCAAGGATATACTTCGTTTAACAAACACATTGTCACACGTCACTAAAACCTCCCTTAATATTCAACCATAGGTCCATAATTTAGTCAAATATTCTCCTTTTATTGGAAAAGAATAAATTAATTTCAAAAGCAACATCTAAATGAAAATCTTCAGAGCACTTCTAAAAAGGAATGGGACTGTTATACTTTAAAAGATTATTTTCTTACCTTTCACTTTTTACTTTTTCTTCACAATATTCTTCACAGCCATTCATTTTGACAGACTAAAATAAAGAGAAATAAAAATCACATTAGCCCATTGTTAAAAAAAAAAATCAATCTCGGAATGTTCCATTTTTTTCCTGTTAATTATTTCCTATATTTACTGTTATGTCCATCCTCCTGTAACAAAGACACATATGACATTCAATTAATGTCAAACTGTGGCTAAGGCATCTTCAGTGACCCAAGAGGTTTTGCTGGTTCCACTTATTCACCTTCACACTTATCTTGGCTTTTCATTTCTTATGTAAGGGATATTAATAGTATAGAGGTAAGGAAAAAGCAAGATGAAAAGCTAAACTATGATTATTTAGATATGCATATTTGGTTTATGCTTTTGCACTACTTCAATATTTTATTTATTTGAGAGAGAGAGAATGAACGGTGGTGAGGGGAAGAGGGAGGAGAGAGAGAGAGAGAGAAAGAAAGAGAGAATCAGACTCCCTGATAATCAGGGAGCCCAATGCAGATTTCGATCCCAGGACCTGGAGATCATGACCCAGGCACCCTACAATACTTCAACTTTAAAATCTGAAAATGGGCTCTCCAGAAATATCCTAGTAATTTTCAATGTGTTAAATTATCTTTCCCTTTTATTATTATTATTATTATTTTTAAAGATTTTATTTATTTTTTCGACAGAGAGAGACACAGCGAGAGAGCACAAGCAGGGGGAGTGGGAGAGAGAGAAGCAGGCTCCCCGCAGAGCAGGGAGCCTGATGCGGGGCTCGATCCCAGGACCCCGGGATCATGACCTGAGCTGAAGGCGGACGCTTAACGACTGAGCCACCCAGGCGCCCCTCCCTTTTATTATTAAAATGAGGAGTCTCTCCATGGAGAACATAGATCAATCAGCTCATACTGTAATGGGAGATGGTGTCTCAGAGACCCAAATACTGCAGGAGCAGTTTGCTACAATTAGAAGATGCCAAGTTTCATTCTAACATGGTTAATAAATCTTACATTTCAATCTTTATTAGGACAAATTATCTTAACAAATGGGAAATTCCTTTCAAGACCCCGAATTACCTGGCTTCTGTCTACCTCTGCAATCCATCTGGTTTTATTCTCTACTTACCTGTGGCTTCAAATCCACGGTCTTTCTTTTAGCTCTTCAAAATCGCTCACCTCTTTTCACCACAAAGCTCTTCCTATGGAAGGTACTTTTTCTTTATTCAATGTGTCCTTTCCTTCTAAGGATGTTCCCTAACCACACAGTCTGAAGTAGGTCTCCTTGGTTATTCTCTTTTGTAGCACTTTTTTTCTTTTTAAACTTCATAGACCTTATCACAACTTGTAATTGCTTGTTTATTTGGGTGTTTACTTGATCATTCTCTTGTCCTCCCCATTACACTGCACGATACCAATGACAGTGATAACAATTTCCCACTATTTTTGCAAAGTTCACCTGTGCAGGAGGGAGGATTGGGTTAAGGAGATGGGCTTTCAGTGTCTCTTCTCATTCTGGATTGTAGGCTCTTTGGAACACGAGGTAGCTCTAGTACTGCCTCAGTGAAAAGATTTAAGGCTTTTATCATGGCCAGCCCATCTGAAGGTTAGTTTGTTATCCTACTGCTCAAAGAATCCAGATCCAGCAACTTGAAAAATAGAAATATCTCCTGGATCCAAGACCAACTATATCATTTGTAGTGCCCAGTGTCAAATGAAAATATGGGATCTCTTGTTAAAAAATTACTAAGAATTTCAAGATGGTGATGACACAGCATTATTTTACAAATAAGAGAGGACCTCTTATAAGCACAGGGCTGTGTGACTACGTTGGTTGAGCTCCCAAAAAGCCAGGATCCCAGAGTCAAGCATCATTATCTTATAAGTGATGGAAAGCCACTGAAAGTTTTGTACTACAAATTTAAAGTTTAACTACAAATTTAAAAACTTTTTAAGAATAACCAGAATTAGAAATAACATAGGAATCACACAGATGTATTTCAGCAAAATGATGCCATGTCTTTGCAGGACACGCCTTTCTTCTTTTCACCCTAGCTCTTCTGACCTCATGTGTTTCTACCTCTCCCAGCAAAGTTGCCTGCCCCGAGATGTAGAAAGATCAAACCTCTTGGCACAGCATCTAAGTCGCTTGCTGAACTTACCCCTGCCTATCTCTTCAGCCTAGCTTTTAAGACACCACGTGACACCCTACCTGCAATGATTTACTGCCATGAAAGTCCCAGGCTGATCCAAACCTTCATATCTTTGCTAAGCAACTCCTCAGTATGGAATGCTCTTTCCCATAGCCTCTCACCTATCAAACACCTTTAAAAGGCTAATTCTCTAGGAAGCTTTAATAACATATACATCTACTCCTGTATGGTCCCTATTATTCCCTAGTTCTTTAAGACACTCTCTGAATTCCATATAAACATTTATCAAGACATGTTTTTACTATAATTTTAAAAATTATACTTACTTATTTACATGTGTAAAACTCCCAAATTGACTACTAGACTATATAAGCAAATTTAGGACAAAAACCCTGACATACCTTCTTAGTCTGTTATTTCCAGCTTAACTAGAGTCAAACAAGTTCAGTAATAGCTAAATGAACAGAGTTGAAAGATTAGATGATGATTTACATTATGTATATGACTGGCATTCATAAGTAAGACTCAGACACTGGCGTTAAGTATTTCATTAAGAGGTAGTCAAGTGTAGAGTGACAAATTACAGTAGAGTGACAAATGACTATGCAGTATACTACACTCTTTATAATACCATGATTAGTAGCTTAACTTTTGGCCCATAGGGTTAAAACCCTGAGACTTTCAGGGTTGTACATATAATCCAGTAATCCACTACTGGGCATTTACATAAAGAAAATGAAAACATGAATCTGAAAAAGAAGTACCCCTATGTTTATTGCAGCATTTTTTTTTTTTTTAGTAATCTTTACACCCAACACAGGGCTTGAACTCACAACCCTGAGATCAAGCGTTGCATGCTCTACCATCTGAGCCAGCCAGTGCCCCTATTGCAGCATATTTTCAATAGCCAAGATATGGAAGCAACCCAAGGGTCCATCAACAGATGAATAAAAAAGATGGAGTATATATACACAATGGAATATTACTCAGTCATAAAAAAGAATGAGTTCTTGCCATCTGTGACAACATGGATAGACCAACAGGATATCATGCTAAATGAAATAAGACAAAGACAAATACCATATGACTTCACTGAGATGTGGAATCTAAAAAATAAATGAACAAACAACAGAAACAGACTCATAAATACAGAGAATAAACTGGTGGTTGCCAGAGGGGATGGGGTGGGGGGGGGGGGGGGGGGGAGTATGGGCAAAATAGGTAAAGGGGATTAAGAGGTACAAACTTTCAGTTATAAAATAAATCACTATGTTGTATAACTGAAACTAATATAACATTGTATTTCAACTATATTTCAATAATAAAAGTTAAAAAAAAAAATCCACAAAACTTCCAGGGTTGTAGAATACAATGTTAAGAACCAATTCAGTAAATAATCTACAATTCGTTTATAGTGATCCCAGAGATGCACCTACGAAAAATTGAATATTTTAGAAAGTTGTAAGAAACTTAAAATTACTCAAATATAGGCAATAGTCTAGAAATATAAGATGAAACAGAAAACTTTTCCAGAATATTGGCTTAATCTTCATTTTAGCTATGAAGATTAGTCATATTTGTCTTTTTTGAATTTGTCTGCTTATGAATATAATTTCCATAGTGATTTTAACACATTTAGAGTTTGATACAAATGAAACTTCATGTTTTTATCTCAGTACTTTGTTTCCTCCTTTCCTGAATTGTTTTTTTACTTTCTTTGTTTTGTTTACTCTTAGTTAACATCTCTTCTGAAGCAGAAGTCCCATATATTCAAGTGTCAATTTATTAATTTTAAGGATAGACTGCCCCAAAATGTTTGGTCTTAAACATCTTGAATTCTCAAGGTGCAAGTTTGCGGGATCTATCTGTACTTTGGTGGTAGAACAACTTATATGATATGAACTTTAATTAATTAGTTAATTAATTAATTAAAGACCTTTTATTTGAGAGAGAGCATGAGTGGGGGTGGTGGGGAGGAGGAGAGGGAGAGAGAGAAGCAGATTCCCCACTGAGCAGGGAGCCCGACATGAGGCTCAATCCCAGGACCCCAGGATTATGACCCGAGCCAAAGTCTGATGCTTAACTGCTTGAGCCACCCAGGCACCGCTGAACCTTAATTTTTAGATTTGTACTGGACAGTTTTACGTCCTAATTTCTTCCAAGTGAAATTTGAAATCATTTTGGCAAACCACTCTGCTTCTCATTAAAAAAAAAAAAAAAAGTCGAAATATTTTATGGGACCATATTTAACTTATGGGTAAATCTAGGGAGAATTTAAATTTTAGGTTTTTCTATCAAAGAATAGAAATATTTAATATTTCTTTTGCTTCTTTGTAGAGCTTTGAAGTTTTCAAAATATAGGTCTTACACATTTTGGGTTGAATTTATGCCTATAGCTTTTACTTGTTTTTAACTATTGTGAATGAAATTTTACTTAATTATATTTTATAACTGGTTAAAGCAAAGACTATGTTATGGACTGAATTGTGATCCCCCAATTCACAGGTTGAAGCCCTAAGCCCCAATGTGATAATGTTTGGAGACTAGGATCTTTATCGAGGTAATTAAAGCTAAATGAGGTCATAAGGATGGGACCCTAATCCAACAGGACTGGTGTCCTTATAAGAAAAGGAAGAGACACCAGGAGTGCATGAACACAGAGGAATGGCCATGTGAGGACACAGTGAAAAGGTGGCCATCTGCAAGCCAAGGAGAGCGGTTTCATCAGAAACCAACCTTGCTGGCATACTGATCTTGGACTTTCAGCCTCCAGAATTGTGAGAAAATGAATTTCTGTATTTTAAGCCACCTAGTTGGTGGTATTTTGCGATGGCAGTCCAAGCACACTAGGACAGGTTACAAACTCAAATGCCTATGGGAACCAGAGAAATACATATAAACCTGTGAATGCCAGGGTCAGGGCAGCGGGTGAGCAGTGCTGGGAAATCGGAAATGGTGGAGGCAGGGGAGGCAGAGGTTAAAGCCTCAGCAGAGAAAGCAAGCTTAAGGAGACACATAATTCTAACAATATACAGCATCCTAGAGTGTTTATCTAGGTGTTATCCTTACCTCTGTAAAATCTTCAGGTAATGGTGAACCGTCACAGTCTGTATCTTCTGCTCTCTCTTCAGGTAACTGCCCATTGGTTTTCAATGAACCTGGGAGAGAAATCAATGGGCCAAAAGGAGTTAAAATGCTCCCCAGAGGCCTTCTTGTACTCTTTAGTATACCGGCTTATTCACTCTGGCTCATCTACCTGAAGTACAGGCATCTCCTGCTGCATTATTTTGGTTTAAAAGATTCTGGGCTTCCTCATCCACAACATCCAGCAGAGACTGAATAACTTCAGCTTCTTGAGGATCATCATAGATATCATCTTCTTGTACATTAGATTCTTGAAAAACAGGAATTTATGTGAGATTTTACTTTAAAAATATTGATATGAGAAAGAGACACCGTGTCAAATCAAAGATAGCAGGTCTTTCAAATTTTAAGCATCTCCTTTGAAAAGCAGCCAGGACTGGAAAAGCAATTTATACTCGTGGAACCTAGACATTTCTAGTCCCAACATGACTCTGGCTGCCATGACAAAAGACCATACAAATACAACTTAAATAAACCAAAATCTATGTCTGTGAATCAATAACTTAATGCTTATTTTCCTAAATTAATCCCAAATTATTAATTCATGAAAGAAATTCAACTAAAGAAGTTATGTTACAAAGATTAAGGGTATACTGGGGTGCCTGGTTGGCTTAGTTGGTTAAGGGCCCAATTCTTGGTTTTTGGCTCACGTCAGGATATCAGGGTCATGCGAGCGAGCCCCCACATCGCACGGTGCATTGGGTGTGGAGCCTGCTTAAGATTCTCTCTCTCTCTCCCTCTGCCCAACGCCCCCGCACCATGTGTGCTCTTGTGCGCACACGCTCTCTTAAAAAAAAAAGAAATAAAATTTACAAAGATTAAGGATATAATAGGGCAGCCCAAACATCCTCAAGAAACATTTTCTAACTTATTAGAGTTGCTGCTTCAAAGAATATAAGCAACACTATCAAACAAAAACAGCCATCTTGGGGTGCCTGGGTGGCTCAGTCGTTAAGCGTCTGCCTTCAGCTCAGGTCATTGATCCTGGGGTCCTAGGATCGAGCCCCACATCGGCTCCCTGCTGTGCTCGGCGGGAGGCCTGCTTCTCCCTCTCCCACTCCCCCTGCTTGTGTTCCCTCTCTTGCTGTGTCTCTCTCTGTCAAATAAATAAATAAAATCTTAAAAAAAAAACAAAACCAGCCATCTTTTCTATCATTTAAAAATATTTTTAACATTAGAGATGAGAATGAATATAGTACATTTATACAGTAATGCAGCTAACAATAAATTTTACATTGTTCTTTTATTTCTTTGAACAACAATCCTTCCTTTTTACACTATAGAAACATGTAAACCCAATACCTAATATTTCTTTGTTACCTGAATTATTAGGGCATGTAGAGTAATTGGATGATTGATTTGGAAAACTACCTTTGGAGAGAATCAAGTTTGCTGATCCCTTCATCTGATAAGCAGAACATTTTCCTTCAGGGTACAAAACTTCAATTATTTCTTCCCCATTAACCTAAAGTATGAAAACAGAGCAAATCATTAGTTTACTATATTACTAACTTCCAAGATTAGGGAGGGACTGTAGATTTCCCCACCATGTCCTTCTCTCCCTCTTTCTTAGTACAAAATCCATTTTATATCTGCCCATAATAGATCAGTGTTTCTAGGAAACATCAGTACAATGGAATGTACAAAGAGGATGGGACTTTCCATCATTGAAAATCTCTGGAAACAGATTACATAACATCAAATCATTATTTTTATTCCAAGAATTCTCACAATGTTTACTATTATGAATTTTGAGTTGCCAAAGAAAACTCTATTACGTAGTATTTCTTAAATCTGTTTGACTGCAGAAATTTCTTTTTTGAGGCATATCTTATGGGACTTATCTTTCATAAAACTTTTTAGGAAAGTTTTATAGGATCATTAAACTTAGAACTTGAGGGAAAGGGAAAAAATCATCTTTTAAAAGTATTTGTGAAGCTGTGACTTGGACACACACTCTAGTTTAGCATTCTAGTCAACTGCTGGGTATAAAGATTTTCAAATCTAGGCTAATTTAAGAAAAGTAACAATGGGTGCATAACTATAAATTAATTATTGAATAGAATGTAACTTTCTAATTCAATGGTAAATTGTGAACACTTCATGGTGCATGGCCTATTGAAAGAAAACTGATTTGAGCAAAAATGCAAAATTAAATGATTAGAATAAATTAAAATAATTATATACAAATAAAAGGTGGTTTGCTCTGAGGATCTTATTCTTTTTATCAAGACAAAAAGTAAAAATGGTAGATGTGATAGAATTATTTCTTCATAACTAGTGGTTACATAATGTCAAGTTTTACTGGATTGTGAAACTCCAATCTTTACGTGAAATTCACAGTACAGACGTTAGCATCAAGGACAGAATATTGTTTGGGAGACTTCCTGAAAGAGTTGAACTCCAATAAAAAAATGTCTGAAATCATGAGTAACAGAGATCCTAGTTTCTAAGAGTTTCATATTAATTTAAACAGAAATCCTCCCCTTCTCCCTTTCAACAACATGCTGATATTTAAAAAGAAAATGAACACCATACAGCATGACTAACACTAGATATACATGAAAATTCAGGTGTTCCAGTTGTGTGTAATTGTAGACTTTATGAATAAACAGGGAGTAGTGGGTGTTGTTGTACCTCAATTATTTAAGTGTCCCAATCACTTCTGCCTAATAATTCTTCTACTGCAATATCTTTTCAGGATTTGCTAGACCAGTGAGCTGAAAGACATAGAATTTTGACCTTCTGGTCACCAAATTTTCCTTCTATGCTAAATCCAGCTCTTATCCAGAAATCTTGTTGAGATGATAGGGTTTTCAGATTCCTAGGAGACCAATGCCTCAGCTCTGGATCTTACATGAAAAGACTTTCAAATAGTGGGGTTCTGAATAGACTGTATGGGATGTGTGTGGGATTAAACAATTCCACAAAATGAAGATCCAGCTGGGATCATTTTAGAATGTACATTACATGCCAGAGGAAAATCATAAAAAGAAATGCTAACCAAACGAATGGGAATACATAAGGCCTTAAAGAGAAGGCTCAAAGTGGAATTTAGTTATGTATTAAAGTAGTTTCGTTAAATCTCCTCCAGATTTTTCTGTGCTAATCTTAAATGACTTAGGTTCTTACATTTGATTATGTGGTGAAGCATTTTCCATATCTTTTAAAAAGCAAATAAGCCTCTATCTTTTGTCAGTCCCATCTGTACCAGCAGGACTGAACTGTCACTTGAGAGTCACTGCTGCTCAACACTAACCCAAAGGACCAATGCTACTCTTAATTATGTATGTTCTCTTCTGGGTATGTAAGACACAACCAAAAGAACTGTGCACATTAATAAAAAGATCGCACTAAAGCTATCTATATAAGCAATTAGTTATATAAGAGCTAAATATGTGCTAAATGATGGAGGGTTGCTTGTGTGGGGGCTGTTCACTGTGTGCTTTACTTAGCAAGGCTATGAGTTCACTAAAATAGATTCCTACTATCACTACATGTATCTAAAAAAGGCAAATATTCAAATGTGAAATCAGTTTGGTTCAAGACAAACAAGCTGGTTATTCAGCTAAGGAAGCATGACACGAAGAAGGTGGCCTTTTCCTTACCTTGGAGAATGAATTACTAGGAGTGAGGGCAGGCTTGTGGCAAGGCTCCACAGGGTGATGACCTGAAAGGGACAACATAGGAAGTCAGGGAAGAGCCAGCTGGAACCACAGTAGGGACAACAAAATAGTGAAAGAAAACCCACATTTCTGTGCATGTGTCTTATTTTTATTAGTACACTGGAAGAGGTCGTATTACAAAGAGATTCAAAACCAACTAGATGGAATCAAATATTATGAAAGGGTTTATTCCAAGGAAAAAGCTAATTTCTTGAAAGAAAATACTGTAGTTTGCGTGAGAGCTCAGTTTGAGCTGAATGGTTTTAGTGTGAGACACTGAATATAAATTATCCTGACTGAATGTGAGAGGTATCACACGTGCTGACCTATACTCACTTTACTATTTAAGGGAAGGTAGCAAGCCATGTATATCATTTCATAAAGGCTATCAATTTAACACAGTAAAATAAGTTATGGATACAACTAAATAGAACTTTTAATATATGTCTAAACCAAATGTTAATTTTAACTCTTAGCCATCAGTACAAAGATTCAATACATATACTAAAATGAAATTATGTCTCTTACAGTTAAAAAGTCATATTTAAAAATAATTTGCTTCATTAAAATTATATTTTTATGAGATTTTGAAAGATACAGTAGAGTTTGGAAAAGTTAAAAAGGAAAAAAATAGAAAAAAAATACAGAATGACCTAAAAATAATTCCACCCAGAGGGGCACCGGGGTGGCTCAGTGGGTTAAGCAGCCGACTGGTGATTTTAGCTCAGCTCATGATCTCATGGGTGGTGAGGTCGAGCTCAGTGTGGGGGTCTGCACTCAGCGGGGACTCTGCTTGAGAATCTCTCCCTCTGTCCCTCCCCAACTTGTGTGTGCACACACGCTCTCAAATAAATAAATAAATCTTTTTTTTTTTTTTTAAGATTTTATTTATTTATTTGTCAGAGAGAGAGAGAGGCAGGCAGAGGAAGAAGCAGGCTCCCCGCTGAGCAAGGAGCCCCATGCGGGACTCGATCCCAGGACCCTGGGATCATGACCTGAGCTGAAGGCAGACGCTTAACCGACAGAGCCACTCAGGCGTACCTAAATAAATAATTCTTTAAAAAGTTTCCATCTAGAAAGATGAAGGTTGACATGAAATTTGTAGGGATGAATTTCTATAATTATGTGGATGATGTTATAAAGAGCCAAGAATGCCTTTTAATATCATTTCCAGGAGATATAATACATTATTTAACTTCCAGGAAAAATACTGAAAAAAGCATACTAATAATAAACTACTGGTTCAAAAAATCATCCTGGAATAGTACAAAACATAATAGTTTATTATTTGTTATCTCTCCCTCCTGTTCCCCTAAGTGCCCCTCACCTTCTCTGTCTCTAAGCAACAACTAATCTGCTTTCTGTCACTATAATTTGCATTTTCTATAATTTTGAATAAATGGAATAATACAGTATAAACTCCCTTCTGTCTGGCTTCTTTCACTCCGAGGTTTTATTTTGAGGTTATTTTGATTATGTTGCTATATGTCTCAACAGACCATTTTCATTACTAAGTAGTAGTCTGCTGTTTGGATATATTGGTTTATTCATTTGTTTTTGGACATTTGAGTGGTTTGTGATTTTGACTTTTACAAAGGAAGCTGTACGGATATATGCTTTTTGTGTATGGATATATGCTTTCTTTTCTCTTGAGTAAACAGAGGAGTGGAATGGCTGGATCACATGGGAGGCCCATGTTTAAATTTTTAAGAAATTGTCTGTTTTATAAAATGGCTATGGCATTTTATAATCCCATCACTATAAGAGAGTTCCTAATATTGATAACTATATGATTTTCAGAACTCATAAAGAAATCGGTTCTGTGGGAGTCAAGTCAGAGAACCCCATTAAGACAGATCACTAGGCAGTTTCTACAAGGGGGTCAGGGCACAGTTCTCTTTAGCTCTGAAAGTTACAGATGACCCAGAGGTTACTAGAAAAATGCTCTCCTGACTATTCTGTGAGACAGTCCGACTCTAATGTGAACTGGAACTATTAGAGAGCAGCCAGGATCCCTAAGGCATTCAAGATAACAGAGGAGGAGGGGAAGAGCTCTGCTTCAGTATTTAGTAGGTAAATCACAACTGCAGTAGTGAGATTCCTTTGGTATTTAGATGCTACTGCCTGATAACCTAAAAGTTCAGTTATGTATGAAGTACTGAATTCACATTTCAAATACATTAATTTCAACCACATTCCCCTGCGTCTATCATTCTTATTATATTCACACTAGCATTTATTATTTTTTTTTTTGGTAATTTTTTTTGTATTAGTCGCCATACAGTACATCATTAGTTTTTGATGTAACACTAGCATATAAAAGCTATGTTTACTGAGCCCAATTATGTAAATGAGAGCATGGAATCAGACACCCCAGGTTTAAATTCTGGCTCTACCATTTATTAACTCTGTGAGCTTGGGCGAGTTGTCAAACTTCTCTGTGTCAGTTTCCCCTTCTAAATGGAGGATTATAGTTAACACTGTTCTCACAGGGTTGTTGTGAGGACTAAAGCAATTAAAAGAATGCTTAGTCCAGGATAAGCATTAAATTTATGTTAGCGACTGCCACAATTACTAACACTACAATTTCTATTATTATGCTAAAATGTAAGGCAGATACTTTGTATATTCATTGCCATACTTACAATGACCAGACCAATGCCTGGTACAATGAAGAGATTCAGTAACTGTCTGAATAAATTATTATGTGACAATCATTATGATAAGCTTTTCAGATATTATTATTGTATTTATGCTTCATTATAAACTTAAAAGATAGATACCACTGATATTCTTAGTTTACTCATAGGAAATAGAGGAAAAATATGTATCTCTGCGTAACTACTTGTATCATAAAATGAATGTATCCTTACCGTTGGCTCTGGTTGACTGTGGAGTTGAAACAGCAGACCTCTTGGAACTTGGGACCACTGGATGACCATCTCTGTGTCATAAAAAAAAAAAAAAGAAGAAAGAAAAGGAAATTCCAAATTAAGATGTTTGTTCAAATACCCTTTGAACCATTTGCTAACTATTGAGCCTCAGGAATTTTATTTTAGATGGGCTTCAGGGGGGACCAGGCACCCCTGAAGCTGTAGACAAAATTTGTATCAATTTTCATCTACGTATTTTCTGGAGGGAGATATTCTTGACTGAAAAAAGATTAAGAATCACTTCTTTACATGATTTTTCTCTGGGTTTCAGTTTAACACACTACCACATTTCCCCTCTCATTTAAAACACTTGTAATATTCATGATCTAATTACTTAGTTCACTGTCACACTCAGGTGATAATTCAAAGATAACTTAGGAATTATAGATCACTACATTTTGTATATTTGAAGCCCTTGATACATATTTTTTAAAAAATTATTTAAAGTGAAAACCTAGACAAAATATATTTGTTTAAAGGATTATAAGAAGGATAGTACCACCCAATGTGAAAAACTGTCAAAAAGAGAGCACCTTGGAAGCAGAGGACTAGTATGCAATCTTATTGTTGCTAGTACTTGAGAGAAAAGGGAGTCTGCCTAAAGTATAGAGTGCTGGGAGAAGCAATTTGCCGTGGGCCCTGTATATTCTTCCTGGGTACCCCAGAAGTGCAAGGCACTGACTGCTTTTTATCTGGGCCAATTCTCAAGGCTATGTTTGTGGTGAGAAAGCTTGAGGAATGAGGTAACCTCTCTCTCCAAATAAAAAGCAGGTTTTCTTACAGGATGCCATAAAGGGGAGGGTTCCTCTTCTCATGGTATTCCCCTCCTGTAATACAACCCACTGCATGTTCAGGAATCCACTAGGCCCACATATGTCATCTTCAGGAGACTTAGAAGATGTGTGGAATTGACACCAATGCCATGCCCATGCTGCTTGTGGTTACTCAAAAAATATTTTGTCTCTGATCCAAGAGTTTCATACCTTCTTCCAGCACCCAAGAAACAGTAATTGGCTGGTTTATTAGCTTGCAAGTCCGGTAAGACCACAGACTCTGTACAGTTCTTGACATACAGATAATTACCACAGATCTCTACCCCTCTGTATGGCTACCCTTTGGACTTTAAAGAGGACAAATATATACAGTAGTGGAGAAAGCTTGAGGAAGAATGAAGGGGAAAGTAATTGTGACTAGCACCACTATATCTGTAGTGACTACAGTGAAGATAAAAGCAGAAAGGCAAAAGAAAGTGATTTCAGGGCTCGGGGAAAGGGTACTCTATGGATTTTGAGGCAAAAAAATTCAGTTAGATCTATGGTTAGCAGAGATATTAATTTTCACAAAAATATTGTCCAGGCTGTTTGAACACTTTCCTCCTCCACTAATTAACATTCAGCTACATCTATGAAAATAAATGTATGCCAATCAAATTTTTAGAAATATAAGAGGGAAAAGAGCAGGGATTACATTCAAAGGAAAAAAGTATGTAATCTAATTTAAAGGTTTAGAAGGAACAAATGTTTATGATCAAATGATTTAATTATAGTTCCTATATTTTCAAAGACATACTATGTAAAACTCATCATGTATCACAGATAAAAATGTAACATAAATCTGTAATCTAGAAAGCCTGGCTGTATGTACACTGTAGTAGGCAGAATAATGGCCCCACAAAGGTGTCTACATTCTAATCCTCTAAACCTGTGAATATGTTACCTTACATGGTAAAAGGGATTTTGCAGATGTAAGCTGAGGATCTAAAGATGGGGAGGTTATTTTGTACTATCTAGGTAGGCCCAATGTAATCACAGGGGTCCTTATAAGTGAAAGAAGGCAGGAAAGGCAGAGTCCAGAGAAAGAGATGTGACAACAGAAGTAGAGTGTTGTCACTGCTGGCTTTGAAGATGGAAGGGGGCCATGAGCCAAGGAATATGGGGAATCTCTAGAAGGTAGAAAAGGCAAGGAAATGGATTTTCTCCTGGAGCCTACAGAAAGAATGCAGCCCTGATAGCATCTTGATTTTAGCCCAGTGAAACCCATTTTGTATTTCTGACTTCCAGAACTATTAGGGTAATAAACTTGTATCATTTAAGCCACTATATTTGTAGTAATTTGAAACTAATACATACATTTTTTCCAATTTATTTATATTATTAAGTGAAAGAAAAGTGCCCATTAGCACTTCTTATAATGTGAAATTGTTATACCGTGTACTGAAAGTGGTAATTCTATGCCTCATTGGTCGTAGACATGAGGTTTGGGTAGGACTGACTTTGCCCCAGCTCTGGGAATGGGCCAGGACTGGCCTAGGCCAATCAGTATATTCTTATCCCTTTGCCTCAACTCAGGGACTGGCCTTAATTTAGGTCTAAGGCAATCAGCAGACAGTCCTTGGTTTACCATGGTCATTGGGAGGATTGTCAGAAGACTGTTCTGGATAGTGCATCACCATTTTACCTGATGACCACGTCATCTTTGGACTTTTAAAATCATATAAACCCTTTATTGTTTAAACCAAGTTGAGTTGTATTTTTCTGTTACTTACAACTGAAAACATGCTGACAAACGTCGTAACTACCTTATTGACAGCTGCAAACATGTATCTAAACACTAATCCACTTAACGTGCTCTTGGAATCTCCTATCAATAATTCTATTCTGGGGGTGCCTGGTTGGTTCAGTTGGAAGAGCATGTGACTCTTGATCTTGGGGTTGTGAGTTCGAGCCCCATGTTGGGTGTAGAGAGTACTTAAATAAATAAAAAATGTAAAAAAAAAAAGAAGTCTGTTCTAACTTTATTAATTCTTGCCAGTTTAGTCTATGAGTTACTAATTTAGGAATATCTTTTAAGATAGCATAAGTGTAATCAACTTATGCAAACACACAAAACCCGTAAGTAATTGCAGAGTACCTTGTTGCTTTCAGCACCACTGAAGGAAGTGACATGTCTAATGCTCTCTTAGCTTCTTCCAAGGTCATTCCTTGTGTGCTGACTCCGTTCACATAGTGGATGATGTCTAATAGCTGGAGATTACCCTCAATGGCTGCATCTGACCTCGGATTGATATCACTAATATATACCACTTGATGAAGGCTGTCATGACCTCCAGATAAGGAAAAACCTTCAGGGAATAGAAAATATTGGTTTCCTTAGTCTTAAGAGTACTTACTTTTAACCTAGCCAAGAAAATCACACTGCACAAAGCTTGAATGTGCATTACCCAACTCCTCCTTGTGGCATGTTAATGTAATGTCAGGTAGCAAATGAGGCAGCACTGGCATCCTGGGTAATTCTAGAATTCGTCCTAGAACTAATCTGACTGTCTTGGGTGCAGCTCGGAGCAGATTCACTGCATCTGTGTGAGTCATGTTTGTAACATCTGTATCATTAACCTACAAAAATGAGAAAGAGGCAAAACAGGATTAGAAGTTGCCATGAAAATACAGTAATCTCCCTAGCTGTATATTAGCCAGTAAGAGAGTGGTCTCTAATTTATTGCTAATTCCCTTTACTGTGGAAATCATAAGTACAATGATCAAGTAATTACATACGAAATAATAATGTAAAATATAAATGCATCATTATTTTGTTAATATTGGAAATTTATCCTCATACAAATTTAAGAAACTTTCTGTCCTTGATACCCAGGATAGCTTAAAGCTTATGCTTTAAGTGAGATTAGAGGCACTTCCTAATTAAAAAGGGAACTGTAAGCATTCCCTAAACTGTTAACTATATAAAGGTCTTATCTTTAAGAGGTTGGGATGGAAAATATAAACCAAACAAATAAATGGAGTGTTATATTAACTCAACCTTCTTGTTCTCCTCCAGCTCTGGCTTAGTTTTTGGCTACATTTGCACAAATCCATTTTGGTAATGTCTTACCTTTATGAGCCGGTCCCCAGGTCTTAGCCTTCCATCACTTTTGGCTGGATCTTGAATGACATCATGAACATAACAACCAATACTCTGACTGCCTTTGGTTACTGTAAAACCCAGGCTTCCTTTTTCTGATTTAATTAGGGTAATGAGGAGTTCTACTTCCTAAGGGAAGAAAACAGTGACTCTTTAGGTTGTCTATTTTTGCCCATCAATGAACAGAGAGGACTGTTATTTCTACTGAATAAAAGAGGAGGAAATCAAACCTTAAAAGGTTACTGATCTTAACCAAGTGAAGAAGCTAGGTCTATCCAATTCTAGATAGAATGTACCCCCATGTAAAAGTTGGGTTTAGATATAACACTATGTGTTTGTCTAGACAGCTGAGACAAAACTTACTCATGCTTCAGCTTTTGTATTTTCAGGATAAACAAGGTGGTTATACATTGATGATTAAAGAATATATTTTCAGCGGAAGTTTCAGAAAAATTCTTCATATATTTCTAAACAGTCAAGATAGATGCCAAGAGCCATAAAAGAAAAGGTTTTCTTGTACAAACACGAAGGCTTTGGTGACTAAATATTACAACATCATTTAATTATATAAAAAAATTTTTTTTAAAAAGATTTTGAATGAGATATGAAGGTTGCTTATAGCTTATAGGGTGATGACACACTTCTAAAGGAAATCATTCAAAGATTTTCTTCTTTCTGAGAAAAGATTATTTTCTACTGCTGAGAACGAAACTGAAGATGTAGATGTTACACACACACACATGCTTCTAGGCAAACCAGGTATCTGGAGAGATTAACTCCAAAATGATTTTTACGATTTTTATGTGGTGAGATTATCAATGGCTTTAATCTTTTTTTCTTTGTTTTTTAATTTTCCTACAATAAATATTTATTACTTGGGTAATAAAAACAATATTGAAAAAGGCTGATTTCAATCAAGGTAAAGGATATTATCCTTGAACATTCGGCTTCCATACTGAATGTAAAGGTTTAGAAGTCCTAGGGCTATTAGTACAATGTAAAGGATTCCATTTGGGCACACACAAAAAAAGTGTGGAGGAGAAAAAAATTACATGCAAACTTGATTAAAAATTAAATAGGTAACTCATCAGAATTTGGGAAATAGCAGATACTGTCTTAGGTGCTCTACGTATATTTCATTTAATCCTTACCACAATACTATGAGGTTACTAGCCCCATTTTATAGCCAGAACTACTAAGGCTCAGAAGAATTAAGTAATTCTACAGGCATCTGCCCAATTACCACAAGTAAGTGGTAGGGTCAGGATTTATACCCGGGTCTTTTTCCCTTTCCCTTGGATTCACAGCACAGAAACACACCAGACATGTTATCTACTAGCCATGGATATGAAGCTACTTTAAAAGGCTGCCTTTTCCCTAAAGGGAAATTGTGTGTGACTACATCTTACTTGAGAAAGTACGGAATTTTCTTAATACAGAGGAAACAACTCACCAGCTCAAAGTCTTCAAGGTGGTTTTCCAAGTCATTTTTCAAAGATGTCAAGCTTTCTTGTCTAGTTGGTTCAGAAATGTGATATATATGATATTTATCCATTGAATTAGTGGAAGCAGATTCTCCAAGAGTCATATCCGGTGGTAGAGGGGAAGGAGGATTGCTACACAGACAAAAAAAGCCAAGACTATTTTCAAATACCTTTCAATCCAATATAGTAAGTTTGTGCCACAAACCGAAAATGCTTAACAAATATTCATGTCTGCTTTTGATTGCAATCCTAGCTATTTTTGCCTGACTCTGGACTACGAATTCATTTCATATCTGTTATATGCTAACACCAATTTTTATTCTCTGTCCAGGTTTTATTTTGAAGCTCTTTAAGCTGCATAAATTAGTAAGACAGGTTAAAAAATATACTTTTGATTCCTAGTTGTTAATTCAAGGATGAAGCTAATGTTATCAGAAGCCTAATGTGTGTTTCAACCGAATAAGAAAAAAAAAATAAGAAAAGAATACAAATCTGTTGGCATTTTGTTCTTTCATTCATCTATTCTCCTCTGGACAAAATGACAAGACAGAAAAACTCACCTCAAAAAAAAAGAACCCAGGGACCTAATCAATACAGACATTCGTAAGATGTCAGAACTAGAGTTCAGAATGACGATTATAAAGATACTAGCTGGGCTTGAAAAAAGCATGGAAGATACTAGAGAAACCCTTTCTGGAGAAATAAAAGAACTAAAATCTAACCAAGTCGAAATCAAAAAGGCTATTAATGATGTGCAATCAAAAATGGAGGCTCTAACCGCTAGGATAAATGAGGCAGAAGAGAGAATTAGTGATACAAAAGAGCAAATGATGGAGAATAAAGAAGCTGAGAAAAAGAGAGATAAACAACAACTGGATCACGAGGGCAGAATTCAAGAGATAAGTGATACCATAAGACAAAACAATATTAGAATAATTGGGATCCCAGAGGAAGAAGAAAGAGAGGGGCAGAAGGTATATTGGAGCAAATTATAGCAGAGACTTCCCTAATTTGGGGAAGGAAACAGGTATCAAAATCCAGGAGGCACAGAGAACCCCCCTCAAAATCAATAAACATAGGTCAACACCCCAACATCTAATAGTAAAACTTACGAGTCTCAGAGACAAAGAGAAAATCCTGAAAGCAGCTCAGGACAAGAGATCTATAACCTACAATGGTAGAAACATTAGGTTGGCAGCAGACCTATCCACAGAGACCTGGCAGGCCAGAAAGGACTGGCATGATATATTCAGAGCACTAAATGAGAAAAATATGCAGCCAAGAATACTATATCCAGCTAGGCTGTCACTGAAAATAGAAGGAGAGATAAAAAGCTTCCAGGACAAACAAAAACTAAAAGAATTTGCAAACACAAAACCAACCCTACAGGAAATGTTGAAAGGGGTCCTCTAAGCAAGGAGAGAGCCTAAAAGTAACATAGACCAGAAAGGAACAGAGACAATATACAATAACAGTCACCTTACAGCCAATACAATGGCACTAAATTCAACCAGGAAATTAAAGAAGAATTAAAAAAATTCATGGAAACAAATGAAAATGAAAACCAACTGTTCAAAATCTTTGGGATGCAGCAAAGGCAGTCCTAAGAGGAAAGTATATAGCAATAAAAGTCTTTCTACAAAACCTAACACTACACCTAAAGGAGCTGTACAAAGAACAGCAAATAAAGCCTAAATCCAGCAGGAGAAGAGAAATAATAAAGATTAGAGCAGAAATCAATGAAATAGAAACCAAAAGAACAGTAGAACAGATCAATGAAACTAGGACCTGGTTCTTTGAAAGAATTAATAAGATTGATAAACCCCTGGCCAGACTTATCAAAAAGAAAAGAGAAATGACCCAAATAAATAAAATCATGAATGAAAGAGGAGAGATCACAACCAACACCAGAGAAATACAAACAATTATAAGAACATATTATGAGCAACTCTATGCCAGCAAATTAGATAATCTGGAAGAAATGGATACACTCCTAGAGATGTATAAACTATCAAAACTGAACCAGGATGAAATAAAAAACCTGAACAGACCTATAACCACTAAGGAAATTGAGGCAGTTATCAAAAATCTCCCAAAAAACAAGAGCCCAGGGCCAGATGGCTTCCCAGGGGAATTCTACCAAACATTTAAAGAAGAATTAACACCTATTCTTCTGAAACCGTTCCAAAAAATAGAAATGGAAGGAAAACTTCCAAACTCATTTTATGAGGCCACCATTACCTTGATCCCAAAATCAGACAAAGACCCCATCAAAAAGGAGAATTACAGACCAATATCCCTGATGAACATGGATGCAAAAATTCTGACCAAAATACTAGCCAATAGGATCCAACAGTACATTAAAAGGATTATTCACCACGACCAAGTGGGATTTACTCCTGGGCTGCAAGGTTGGTTCAACATCTGCAAATCAATGTGATACACAACATTAATAAAAGAAAGAACAAGAACCATATGATCCTCTCAATAGATGCAGAAAAAGCATTTGACAAAGTACAGCATCCTTTCTTGATTAAAACTCTTCAGAGTGTAGGGATAGACGGTACATACCTCAATATCATAAAAGCCATCTATGAAAAACCCACAGCGAATATCATTCTCAATGGGAAAAAACTGAGAGCTTTCCCCCTAAGGTCAGGAACACGGCAGGGATGTCCACTATCACCACTGTGATTCAACACAGTACTAGAAGTCCTAGCAACAGCAATCACACAACAAAAAGAAATAAAAGGCATCCGAATCGGCAAAGAAGAAGTCAAACTCTCACTCTCTGCAGATGATATGATACTTTATGTGGAAAACCCAAAAGACTCCACCCCAAAACTGCTAGAATTCATACAGGGATTCAGTAAAGTGGCAGGATATAAAATCAATGCACAGAAATCAGCTGCATTTCTATACACCAACAACAAGACAGAAGAAAGAGAAATTAAGGAGTCGATCCCATTTACAATTGCACCCAAAACCATAAGATACATAGGAATAAATCTAACCAAAGAGGCAAAGAATCTGTACTCAGAAAACTATAAAATACTCATGAAAGAAATTGAGGAAGACACAAAGAAATGGAAAAACGTTCCCTGCTCATGGATTGGAAGAACAAATATTGTGAAGATGTCAATGCTACCTAGAGTAATCTACACATTTAATGCAATCCCTATCAAAATACCATCAACTTTTTTCAAAGAAATGGAACAAATTAATCCTAAAATTTGTGTGGAACCAGAAAAGACCCCTAATAGCCAGAGGAATGTTGAAAAAGAAAAGCAAAGCTGGTGGCATCACAATTCTGGACTTCAAGCTCTATTACAAAGCTGTAATCACCAAGACAGTATGGTACTGGCACAAAGACAGACACATAGATCAATGGAACAGAATAGAGAGCCCAGAAATGGACCCTCAACTGTATGGTCAACGAATCTTCGACAAAGCAGGAAAGAATGTCCAGTGGAAAAAAGACCGTCTCTTCAACAAATGGTGTTGGGAAGACAAACCATGAGAGACTATGGACTCTGAGAAAAAAACTGAGGGTTCTAGAGGGGAGGGGGGGAGGGGGATGGGTTAGCCTGGTGATGGGTATTTAAGAGGGCAAGTATTGAATGGAGCACTGGGTGTTATACGCAAACAATGAACCATGGAACACTACATCAAAACCTAATGATGTAATGTATGGTGATTAATATAACATAATAAAATAAAATTTAAAAAAAATTGTAAAAAAAAAAAAGAATAGAAGTCTTATTTCTGTGGTTATTTTGGATGATAAAATAGGGAAAAACCCCAAACACCCAAGACCTTGAACAAATATGGTTGCACCTGGATATACACAAAGATGTAAACAAATAATAAAATGTATGAATAACTGTTAGAGGTATAAATGTAGTCTTTCTTTCTTTTTTTTTTTTGCCTTTATGCTTTCAATCATCTTTCCCCATCTTCTGCAGTTTTATATCTTATCTTTTTAAACTCTGTCTCTTCCTTCCCAACGACTTCCCTTTATATTTGTACTCCCTACTCTTCTGCCCATCACTATCTAAACAGGTCTCTTCTCTCTCTTTTAAGTAATATGAATGATGACGAAATGCAAACAACTTTCCCAATTTCAACTAAATATGCTCAGGAGATCAGCAAGTCTCAGGTCGAAAGGCTAGAGAGCTTACTGGTTTGCAACTGTCAGTCACAATAACTAGGTACCTAATACAGTCATCATCTGCCTGATCACTGTGAAGTTCATTTACACATAGACGTATTTCATCCTTAGAGAAATGTAGGTTGCTACTCCCATTACTCACAATAACCAGTTGCTTTGAGTGCTACATATATTGACAATACCTGTCCTCAAGTTCTGCTTTACTGGGTATTTTCTGAGGATAGTAAAACATGGTACAAATGGCATCTTCTTTACTCTTAGATGCTTCATGTTGACTTTGTGCCTGTGATCCCATGTTGTTTAGAGTCTGATGCAAAGATGAACTCCAGCTCCTATTTGGTATCTTTGCTGGAGCTTTCACCAAGTCTTCTCCACTCCCACTACTGTCACTGTAACTGTCTCTCCTGGATGGGGATGTGCATTGTTTCTTGCTTTTGTCATACATTTCATTTTCATCTGAGCTGGTGCCTTGCTCCACACATGCTGGTTGAGAGGAGTCTTTGGTGTTGTTTGGAAGTACTTGTGCTGGAGAGTGCAGTGGGGTCTGTAATGCACACATTCAAAGAGATCAGAGTGTGACAACTTATATTAACTTTAGAACACTTAATTGAGTGGCGCCTGGGTGGCTCAGTCGGTTAAGTGTCTGATGTCGGCTCAGGTTGTGATCCCGGGTTCCTGGGATCAAGCTCTGAGCTGGGCTCCCAGCTCAGCGGGGAGTCTGCTTCTGCCCCTCCTTCTGCTTGTGCGCTCTCTCTCTCACCCAAATAAACAAATAAAATCTTTAAAAAAACCCACTTAATTGAAAAGGAACATGCTGAACAGCACTTTCTATTAAAATATGCAATTATATTTTGACAATGAAGGTAATTTATGCTCATTAGAGAGAAAAACCATATATAAATATAACTGTTAATATTACATGACTTATACTATATATTGTACTTTGTATCCTACTTTTTTTTTTTGAAGATTTTATTTTTAAGTACTCTCTACACCCAATGTGGGGCTCAAGCTCCCGACCTTGAGATCAAGAGTCACATGCTCCACCGATTGAGCCAGCCAGGCATCCCTGTAACTTACTTTCAAATTTAGGTTTCTATCATTAATATTTTCTGAAGTCCTTAAATATGCTTTGAAAAAAAACTGCATAAAACTGTGTAATGATCCCACAGATGGCTATACCTTTCATTTATTTCAGAATTCTTTTATTTTACAGAGAACTGTATCTAACTTCTACTATTAATAGAAATCCAGAGATTTTTTTTTTTTAAGATCTTATTTATTTATTTGACAGAGAGACACACAGCGAGAGAGGGAACACAAGCAGAGGGAGTGTGAGAGGGAGAAGCAGGCCTCCTGCTGAGCAGGGAGCCTGATGCGGTGCTTGATCCCAGGACCCTGGGATCATGACCTGAGCCGAAGGCAGACGCTTGACGACTGAGCCACCCAGGTGCCCCAGAGATTCTTTGTATGGACATTTTCACCTCAGTTTCTCATTATTTCCTTGTAATTTTCTATTTTTTTAAAGATTTTATTAATTTATTTGAGAGAGAGAGAGAGAGAGACAGAGACAGAGATAGCGACAGAGAGCACAAATGGGAAGAAGAGGGAGAATTAGGCTTCCCGCCAAGCAGGGAGTCTGACGCGGGGCTTGATCCTAGGACACTGGAATCATGACCTGAGCTGAAGGTAGCCAGCCGCTCAACTGACTGAGCCACCCAGGTGCCCCTCCTTGTAATTTTCTATTTAATAATCAGCACATAGGATGTTCTTAAAGGCCTTGTTAAATATTTCCAGATTGCTTTCCGGAAAGATTGTATCAATTTACATACTCATTAAGAGAGTTCCATTCAGTTCTTCCTACCTGGTGCCCAAAATCAATGTATTCTCATAAAATGCTGTTTATAATACACCTTCAGAAATGATGCTTTCCTATTAATGTCCTAACACTACCCCCCTCCCTGATATAAAAGCCAAAGTTTCTGGGGCTAGACACTCCTGCCTTTCATACCCAGAGGTCATGTTTATTTTTAATGGAATACCCTTTTAAGTAGACAGGACAAAAGTTGTCTTTCTTCAATTATATTATTGTTCATCTACATATGGATGTAATTTATAAATAACCATTAGAATAGATTTTGGATCCTTTAGCTGTTTCTTTGACATAACAAAGGGAAATGGACAAGCATATTGCTTACTCTGTAATTTCCGGTATTAAAAATAAGGGCAAAAATTCTTAAATAATTTTCATTTTTATCTAAACTAGCTCAGAATGAGAATTATGCTTCCCAGTTTGGCTCAATGAAGAAATGGACAAAAGCGTTTTGTAACCATTATTTTGTATCTTTCCCTTTCTAATTCTGCTTAGAAAATAAACTCCTAAAATTCTAGAATTCTAGAAGTGGAAAGGAGAGATAAGAAAGTGAATTGAATTACTTCATATTACAAATGTAGAATACACTCAGAGGCTACATGACCCACACAAAATTCCTAGCTAAAGAATAAAGTAGGATGAAACCCAGAAGATCAATCAATGATGAAACCACTACAGCTGAATTAATCACTCAATTGCTATTCTATAAAAATATAGACTTTTCACAGGTCTCACCAAAAGAGCAGGGTCAATTTCCGGTAGCATACCAGGTGAAGGTCTACAGAGCAGCAAGGATACTTCTGGAGATGTTCCCCTGAGAGCAGATATGACTTCCTAGGGGTACCATGAATGACAAATGAAGATACAGTTAAGTCAGTATTATGAAATCATTACGAAAGGCCAATCCATCTCATTATTAAAAGTGCTACATTTAACACCTGGGGGCTCACCTGCTGAGATAGTCCTTTCAAAGAGGCTCCATTCACTTTCAAGATAACATCTCCCACATCAATTTTTCCACTTTCTGCTGCTGGCTGTCCAGGAAAGAGCTTTTTAACCCTTACAATGCTGGCATTCATTTGTTCAGGAATCAGACTGTCTTCTCGAGAAAAACTGAATCCTAGACCTGAGCTATTTTTAAACAATTTTACCTCAAACGTATTCTCTGGAGAGAAAAAAAAAAAGATATAAAAAAATTAAATATTCTTAACATGCTATGTTAAGATGAACATATGAACATACAAACATATATACTTTTAGACACATCTTCAAAAGCCCATTTTCTCAGAAAATGTACAGCTTTATAGGCACTTACTGTACTTTTATTCTGTATTCAAATCCAACCTCACACTCTCTGTCATTAAGAAAACTTAATAAACTAAGCTGCATGAACTAAGCTACTTGAACAGGAGAGGGTTTTGATATCAAGGTTCTGAAAATAAAATTATGCTTTAATCCCATGTATTTTAAAAGACCGCAGAATAACATAAAAAAAGAGAGAAAAATCTGGGAAAGGAGAATGAAGGAAATTCGGCTATACAATAGGAGAGAGATGGTAAGAAGAGCAGAACAAATGTTAGAGAAGGGTAGAGGAAAGTAAGTTGACATTCTAATGTTTTAGTGAGGCATACTTTACTCCAGTAAACTTCAATGGCATTATAAAGAAATTCTCATCAACAAAAGAAACTGAAAGAATAATAACCAGAAAAGAATGAAAAAACACATTTAAAGGAGTGATAGAAAAAATAAAGAATATCAGGCAGTGAGATAAAGTGAGTATGCTTATTTTCATAATCAGATAAAATAATACAGGCTTGGCTATTTTTTCTCCTTATTTTTGTGACTAATTCAGAGGTACTAACATTTGGCAATCAAATAAGGATTTAAAATAAAAGACAAAACAATGACTATATACCACCACCATCATTTATAAAGTAAAGGACATTTATGTCCCTAAAAATGAGATAAATGGAATCTCAGAATAAAGGGTACTTTTGTATTAGGAACACTTTAGCCTTTTGAAAAACTCAGTACTACATCATTCTTAATTTTCTTATTTTACAACCAAGTAGTGGTATGTCCAAGGGCTTGCAAAATTTTTAAGAAAGACCACTATTTGGGAACTATGAGGTGAATTTCTGCTTAAGGTTAGCCTGACAAATCCATAAAATTAAACCAAAATAAGGAAAATGTTAAGAGTCAAGGTTTCACGTGGATTTAAAGTCATTCTCAGCAATTATTTATATTTATTTCTTCCCTTGAAAATTTCATTTGAATTTTGCACTATTAGGTGGCCACAATTTGTTTTATGCATGACTTCATTATCCAAGGTCTTTCAAACTCTTAAGAGGTGCAAATATGTGTCTTAAAAAAAAATTGGTATAGTGCTCCATCAGATTATTTACAGTTGACAAGAGTAATGAGACTCAGTTGTGAATTATGATCCAATATATAAAAAGTAAATTTTGAGTAAGTCAGTAAGAACTTAAAGGTGAGATGACAGTCTCTCAAGGCCTGACCTTCAGTGACAAAGCTGTAGTCTTTGACATGAGTCATTTTCTTCATTTTTTCTGGGGCTTGACCTTGGGCATCTGGATCTGGAAGGGTGCACTGTGGGGTCATGGGGACATGTTCTTTGGATGCTGGAGACTGCCCCTTTTCTAGTAACAGATGAACCACCTGGACAAATGGAATAGCACTTCATTAAGAAGAATTATAAGGAAGTAGATAAGTTTTTAGGACTTTGTAGAGTTGATGGTACAAAATCATTTACAGTAACTACTTGGTCCACCAAAATATAGGTAGAGGAAGAAAAAAATAAAAAAACAAAGCAAGGGATTGAAAATTTCAAAATGAAGGGGTTTTTTTTTCTCTCTCCCTCTGCCCCTCCCTTGCTTTCTCTCTCTTAAAAAAAAATTTCTCTTCTAGAATATAAACATATTATAGGAAATTTGGGCACTAGAATAAAATCACCACTATAATACAGACCATTATAAATAAATTGGTAAACTTCAGAAAATAATTTAGCCCTAGAGCTGAAAAATGACTAGAAGTGAAAATCACTAGATATTTGTAGATATTTACAAAAAATTTTAAAAATTCAATCTCCATCCTTTCTCCTGTCAGATCTGGTAATATTAGGGCTAAATGTGATATAGAAAGCCAAGTTTCCTCAGTGAAAAACCTGTCATAATCCTTGCTTGCCAATTTGAAGGAAAAGAAAATACCAGAACATTTACGTCAGTCAGGCTTGGTTTCTTGACTAACAAATTTGGAGACCTCAGTGAGACAGATATTATTCACACATTATTATGTTCTTCTAACATATCTTAAAAGGTTGGTATAATGAGCTGTTATTACCTGTCCTGTATTTCTCAGTGTTTCCACAGCTTGCTTATGGGTAGCTCCTTCCAGACTAACTCCGTTGACAGCAAGGACACGATCACCTATAAAATTAAGCAGTAATTTTGGAAAAAAGCAAATGATAAGATAAAGATTCTATATGCTTTTTAATATCTTGTGGTATTGTTTTATATTAATTTATTTGAGGATAGACTCAGACAAATTCTGGACAAACTCATGTATCTACTTTCTTTTCAAATTCTATGATCAATCTTAAATACAATTTTGAACAAGATATTTTATGTATTATAGAATCTATGTAAATCATGGAAAAAGATAAACTGACTACAAATGTAGAGAGGTTGGAGAGAATTAACCTAGTTTTTATTAAAAATGTAGATGTCAGTGTTTTTACAAGGGCACTATTCCTTTCCCATTTTCTGGCAATTTGCTTCTTAGAAAGTACAAAACATGAAATAAAACACTGTCAAGATATTTTCTGATACTAGAGAATAGGCTGGAAAGAAGAGTTTCTGGAATGACATCAGGGAGTTTTTTAATGCTTTAGTCTTAAAATAATGCTTTAGTCTTTAAAAAAAATATGTTCTGGGTGCCTGGGTGGCTCAGATGGTTAAGCGTCTGCCTTTGGCTCAGGTCATGATCCCAGGGTCCTGGGATTGAGTCCCGCATCGGGCTCCCTGCTCGGCGGGGAGCCTGCTTCTCCCTCTGCCCCCCGCCTCTTATGAATAAATAAATAAAATCTTAAAAAAAAAATATGTTCTTATTTTATATTATGAATATTTGAAGGTCTCTATCAACTTTCTAATTTCTTATTTATTTGTTGAAGTGATAATCCTATGTATAATTCCTGTACACACACAAACACTCTACCTTTGTGAATTCTACCATCGGACTCAGCTGCTCCCTTGGGAATAACGGCTTTCACATAAATGCCACCATGTCTGACACTGGTATTCACACCTCCCTAAGTGGAAAAAGGCAAATAAAATAACATTTTGTCATATGGAAAATTTCACACTCCATCTTTCAAATCTGAGACCTAGAAAGCAGGAAGTTCATCAGCCAAAGCAGCAACACATCAGCACATGCAATTAATTCAAAACCCAAGAATATTTCTAGCCAAGTTTTCCAAATGTAAAACAGTTACTCTAGAAAAACTCTTTACTCAGAAAACAACATGCCAGACCTTGACTATATGAATCGCTCTCCCTTTCTAAGTCTACACCATGCATTATGAGCAAGCAGAAAACAAAATCCATCTATGCGAAATTAGTATGAGAACATGACTGTCAGGAAAAAACAGCATATGGAATAATTTACTTCAGATCATATTTGCTAAACTGCAACTTGCAAATCTATGAGTCAAGGAACTTTTTTTTTCATTTTAAAAGGCTTTGGTAGGTTAGTTTTGTTACACTGTAAATGAGATCTAATTGAGTAGATTCTCTATCTCTTATGGATGCACAGCTTTTATTTCCCTTCACAAAATGAAGATAATAAAATTCTAAAGAAGTCAAGGGCAAGAGGTAAAGAGTTATAATATTTTTAAAAGTGCTTGAAAATTAGGTTTTCTTTTTGACCTCTATGTTAATAGTGCTATTTCTACCATGTTTTAAAATGGCTTTTCCTAACTAACAATATCCTTCAAATGTCATAAATGATAATGTTACAATTTAGAATTAATAGAATAGAATTCTAAAGTATTTTCATCAAGTAGCCTATGCTCATGTTTTAAGACTGTAAAAGTATGTATGTTCCTTGGGAACCTCTAAGTTTAATATACTAGTCATGTTTACAATTAAGATATATTATGGAGAGAAAGGGCATGTAAATATACATTAGAATTTATTTATGATATAGGTTAAAATACATTATTCGATGCTCATGCAGAAGTGTCAAATGTATGCAAAACATACTTATTAATTTTATATTTTTTTAGTCTTGTATTCAGATTAAGCACTATGAAATCTATGGGGTTTAAATAAGTAGCATTTGTCTAATTTCTTTTAAACCACAGGAAAAATCATTAGCACACGTTTTTTAAAAAAGTTTTAAGATGTAATTTAATTTTTAATTTGGGAAATATTTGACAGGTTTCCCTTTTGAAGCAAAATAATTAAATTAATAAATTGGCATACAATAGGCTGCTGGAAATGGAGAAGAGAAAACATTTGAAAACCTTGTCAAACAGTACCGTGACACTTATCCCCAAGCTGTTATCATTTTTAGCCAGTTCAACCTCAAAGATATCTCCAGGTTTAGGAGGTGATGAAGGAAAAGTTTTAAAATTCATTTTGTTGGATGTATTCATTGAGGAGGAAGATTCCTTAACAAAGAAAAACAAACAAAAGGATTTCTTGTTAGAGTCAAAATGAATTACTACTGGAAGATCAGTATGTGTTTTTTGGAAAAATTAAGGAAAAGCAAGATATTAAGGGATAGAGTAAATTCAAAGATCATGAGGGCTGGAAGCCATCTCAGAGATCACCTAATCCAATGCCTTTATAGTTGATGGTTGAGGAAATTGAGGTCTAGAGATTAAAGGGCTTGCTTCAGGTCAAACAGCTAGATAAGGCAGAGGGAAGCCCAGAGCCCAGTTCAAATCTGGCTTTTACATAATCCTTGTCCAATGTTTTTTATGCTCCCACATTTAGAAAGTATTTCTATTTCCTTTAAAAATCAATATATATCAAGTAGCAGCTTTCAACTGGGACCTCTAAGATGATTAGGCCTCATGTTTACTTTGCTTATATTTACAAATCCAATATAAACACAGGCACAACAGCTTAGCCCCATTTGTAAGGGCACAACCCTCTTATGAGGAATGTTGGTTCCTCGGTGAATAAATAGCTTAAGGTTCTTTTCTGAATCCACTTGTGAGTATGAGTTTACATTTATATCATTTCTAGGAAATGAGCAATTTTGTAGGTTGTTGTTCTTATTATTTTCATATGTTCAGAACTTCACAAGAATTTGGGCTATCAACAGTAAAGTCAACTGCCCATTATACGAACTATTTAGGAACAACTTTTTCAGATATTAAATTCTCTTATTAATATAAACATTAAGTATGCAAGACACAACTTGTAGAAAATAATCATAACCTGATTATTCATTCCTTTCTGTAACCAGGTTGCAAATTTCCAGAATGATAGCCATTTTAGAGTTAGTATTCAAAGCTGCTAATTTGTCTGAAAGTTAGCACCAAATGCAGTAGCAGTTAGTAACACGGTACATAAAGTATTCCTCCTTTCCAGAGTAACATAAGCAGTTTATAGTAGATTATTCTGCTCTGTAATATATTTGCTGTTGTTTGCTTTATTAAATGAAAAGAAAAAAAACCCAGAGATTCAAATTAAACTATGCCTTTTTTGGTGTATGATGATCCTGACTGCTGGAATAAGTAGCTTCATCCATGTCTGAATCTCCACGGTCAGAGTAATCTGTGGCATCAGAAATGCCTGTTTTTTTAGTTTTGCTTCGATTACTGTCAGCAGAAGTCCTCTTCTTCTCAGTGGTCTTGGATATCACGGAAGGGGAAGGGCTGCCGTGCTGTGATTCCTGCCAGGTTCGGTCACCTACAGGGCTGGCAAAGAAACCATTGACCTGGCTCTGGGACAAGCTGGCGCTTTCAGTCCTGGAATCCTGAGAACTCAGGCTTCCTTCCCGCAGGCCCCCAGACAGCCCAAAGGAGCTCTCTGAGATGTGCCTTGTGGTACCATGTGGCCAGCAGTGATCTACAGAAGAATCTATAGCACTGTCTTGCATGGAGGAAGGTTTCTTCATGTAGTTTTTCATGCCATTGGCAATGTGCACAGGAGTAGAAGGCCCTAGAAGTCAAAATCCATCAAGGAGAATAACAGGTTAGTGACACACACGCTGTGCTTACATACTTGCAGAGTCTTTCGTAATGACTGTGGGAAGACTTTACACAGGGTAACATATTCACAACACCTGATCCGGGGCCTGGAGCCAAAATGAGGACCCGACAAATGCGGCAGGTGCTTTCTGTTTCCTTTGCCCCCTCTTTTGGTCATTCCTGTTGCATCTTCTATAAAAATGCATACCCCCCTGCCTTAACTCCCCATTTCCATTCTCCAATACCTATTTCAAATGAGTCTCCTCTGTGAAGACTTTCTCGATTCCCTCACTAGAAATAATTTGAGTCACCAAAACTCCTTGATCCTTATTTAATGGTTATTTATTTACTTATTTTATATTGTCCTTCCAGAATGCATTTTTTGGACTCCAAATAATTACGAAGGCAACTCCAAATTCCTTATAAACACAGTTCTTATCAAGAGCCATTTAAAGCTTTCCTAAGAGAGACACAAATCATAAATTTCAGTAAAAAAATTACAGATGCAAATTTATAAGAAAAAAAGTTTTATGTTAGCAAGTGAAACCAAGGAAAACTTAAAAGAGGAATGAGCAACTGGAGAGAAAATATTTGCAAAAATAACAAAAAATAATCAAAGAGTTAACATCCCTAATAAAGAGTTTCTAAAAGCTAGTAAGAAAGAGATTTAAAACTCCTGTGTAACAATTTCCAGTAGACTGGAAATTCAGAGTGAAATACAGCTAATAAATATATGAAAAGACATTCTCATGTTGCTCAGGGATGTGCAGTTTAATGCAGTTTTCTACCTCTGTGGCTGACAAAAATGAGAATGACTGATAATTTTTCACACCACTGCTGGTGTGAGGAGAACACTGTCACATCTACGTGGCTGACTATACTTTAGTAAAACTTGGGCAAATAGATAGCACTTGTCGATATGCAATCTACTTCTAGGTATCGAACCTCTAGGAATATGTACATTTTCCAATGGTATATATATAAGTGTATTTGTTGGAGCCACATTTGTAAAAGAAGTATAGCTAAACTGGATATACAATAAAAGAAAAACATTAAATTTTGATACACCCATGACATGAAATATAATGCCACATGAAAAAGGTGTATATTCATGGATGTTCAGAATATAGAGTATGCAACTTGCAAATTGGTATTTAGATTATAAAAAAATAACTGCATTTTTAGTTTAAAAAAAGTGTATGTGTCTGTGTGTGTGTGTGTGTGTGTGTGTGTATACACATACAGGCAGTATTTTTTTTTTTCAAAAATTTATCTCTAATATACATAAAGTGACATAGACACCAAAGAGTTTCCCTACAAAATGGGGTAAGAGGCCTTTTACTTTTTACCTCATTGATTTCTGTATAAATTAGATTTATTTTAACAAACTAGTATGTATTTTATAACTTTAAAAACATTAGTAAACATAAAGAAAAAGAAAAACCTTCCTCTTCAGTGGCTGATACTTGAGAGGGATAAGCCTAACGTACCTACTGGTAATGTTCTAGGTTCTCTGAGTTTTATTTCAAGTTACATTACAGTATAGCTACACATATGGTAAGATTAATCTAGCTTTCTGAAGAAAAAGTGTCACAGAACTATACTTTAACATCATACTTTTAACTTTTATTGAGAATGAATAGTAAAAAAATAATCACATGAAATTCTGCTGAAAAGAAAAGCTTTATTGGTCCCTACACTAGGTAAAGTTTCTCTGCTAAATGCTCTCGGTACCTTGGACTTCTTAACATTTATCATAATTACAATGAAACATTTGTTTAGTCAGTTGTTCTAACTAATATTTGTCTCCCCTGACAAAGTGTAAGTCCCATGAGGGTAGAGTTTCTGTGTCCTGCACATCAAAGGCATTCAGTAAATATTTGTTGAACAAATGAATGCATTTTCTATAAAATATCTATTGAAAAGAAAATCAAGATGGGAGTCCCTTAGAGCTTTATTTAGAGGGAAAATGAGTTTCTTCTGAATTCATATGCTTCTTTTGCTAAAAAAGGGTGAATAAAATAACCTTTCTTTGGTTTTGTTTGGTTCTTGGCTGCTTGAATAGTTCTGAGTATGCTACATTTTCAAATGTAATCAGCTTCCTTTGCCTAAGATGATTGGACTACAATTAGATTATAAGGCTCTTTTGGGCAGTGATGGTGTTTTCTTTTTGCCCTGTTTGTTCAAGTAACAAGTACTGAAAATATTATTTATATATGTACATATTTTATATACACACACACATACAGATTTAGTGAATAAAAGAAACCACAGTCAAAATAACTCATCTGTATACAATGTAAGAAAGTTTTCTGTCACAACATACTGTATGAAATGTTTGTTTTTTGTTTCTATTGTATCATAATTGTCTGAAATTATGCCGAAAATTCACTATCTAAACTTGTTTTTCAGGTAATATTGAACTATTCTTTTACATATTTCTCTGTATCTTTGGGATGAAGGTAACTTGCACATAATTAGCACTAGAATGTTTTTGAAAAATGCTGTTAATAATGACAGTTAAAACTCACATTTAAGTGCTTAATAGGTACCAGGCAATGTGCTAATTCTTTACATGTATTATCTCATTTAATTTTCAAAACCTACAAGATAAGCACTTCTGTATTCACCATCTGATATATGAGTATATTGAGGCTTAGGAAGTTCAAGTGATTTCCTCAGGGTATAGTGTTAAGCAGTGGAGACAGAATCTGACCTTAGACTTTGGAGCCCTTCCCACTGCATGTGCTGTGTGTGCTTCTCTCACAAACACTGCCTCACCACCTGAGCCCCTGAACAACTCTGTGCAAGGTAGACAAGGCAGAGCCAAGATCACTGTCTCCTCCTTAATGAAAAACAACCATGGCTCAAACTCAAGTCATCTCATCTTGGTCAAGTGCCTTTTCTCCCACAACATGCTAATGGCAGGAATTATGAGACAAAATGATATGGTCTTGTTTTAAAATTTCTTATGTTTTTATCCTTTTTACTTTTTACAATCTTGTTCAGGATAGGACTTCATAGATAACTATTACATAATTATATTAATTAGACCAGGGTAAAGAATTTTATTTCTGATTTGGCCTATGAAGTGATGGAATGCACCAAGTACTCAAAATTCACTTAAGTGACATCAATTTGGCACAATAAATCCATTTTTATGCATAGAGTACTAAAGATGAATGAGATAGAAAATCTTGGAAGTGATGAATGAAAAGTTACACTAATGTATATTAAACAGAGCTACATATATTACATTTTCAGAAAGGAAATAAGGAGCTTAAATCCAATCCATGATATTGAAGTTCTTGTGAGAAGTGAAACAATACACAGCTAAGAAACATCCACAACATTACCTTTGGGTATCTTCTCTTTTGGCTGAGAGATAACAAGTGTCACGTCTTCAGGTGCATTTTGCAAAATTTCAATTGCAGCATGGTGGCTGACCCCCTCGAGACTCACACTATTCACAGATATCAAACGGTCTCCTGTAAAAATGGACAATCCAGTATTTTCAAAAACAAAGAGAAATTCATGCTAAGTCTTAGATACGTCACTGCCCGACATTATTTTTCATTATTTTTGTTTTGCCCGAGTTCTACTTTTGCCATCTATGCAAATTCATGCCTGTCAGTTAAGTACTTAGGAAATTATCTAGATGTAAAGTACCTGGCTTTAAGCATCCATCCAAGTCAGCTGGTCCTCCAGGGGTGATTGAACTAATAAATACACCTAGATCCAGTCTTCCCATCTTCTCCCCACCAATAATTTGAAATCCTGTGAAACAACACATTTAAGAAAGATCTTCATGACACTGGTGCTTTCAGTGACTAATGAGCAGTCTGTCCGATGCATGTTAAGTGTAGAGATTCTTATATCAGATATGATAAATAGGTAACACATGTGAAATGGGACTGTTAAATTCAGTGGAAGTTTTGCTTGTAAGCATTTCATCTTTCACATTTCCTGACTGGGTGGGTGGGGTGAAGGGCCTGTGGGTGGGCAACCAGTATCTTGATCCGTAGTGGGCTGGTGCCTCAATGCCAATATTATACTATACACTTTTTCTCTTTGAATTCTTACATCCCTTTAAGAATCTCAGTGACTAGGGCGCCTGGGTGCTTCAGTCATTAAGCATCTGCCTTCGGCTCAGGTCATGATCTCAGGGTCCTGGGATCGAGCGCTGCATCGGGCTCCCTGCTTGGCAGGAGGCCTGCTTCTCCCTCTCCCACTCCCCCTGCTTGTGTTCCCTCTCTCACTATGTCTCTGTCAAATAAAATCTTAAAAAAAAAAAAAAAAGAATCTCAGTGACTTACCTAAGCCATACTTTGCATCTTTTTTCAGGTTCACCAAGGTGATCTCCCTTTCTGGTGAAGATACTATGCTCCATCTTTTGTGTAGCACATCTATGGAAAAGTATAATGTTAAGATAAACATAACACACTCAGGCATTAAGACTGTCTGCTTGTCCCAATTTAAATGTTAACAAAATTCATTAATAGATTACTTGGTCACTTTCAAATTCTATTTCAAATAATATTATGTCATCATCTTATATGTTGATGGTGATTTATTCACAAAAGGACTGATTATCATCACATGGTTCAATATGTGATTATCATGCCACTGATATTATCATGTTAATTCCTCATAAATGATTCCCTGTGAAATAAGTATATTTCAGTTACAAATGAGTAAATAACTCTCAAGAGTTTAAATGATTTGAGCAGGTTTACTCAGCTCGTACAGGCAAGACCCGAACCTTAAACTTAAGTTTTCTGACACTGTTTTTCTGTTACATCATGGCTGACTTCCTGAATTTGACAATGCTCACTATGTTAAGAATTTTCCACTCATAAGTGGTTCACATTTTTATTAGTAATGAATAAAATATTCATGGTAAGTTGTATGGTAAAGCAGCAACAAGAGGAAAATGGATTTACTTTTTTTAAAATCATGTTAATAATGACTTGGCTAGCACATTTATGTTCTCAAAGCACTTTCATCTACTTCTTATTTGTGGAGCAATCTTATGAGTCAGGTAAAGAGATTTTAAATCATAGCTTTGCAAATGAGGAACAATAGTTCATGACTTGCTCAATGTTACAGCTAGTATCACTCCCAGCAAAACGCCTTTAGTCAGTACTTGATAAAGGCTAGTTAAATAAATTGAGGGAATGTTAGCATCAGAACTAGAGTTTACTGTTTATTTCCACTGAGGGCTTTTTTTTTCTTTTAGTAGATTGATCATTCACAAATATCTCCTAAAATAAACCAATAAATATGCTACTTAAGGGTCATGTTAATAAAATTACTTCATTTACTTAGCAATCTGAGCAGGTGTACGTGCACGCACACGCACGCATGCACACACTTTCTTTCATCTCTTCCTGTTATGGGATGAACTGTGTCCCTTTACCCCCACCCCCAAATTTATATTTTGAACCCCTAACTCCCAGTCCCTCAGAACTTAACTGTATTTGGAGACAGATTAAGAAATAATTAACGTGAGTTCTTCAGGGCAAATCAATCCAGTAGGACTGGAGCCCTTTAAGGGGGAGTTTGAACACAGACATGTGCATGCGTGTGCACAGAGGGAAGACCATGTGAAGACAGGGAGAAGACCGCCGTCTACAAGCTGAGGAGAGAGGTGGCAGAAGAAATCAGTGCTGCCAACATCTTGACCTCAGACTTCTACCTCCAGAACTGTGAGAAAATAAATTTCTGTTTAAGTCACCCAGGACTGTGGGACCTTGTTTCAGCAGCTCTAGCAAAGTAACATACTTACTAATATCAATTATAATTTGACAGTTCAAACTGGTTTGTGTGTGATGTGGTAGTAGTGATGGTAGATGAATGCAACACACTTGGAAAGATAATTTTTATAAACGAAACTTTGAAATTAATCTCTGTATAATTCTTAAGCATACTGAAGCTTTTAGAAAATTACAGATTATTTGCCAACATATGACTACCCGTCGATTTAAAATTGTATGAATGTTATAAAATAAAGTAGTAATTTTGTTACATAATATGTATTAATGCTTAAATGATGCAAATGTGATACTTCATGTTCTAGAAATAAATCACTTTAATATCAGAAAAAATAACAGCAATCATTTGCTCTCTGGAGTAAATTAACTTTATCCCTTAAACACTAAGCATTAATGCAAGCTGGCTAGCTCTCTGTAGCATACGTGTCCCTATTTCATTGTTTCTTTTTGACCAAAACTTATAGTTAGTTATAATCAATAAGAGTAGTAGTAACTCAGTATTTCTAATTAATTTATAAGACTCCAAAAAGAAAAAAATCACTGGACAATGGTGTGAAGAACCTTATATATTGGGTATGTATATATATGTATACACGTACATACACATACATATAAGCATAAAGTCCATGAATTAGTTAATGCCTAGCTTAAAATTACCATCTAAGCATCCAAAATACTTTTATCCTAAAATAGACAAGTATCTCTAATTTTCAGCTAGAACCAACAAAATACAACAGGACAAACCCATAAAATAATGTGAAACAAGTAAGAGGATAAGGTTAGGTTAAGTATTAAATGTATACTTTTACCACCATTGGGAAGACAAAGTCCATTTGCTTTATGCAAAGTGTTTTCGCCCTCAATTATAAAACTGATCAATATTCTTAATGTGCCTAAGGAGTATCTGTTAGAAGTCAAAGGTATTGATTCAAAGAATAAAAATGCCATTTTTTCCCCAACGTATGTACTAACAAGATTGGTTATTTATATTACTTATTTGGCTAATAAGTGTGTGTGTGGGTATAAAAAGAAATTTCCTAGGAAAATATTATTAGAATATGTATATAAAACACACACACATAATAAATGTGCAATATTTTAATGTATTTATGTCTAGAAGCAACAGATTCAGCTCTCTATATTCAAGGATTCATCAGTAGGATTTGAGTAATCATTCATTCGATTACTCTTTCATCCTTCAAATGTTGACTGAACAACTTTCCTGTCAAAGTCCCTCACTAGGCAATTTGGGAAAATAAAATGAGATAATATATATGAAAGCTGGTGCATAGTAAATGTGAGCTGAGTCAATCAGGCTACAAGAGCAAAGACCTAGCCTGATTAATAGAAATGTTAACAGTCAATGAAATAGCTGCATTATGAAGGCATGAGTCAGGCCTATAAAAGAGGAGAGGCTTCTTCCTGCCAGAAATAAAGACTTCAAGGAAATGGGATAAGATTTTAATAAGTGGATTATGGAGATGGTTATACAGCAATATACAGCATTAGCAAAAGTTGAGATGGAAAGAAGGCAGAGAGGGTCCCGGAGAAATGTTACAGATCAGCTTGGCTATAGTGCAAGACTTGAGTAGGGCAGAGATAAATATTCTTTTGGAAGGGAAGTTTTGAACCCACTCTTTTTAACAGGGATGTCCTCCACCGCACCCCCACTGATATGCAGTGAAGTTACTGATGTGAGCACAGAAAGAAGGCAAGACGGCGTGCAGCTGTATGTTACTCCACAGTGCTGTGCACATGCCCAGTTTTTTTTCCTTTTTTTAAAGATTTTATTTATTTATTTGAGAGAGAGAGAACGAGATAGAGAGAGAGCACATGAGAGGGGGGAGGGTCAGAGGGAGAAGCAGGCTCCCTGCTGAGCAGGGAGCCCGATGCGGGACTCGATCCAGGGACTCCAGGATCATGACCTGAGCCGAAGGCAGTCGCCTAACCAACTGAGCCACCCAGGCGCCCTCCAGCTTCTATTTGTATTCTATATGTATTCTATTCATGTAGATGTTCACAATACTTTTCCTTTGGGTAAAAAAAAAAAAAAAAATGACAGAGAAGGAAGTATCTGAGGTAAACAGTACAGGACAACTCAAGTAAACTGAAAGATATGAATAGAATTTATGAATCTCAAAGGAAGGCAGCCAGATATTTCAAGAACCAAGAGATTTCTGAGGTATTTGTATGATTATATAAAAACAAACTTTAATATTGAAGGAGTACATATTTTTAAATCCTAGAAGGATTTTCTTTTCCCATCAGTATACTCCAGGAACACAGCAAATTCTATGAATATTTTAAAGTGAAAAAGAGCTTCAACTTGAAATTTCCACTTCTTTAAGTAACACATGCTGGTGTCATTCCCAATAATGTTTACCTGGGAAATATCTTTAGAATAATTGTTAAATGTAAAATTTAGAAAATAAAATTGTATACCCTCTCTGTATTAGACACATTTGTTTCCGTGTTGCCTTTTTCATCTCTCTTAACGTTCATGTGGACATATATAATCCCTGACAAAAGTAACTGTACATACTAATGATAGATAAATCTACAATTAAACTAAATTTCCTAATAAGAACATATTTCTGATAAGGCCAAAGTCATGTAATCAATCCGAGTATGAGTCAACAATTTTTTTTGCAAGAAAAACTGATTCTGTTGGTTATAGATATAGATCCTTTTCAAGTATCAGGAAGCTCCATGCCACCCAATCTACGAGGAAATGGACTGTAGGTGGAGGAGACTCTAGATAAATCCATCAGTCACTCTACAGAAGAGGACCCATTTCAAATCCTGGAGATGATGGGTCAGCAGCACCATACTGATATAAAAACAAAGATAGGTATTTTTCATTCTTATACTACCTAAATATACTAACTGCTCCAATGGTAGGGTAGGGGGATAATAATGGAAACTTTGGTGTTTTATTTCCATGCCAGCACTAATTAGCTGAATAAATTGGGGCCACATAACATCTCTGGGACTTATTTAATTCACCCATAGAATGTAAAGGCTAGTTTGAATATACTTTAAAGTTCCTTTCAGTCTCAATTTAGTTGACTCTATTTTTTGCTTCTGGTTAGTTCCTGTATCTGTTGAATCCTTTTGTGAGCACTTCGGACTTCAATTTTTATTATAATTTTCAACTTTATATGTATTCTAATTAAGACTTACATGGAAAAATCTAGCATTAACATAATATTTGTCCTTGACATTTGACTAAGCAAAGTGCTTTAAAATCTCTTTACGTAACATTTTGTTACTTGGAATTGAGATTGTTCACAAGGACAATAATCAGTCTTTTTTTTAAAGATTTTATTTATTTGTCAGAGAGGGAGGGAGGGAGAGTACAAGCAGGGGGAGTGGCAGGCAGAGGGAGAAGGGACTCAATCCCAGGACCCTGAGATCATGACCTGAGCCTAAGGCAGACGCTTAACCATCTGAGCCACCCAGGCGCCCCAATAATCAGTCTTAATATTGGGGAAAAAAGCTTATTTCAGTGTTTGTACCAGGTTCCTCTGCCCTTGAATAACCTACTTTACATGAGTTTTTTGCATCTCGTTTTTTTTTTAGAATGACCACAGGACCCTGTTATACACTTTTCCAAAAAGACAGATGGCCAACACACAGGAAAAGATAACTGATCAACATCACTAATTTTCAGAGAAATGTAGACCTGAAAAATAGAAAAAAAATTTTTTTTGAAGATTAGAATACGCTGAATATCTTTGCATACAAATATAAGGAGAGACCTTCCTTATGGGTTGAAAGTCCAATGCATGAAATATTCTAATCCGCAAAATGATTTAGGGATTCATAAAGTAAGTGTATGCACTTACTGAAGAACAGTGCATCTCATTTTTAAGAGTCCAGTGTTTGACCCCATTTTTGTGGTTTGGATAGGAAGGAAGGTGACAAATTTAGCTAAGAGTTACTTTTCAATTATATAACAATCCTGATTTATAGTAAAATAAGAAACACTGAAAACCAATTTTACATAATTGTTGCATCAGTTCTACATTTTCTTTATTTTGGTTTTTACTCTCTTGGGAAGAAATACTGTAAGAAGTGTGTGGTTTTTTTTTTAAAGATTAAGGAACTTTTTTTTTTTTGAAATCACAATCAGAGGTTTGTAAACCTTCCCATATCTCTGTTTTATTAGAAGATTCATGCCTTTTTTTCTTTTATCTTGTTTGTCAAGTTTCACATTCCTTAAGGGTCTCTGAAAGTCACAAAAGGTTAAGATTGAATTCTACTTGTTGGTTCTTGTATTAAATGATGAATAATTCAATATTAACTGATGGTAAGTTCTAATTGTCTTCTCATAATCCTGACCAGCAAGGAAGAACACTGAAATTAGAATAAGAAGTCCTATATTTGATTCACGGGCAAGTAATTTAATTTTTGGATGCTCAGTTACCTTCTTTGGAAAAATGTGTTTTCCATGTTCTATTGTGTGAATCTTAGACTTGATTCTCAACAGAGCACTAAATCAGGACTACGTGGGCAGATTCCAAGAGAATTTCGAAGAAAACAGACTTGTCTGCAAGCCAACTGGGGTACATCTCCACAGGCAGGTGAGTTGGTCACCTTCCTCAGCAGGGGGCACTAACCTCCAAAGATGAGGTTTCTGAAGGTTTAAACAGAGCAACTACCCTGCACATGTTACTCATTTGGTGTCCACTGTAAATTCATACTCTTTTCCATCAGAACCTAGGTTTAAACACACTTCAGGTTTTCATCTTTTAATAGATTATTATCCAGCTTCTTTCAAAAGTTTAGCTTGGAGAAACAATACCTACAAATGATTAGGCATTATTATGCTAGCACACAGTCTAAAGAGTAGATTAGAATACAGGCTCTGGAAACAGAGATCATGTGTTCAAATCATGGCTCCAGCACTTGCCAGTTCCATGACCTTCTGCACAACTCAACCTCTCTATGCTTTGGTTTCTCATTTGTGAAAAGGAAATAAAATTAGCACCTGCCTCATAGGATTGTTGTGGGAATTAAATGAGGGGTTAAACATAAAGTGCCTGGCACATGTAAGCACTCAATAACCATTAGTCAAAATTTTTACCTTTATGGACTTGTTAAAATTGAGCTATTTTAGGCACAGAGGTATTCTAAATTCAGTCCATGCGAGACATTTGGTCATCATAAAGCTATATATCATGGTCTTAGTAACTTTTTTTTTTAAGATTTTATTTATTTGACACACACACAGAGAGAGAGAGAGAGCACAAGTAGGCAGAGCGGCAGGCAGAAGGAGAGGGAGAAGCAGGCTCCCCGCTGAGCAGGGAGCCCAATGCGGGGCTCGATCCCAGGACCCAGGGATCATGACCTGAGCTGAAGGCAGATGCTTAACTGACTGAGCCACCCAGCCGCCCCAGTCTTAGTAACTTAAGCCCAAGTTTAAGCTCACTGATTTATTCTTCAATTGTATGCCCTCAGATTTTTTGAGGATACATTAAAAAAAATTGGATAAAAAAATCCTTCATTTGCTAAGTATTTAAGATATTTTGTATATTTTTACTTTTTGACTCAATTTTACTTCCAAGAAAAATTTTCCTCTCTTGAAGAATTGCTGTGGGTATTTCTATTAGAAAATTAAAGTTATACAAAATAGCACTTGGTGTCTGACAGTTTTAACCTACAAAAACTGCAGTTTCATAGGGTTCAACCCACTCTCATACCTTCATTTTTGCCTTAGCTCTCAGGAAATTAGAACTAAACTTAAGGGTAAGACTGAAACATTTTTGGAGGAAAGCTGTATATACACAGTATTAAAATGTTCTTTCTACCCATGAATGTTGTTAGAAAGATCAGATAAGATAATGTAGATGAGAGTATTTTATAATCTAAACGAAAAAATTTGAATCCACCGACTCAAGTCACTACACAAAATTTCTTCCTACACTTTTGTTACTTCTTAGACTCCTTTTAAACTGTAAACACTTAAAGCCTTCAATTCTTTTTTTAAAATTATTTTATTTATTTGAAAGAAAGAGAGAGACAGCACATGAGCAGGGCGAGCGGCAGAAGGAGAGGGAGAAGCAGACTCTCTGCTGAGTGGGGAGCCCCATGTAGGGCTCCATCCCAGGACCCTGGGATCATGACTTGAGCCAAAGGCAGATGCTTAACCGACTGAGCCATGCAAGCACCCCCAAATTCTTTTTTAAAAAAAGATTTGAGAGAGAGAGCACCCATGCGTGAGTGGGGGAAGGAGCAAAGGTAGAGGGAGAGAATCTCAAGAAGACTCCCGCTGAGCATGGAGCCCCATGTGGGCTTGATCCTATGGCCCATGAGATCATGACCTGAGCTGAAACCAAGAGTTGGATGCTCAACCAACTGAGCCATCCAGGCACCCCTTCAAATTCTTTCCATAATATTTAGGATAAGACTCGGAGCTAGTCCCTATTTAGTTCTCGAGCATCACTCTGGCCCCAAGTCTCCATATTGAGACCCTTGTAGTGCCCTGAATCTGTTACCCTCTCACTTGTATCCCTGCCTGATCACACTATGACCTTGGTCTGGAATGCATATCCACAACATTCTGTCTGAATTTCGTCCTTTTATCTCAAGATCCAGCTCAAGCATCCTCAGTTAAAATAACTGCCTAAGTTAAAACTCTTTAATCAAGATTATCTTACACCTGAACTATCTTAGCTTTCCAGGTGTCCTTATTTATACTTTGTCATTTCTCTAGTTCATCATCTAGTATAAATCACAGGTCCCATCACATCACCATGGTGCTGAAAAATACAACTCTCCTTTGACTACAGTGTAAGACCTAAAATCCTTAGCATGGAATTGAAGACTCTTCAATATTATGTCCAAGACTATCTCATAAGGTACAAGAGAAAAGATATGATGGAAATGAGGGGAAAAACATTTTGTAAACCTACCATTTTCTTTTAAGGGTACTTGGGATGAAGAATTTCCAGAACTATGCAAAGTCATTCCTGTGGTATAAATTAAATTATTAGACAGTTTATAAAATGGTCAGATACTATATTAGTAATTTCTGTTAAATTCATAAAAATCAAAACATTAAGGCGGCAACATTTTTTTTTTAATTTACACCCAGAAAAATGTCTTCCCACAATGGGCTTATTTACTATTTCTAATGTCCAAGTTAAGCATATCAGCTTGTTTTACAGAATAAATTTAAACACAAACGTATTGTTTCTGGCAATGACATTTTGATATGTCAAATATGAAATGATGAAACTGAAATGAGTTTTAAAAGCATTTGTTTAAATGTTAAAAGAAAATTTAATATTCAGTAAGAATGAATAATCTTAATCAAAAAACATGTGGAAAATAAATTTTCTTTCATGAGTGAGTTTTATTCTATCTGTGTTTTTCAATGAAATATTTACTCTTCTACATCTGGTATGTGATGGATTTTTATGTAGACGAAAGCATTTCTAATGAAAATAGCTTAGAATCTATATGGGATCCCATTATATATGAATACTCTTTGAAAAGTATTTTCTAAAAGATTGAACTAGCGTCTTCTTAGGCTATTTTCAACACATAAGGTAGTGACCTATAGGGTGAAATCTTGCCTTTTATCTCTTGAAAGTTTTTCAATTTAAACTGATGCTAGTATCATCTCTGAAAGCTGTGGAAGCCTACATTAATAAAGTAATGATGCTTTCTGTAAATATCTACCAACTATAGAGTTCTCTTTTCATTTACTCCACAGATCTTCAATCCAACTACAGGTAAAAAAATATTTTTTAACTTTGTGTAATTAGGATTAAATGATCGTTGGTCTAAGTGAGAGTTAACTAGTATTACGGTAAAACAGCAGCAGAAGAGGGTGTCCTTGTTTCTCTTTTGTCTCCCCAGCTGTCTCCTATTCTGAGTTCACACCTCTCTGCTTAAATATCTACTCTTCTGTAAGATTCCAGTGCATTTCCCTTTTAAGATGCATAAAGCAACAGGATATTGAACTATTTATCTCATAAGATAGTATGTGTTTATAAACTTCTTTACTTACATACTTAATATGCCTCAGCTAGCTGGGAGAATTGGAAAAAAAAAACTCAAATCAACTAAGAATTTCCACCTACCGACCACAGCACATTTCATAAAAATTATCTGGTTTGAGAGATAACTGCATTCGTGCTAAGCTGAAAGTACCCTAAATAAACCTTTCTTTAAAAAATACAGTATAGTGGAGCCCACTGCCACAGGCTTGTATGGAAAATCCAAAGGAAGACTGTCCAAAGCCATGGTACCAGACTGTCTGGGTTCTCTCAGTATGACCGTCACAGTTTTTAACTGTGACCAAGAGAAAGTGAAGTAACAGTCTGTGCCTTGAAGTAATCACCTGTTAAATCAGTTTTTGATTTGACTTGGTGCATTTTAAGTAGCCTAAAATTTCATATTCAAAAGCAGCTTTGGCAATTAGGACATAGAAGCAAAAATAATATATTGGTCACTAACATTATTTCGTTCATTTCACCATGAGCATGAGGTATGGGAGAAAGAAGGTAAGCTTGTTTATGCTGACCTATAACATATGCTTGACCAGGGTCTTCAAAGGATGAGGAGTCTGATTCCTGTTTCCTCCTTTCAGGACTTCTATTTAAACTTGCAACAGACTTTGAACTAAAGAGGGAAAAGGAAGGTAGGAGGGGGATGTGTCAATGTAAAAAAATATGGTGAAAATAATAAAACGTCAAAACAAAAACAAATGTATGAAATGTAGAATTTACAAATAATATGTAGTTGGGTAATTATGTTCTTACTTATTAAGTTTTGTGAATCCTGCCAAAGATTCTGTATCGGATCTTGCCATCTGGTGTAATGGTTTTCCTACCAACTCCGCAATGCTTTGTGGTGGGGATTCCATGTTAACAATGACATTTTTCCGATGAGGGTAGAGAGAGGCCTGACTGAGATCGTGGTATGATTTACTCATCCCTCTAGGCTTTTCCTCCCATGAAGCTTTGTCACTCTTCTCTTTTGCACTGTTTTGCAATGGCTGGTAAAGCGACAGCTCTGAGCAGGAGAGCCTCTTCAGAATCTCAGCTTGAACTGACAGAGGTCGAACGGCAAGTTTGTTCAGGGTGCGGCTGGCCAGACTGCCAGTGCTGATCGCTCGGCCCATAGTAAATCCTCTAACGGACTCTGCTTGGAGATTCAGGCTCCTAAACGAAGCTCTCTCTACAAGGAAATAGGATGGCTTTACACGATGGAAACACCGCAGTACCTTTATGAGAAGAGTTATTTCGATAAATAAAACAGCATGCAGTTTTTAATTGTTTTGATTGCCAACGTGAGTAGCAGCTTTCCAAGTGTGGCAAGCAAGGATCTGAAAAAGGAGTTTGGTTTTCAAACCATCTCTCCATCCTGTAGCTTTCTCACAGCCACGGCCTGGTCAGCATCTCCTACCTCATCTAATAAGTCCTGAGCATCTAATAATGTTTGGACTTCAAGCTTGCTGACTCTGAATTCCCAATTACGGGTCTCAGTTAAAAATGAAAATAACATCTGACACAGAAATTTCAATCCCAGTGGTGTCTCTGCTAAAATCCCTGCAAGCCAGGGATGGGGAGAGGGAGAGATGGAGCCTAGACAGGCTGACATGAAAAAGAAGCTAAGCAGAGGAGAATTTTGCCCAGAGAAAAAGTTGAGTATTATTATATTTTTTAAAGCTCATGGTAGATTGTGATGGTTGTGCAACTCTGTGAATATACTAAAAACCACTGAATTGTATACTTTCAGTGGCTGAACTGTAGAGCGTGGGAATTATGTCTCAATAAAACTGTTACCAAAGAGGAGGAAAAAAAAAAGCTTTTACAGAAAATTATTTCTTTTGTTATTTCATTACTATGCCAATCTCACCTTCCCACTCGGTTGACTTTTCATGATTGGACTGAGGCACAGGAGCCATGGGAGAATCAAGTATTACTTGCCTTCTTTCATTTTTTTGGTTTCTGTTAATAAACATGATCAAGGAGCTGGGGTTCTCATTATGCTTGAATTCCTTTCACTCCTAAACACACATCCAAAGTCTTTTACAGGCTAAATTTAGAGATACTCTATGACAAGTGCTTGGCTTATTCTATTTTGTGAGAGCCAATGTCACGGCAGTATTTGAGCATTTGAGCCTATTAACAAAAGCACTGTATCACAGAATTTTAGCATCAAAATCCTTTCATGTAAATAAAGGGCCAGGAGCACAAAATTTCAAATGATTTAGTTCAGGCACTGGTAATCCACATTACAAGGCATTCCCCATTTGGTGCCTCCAATGGAAAGTACCAACCCTTTGTTGCACACTATAAGGAAATACAGCTTGACCACCATGGCTGCAAAAACTTCCTTTTAAAAAGAAAAGATCAAATGCTGCTGACTTAGATCTTTAGATTCTGTTTCATTTACCTTCTAATTCCTAGCAAGATTAATAATTAATAGTTCACCTCAGGCATAAAGAGATAGGAAAACACAGGAGATTTTTAAAATGCATCAGAATGAAGTTTAAATAAACATGTTTCATTGTCAACAGGAAAATTCAATGTCCTTTCACTGAACTGGAAGTGGACACCAAATTAAAACATGAGAATAAAAATAAAATATTGGTTTAAATATTCCCAGAATGATCTTTAGCTTAAAATACAGTTTTATTAGAGCAGATAACATGATTTCCATTTTCTTTTGCTTTGAGAGCAGACTGTAATTAAAGATGCAAAACTTAGTCTTACACAGATTCAACTACCAGGATATACCTTTATACCCAACAGGTTTCTTCACCCTTAAGGAAATGTAGACCATACTTTGACAGAAAAAGGGACGGACTGTTTTGTAAACATACCCAAGATTATGCTAGTCAAATCCATTCATAGCCTAGTCCTGGGTAAGACTTAAAATGGTGCATATATTCACTGGATGGGAGCATAAACTATCATTTTATCTGATCTGTCCTTTATCCCTTTCACCTGGAAAGGACTCCAATATGGACTGCCAGGACGGGAAAGGACATTAGAATGAGCCTACATCCTAATACTAGTGTTTCAGATTTGAACTCAAAGGTTGGCTAGTTCCACACAGAATCTGCCATCCACACTACTTAACCTCTGCTTGTGCGATTGTTCAGTCCTTTGTACTGTTTGATATTTCCTTATATCATCAACTTAACTGTATGCTCTTTTGAGGAGAGCGACTTCATTGATTTCTGTTATTCCACAGCACCCAGCATCATCTCTTACAAGTAGTAAGTGCTCAATAAATGATTATTAATCTTAAGTTCATTCTATGCAAATTAGTTTTTTCATCAAATAGAAATGAAAAGATCAGGGTTCCAGCCTCATTTGACCTCTATGAGTTTAGGTGAGACACTATGCTCTGAACCTGTTTCCTCATCAGTAAAATTTGGGACTAAAAGGCCTCTAGGGTTCTAGCACCAACATTCTATGATGCAAAGAAGTAACATACATTTGTCAGCCCATCAACCTCCTACAGACAACACCAGTTATTTTCACTTGTCTAATACAGATAGTTAAGTAGGCAGGTAGTTACTTCTAAGCCATTTTAAGCAAAAAAATAATTCCTTTGAAGGTTTAACAAAATCTGGGAAAAGCTGTAGATGATACCATCTTGAAGGGCTTTCACATATGAGTTCAAGGATACACAGCTGTGTGTTCCTTGGTGGAAACCTGTGAGATACATAGGGTATTCCCACTCCATGGATGAGGAAAATGAGACTCCTAGAAGTCAGTTACTTTCCTACGGAGTCATTATACTACTATTAGTAGTGGTAGTAGTGGTAAGACAATATTGATGATGGTGATGATAACAATAATGAATATTTATTCAATACTTACTCTGTGCCAGACACCTTTAAGGTGCTTACATGTATGAATTCATTTCATCTTCACAACAACCTCACGATGTAGGTATTATCATTATGATAATCATTTTACAGATGGGGAACTAAGGCAGAGTTTAAGTGCCTACCCAGGGTTTCAGAGCTTATAAGTAATAGAGCAAGGTTTGGATCCTGGCCGTCTGGTTCCAGAGTTCATGTTGTTAATTAACTACTACACTATTTTGTTCTTCAGTATAAGAAATGCTGAGGATGAAAGGCTGGCTTCGTAGTTTTGTCTTCTGATTTTTTTCATAATAGCACATTATACTACGTCTGTAATGATGCAACCTTCAATTGTTCAATTTTGGTTTGTTATTGACTAGAGTATTAGTCCAAGTACGAATAGCTCTAATAAGTTTGATATTTCACTGCACTTTTAAAATATGTAAGAGCATACAATTTTTTAGCAGAGCAAAGTAGGTAAAGAAAAGGAATAATGAGATTACAGCAGTAGTTACCATATTTTAGCATGCATAAAAACCATTACTGAAGAAAGCCTGTTAAAATGCAGATTCCAGGGACCCAATACCCAAAGATGGTGATTCACCAAATTTCAGGTAGGTTTCTGGAATCTTCATTTTTAATAAGCATACACCCCTACCATCTTGACTCTGAATGGCTGAGAAACATCTATTCATAGGCTGCCATCACCCCAGTCTGATCCTACGGGGAATACATTTTTTTGTAATATTTCAGGATGTGAGAAAGTTTGGATACAGAATTCACAGGACTCTGCTACACAAGGTCATCAGTGCTATTCCATTAAATTGAAAAATCTAATTCTTCTGAGTATTTCACAGAAGTCTATAAGAATTTACTATGCAGAACTAGATTTTGTATAACTTTAATCTCTTCATGTGGTCTTGCAGAGTCAGTTTTAAATATTTCAGTTCTGATGAAGATATATTTTTTCAGAGCTGAATTAGTTTCTTCTGCTCGTTCCTTTTCAAAAGGAACTAAAATCACTCTTCTGACCATTTATACTGGGTATGGGGGTTACTGATCTCAGTCGCTGAAGAGGGACACACTCAAGTAAAACTAATAGGTGGGAAATCTGCCACCCCCAAACTGTTATACTATGTAACACATCACTGGGTGCATACTCCCCTTGCCCCCTGCCTTGTTTCTTTTTTTTACCCTCACCTGGAAACCCCTTCCATTTATCTTCAACCTACTTAGTTACTTTTGTCCTTCAAATTCCAGTTCAAGTGTCACCACTGGAGAATTCTGGCCTCTGATCTCCCTCTCTTCTTACTGTAGAGCATGTAGTCTGTATGATATAATCTGTTATTAAAAGCTGGACCCTCCGACGTGTATTATTATTTCATGTATGCTGGTCTTACCTTCCCAAATAGTATGTAACTTTACTATGGGTAGACACTTTGACCCAAATATCATATTCACATCAGTTAGCCTCATGATTAGCACAAAACAGACATTTCAACAGGTGCTCCCTGACTGATCTGGGGCGCAGTTTCCAAAATGAACCTGAAGTTGAAATCTTGGCTTCATTTGTGGCACTTTATATAAAGCTGACTTAGTCATTTAACATCTATACACATTGTAACTTTCATTCTAGACATGGAAATTCTTTTAAAATTTGTGGCAAAAACCACGCTCGTACCCTGATCATCTGACACACTTTGTTTCTCCTTACCAATATCCTGGGCGTCTTGGTTGCTCTGTCTGGCTCGCATCTGCAGCTGGAACTTATGCTGGGCAGAGCAGAGGTGCAGCAGATGCTGGCACACCTTACTGCTGTCCGTCTGGAAGGCATGTTTTATGCCATCTGATGTGTTTTGCAATGTGATTTTCTTTTTCTACAATATTAATCAGGGGTGTTATAATTAGGACGTTTTCCCGACACATAACTAAATTCTGTAAACAATCATTAATAAGTACAGATATTATTTTTATTTCTCATTTAACACTCATTAGGCATGAGAGTTCCTTGACCTGCATCTAATCTAAATATAGAAAAATAGAACCCTGTTATTATAACGGATTCAGCAAATAAATCAAATTAGTATCATTTGTCACTTTCAGATATTGTAGCCTAAATCAGACAGTATACTATACCAGCAAGGGAAAAGGTTCTTTTAATGAGATTATTGATATTTTGAGTTTACTGCATGCAATGTTTACAAATACCATAACTTGAAAAAGACATTTCAAAAATATGTTCTTCTTGGGTAAGAAAATGAAATTCAACAAAAATTGATTTATTAATATATAAGAGCTGTGATTCTGTCAAGAAGAATTTTGGTGGCCTGAGGGCTGAGATGGAAATTGTGAAAAGTTAAAAGAAAATGTGGGAATAGAGAGGCACCGGGTAACATGGCTGCTGGGATGAGAAATAAAACACATCAAGATTTAGAGACAGAGTGATTCTTGCATTCAAATTCAGGGGAAACAGGAGAACCATCAATTAGTGTTATCTCTTCCATGTTTCTTGAAAAATAAACGTCTCTTGTGTAAGAGGGCATCCCAAAATGTTGCAACCTCTGTGGTGAGGCTTGCAGATGATTCGTACGTCTTAAAAGACTAGCATTCAGCATGCCAGGAATCTAAGACTAATGTCTCTGGAGAACTGCTTAAGTCCAATTAGATTTTACTCCAGCTCTCGGCTGCTTCTACTGTGTAAATTATTCCCTCTATCTACTCATGTCCCTTGTTTTCAAATGCAGGAATAGCCACAGAGAAGTCAAATTTGGTGAGGCTCATAAATGACACAATAACAGAATATTACTCAAACTTCAATCATGCAGGTGCCTTCTTCATAATTTCTGGTCTTGTTAATTTATAAATTTTTAAATTGACTTTGCTTATATAAATTCACTTAAACTTTATATCACAGCTATAAATAGAAAACCAGTACCACTTGCCATAAATAGAATCCAGCTATTAAAAATATGTAATCAGGGGCACCTAGATGGCTCAGTTGATTAAGCATCTGCCTTTAGCTGAGGTCATGATCTCAGGATCCTGGGATAGAGCCCTGCATGGGGCTCCCTGCTCAGTAGGGTATCTGCTTCTCTCTCTCCCTCTGCACCTGGCCCTTGCTCATGCTCTCTCTCTATCTCAAATAAATAAACAAATAAAATATTTTTAAAAAGTATATGCAATCAATGCAATAAAAACAAAATAAGGTTATTATATTCTAGCTGGATATGTTACCAATGAAATCTCAGGGACCCTGTTCTCTCTCTTAAAAAAAGAAATCAGCAAGTATTAAAGAGGAGTTAAAAGAAACAGCATAATCAAACTAGTCTCTTCACTATCAGTAGTATATCTAGTGACGATTCAAATAGTTGGGGAATTTTTTTTTCCAAACAAACATAACCACTGTCAAGTAATTCCCTAGGATATTTTTATCCAAAGTTGTAAAGCTGTACAGGTTTGAAACAAATTATAAGAATAATTGATTCTAAGTATTTACTGATAAAATGGACAAGAAATGTGTCCAAGGGAATTCAATTGTGAAAGATGAGAAAGGTGAAGTAGGGTGACATTTCTATCTCCCCAGAGGCTAGTGGGGGGTGGGGGGAATGAGGGTTAAAAAGAGCTCTGTGTTGGAGAAGGGACTTCGGGATAAACAAGTTTTGTTAAACACAAGAACAGTCTGCATGGGAATGTGGTCTATTCTCTATTACTGGAGATCTTTAAAAATGAGCTAATCAAAGCTAGTTCTATATATGGCAGGGCTGGTGTGATGGCTTGGCTAACAACAGAGAGCTGAATGCTAGACAATTTATTTGATTTGTTGCCTTTTCTAAATTGGTCCAAATTAGATTTGTATTTAATTAATCTAAGGTTTCCTACCGATATTTGCTGTGCTAGCATTTCCATTGGGGAAGGTAAATTATACCAGGGCAATTTCCTGGTCTTGACAATCTTGGGAAGATTAGGCTGTCTGGGCTTTCCTGAGAGAACACATTATCATGTGGTAATCTTAGTGGTACCTCTGGGCTTCACAGGAAACCAACCAACTAACCATCAAGTCTAGAACTGATTTCAAAGGTCTCTAGGTTGAAAATTAACCGGGGTAAGTTGGGACCTTGAGATTGATATCCTTATAAACAGTGTTCTAGCGAGACCATATTTCAGCTCAAATATGAATTAGAGATGTCAGTAGTCTCTTAATACCATAAGGAAAACAAATAAATATCTTAACATATTTTTTTATTCACCTCTGGGGCTTCTCAATTGCATTTCAATGTTCAGACACTCCAACCACTTCCAAAATCAAAATATGCCTTTACGGCTTACTATCTTTCATAAACATGATATTCTAAAACTTTACCTCCATATGGAATATACACTAAAACTTAAAACTGCAGAAAGTTCTGGGACATTAAAAACATTTCTAGGGGCGCCTGGGTGGCTGAGTCGTTAAGTGTCTGTCTTTGGCTCAGGTCATGATCTAGGGTCCTGGGATCAAGCCCTGCATCGGCTCCCTGCTCAGTGGGAAGCCTGCTTCTCCCTCTCCCATTCTTGTGTTCCTGCTTGTGTTCCCTCCCTCACTGTCTCTCTGTCAAATAAATAAATTAAAATCTTTAAATAAAAAAAAAGTTTTTAGTTCATAAAATCCAATAAATCTCTGGACTGCTAAAATTCAAACATAGTTGCTGTGAGGAGCCCATTATTGAGCTAGACAAAATTTACGAGGATTAAAATAATTATTTTTTAAAATACATTAGAGGGGTTTCTCCATGTGAGCAGTAAGTATCCCAGAATAAGTTCTGAATTAATAGAAAGTCAACTTGGTTGTAATTCAACTAAGTCAATTGAGCATGTAACCAGCTGGGAATGTATATTATTCTTTTAAAAATCACTTCCTGAGAAAACTAAAACCAAATAAAGATCTCAATAATACTTCCTACAACTAAGAAGAGTTAAATAGTATTAAAATGAAAAAAAAAGGTATTAAAATGTATTAGCTCTACTGAATAGAAGGGTCTAAAGTTTACTTAAGGATAATCAATTAATATGTTACATTTGAAATTGACAACACATATCTTAAAATATAATGAAAAGGAGTTTAAATGGACATACGGAAAAAGAAATCTTCTTGGTTTCCCTCCATGGAAAGCGAAGGACCAGTGTGCGAACTCCATTGTGAACCTCAAACACAAGGACACCTTTAGAACAGACTCCAAGCAATATTCCAGTTTGTGACTTTTTCTCAGGGTGCACTCGATGAAAATGAACTCCATATTCTGTCAGTCTTTGGCAGACCTGTTGAACATCAATAGCAATGCACCTTGGTAAAGGGTGACAAAGATATAGAAGGTGTACCACTGTAGCTTGATATGGAAAGGATAGTCTTTTCAACAAATGGTGCTGAAACAAATGGATATTCACAGGTAAGAAAATGAATCTTGACCCTCAATTACACCCAGTATATGAAAATTAACCCCAAATGGGTCATAGACCTAAATATAGGAATTAAAACCATAAAGCTTAGAAAATCTTTATGGGTATGGGTTTGACAAAGATTTCTTTGTGGGACATAAAAAACATGAACTATAGAATAAAAAATTGGTAAACTGAAACTTTAGCTCTTCAAAAGTCAGTGATAAGAAAATATAAACGCAATGGGGCGCCTGGGTGGCTCAGTCAGTTAAGTGGCTGACTCTTGATTTCAGCTCAGGTCATGATCTCAGGGTTGCGAGATCGAGCCTTGTTTTGGGCTCTGCACTCATCGGGGAGTCTGCTTAAGATTCTCTCTCTTCCCCCCCATCTCCCTCTCTAAAAAAAAAAGGAAAAGAAAAGAAAATATAAAGGCAGGCTACAGACTGGGAGGTAAATATATTATATATCTGATAAAGGAACTGTATCCAGCATATATAAAAAGCATGTATTTCTCAGCAATAAGGAGACATATAACCAGATACAAAGATGGGCAAAGATTTTATTAGACACTTCAATGAAGAAGATACACAAATGGCAAATAACACATAAAAAGATGCTCACCATAAATAGTAATTAAGGAAACACAAATTAACCTCACCACAATGATATACCACCACTTACCTATTTCAATAGTTAAAGTGAAAAAGACTGAGCATACCAAGTATTTTGAGGATGTGGAACAACTAGAAATCTCACATATTACTGGTAGTACTGTAAAATTGGACAGCCACTTTAGAACAATTTGGCATTTTCTTATAAACATACACTTCCCATAGATCCCAGCAACCCTACTGTTAGGTAATTACTCAAAAGAAATAAAAACCATATGCTCACGTCAAAATGTGTATTTGAAAGTTTATAAAAGCTTTATATCCATCAACTAATGAAGAAATAAACAGGTTGTTTATCTGTACAGAGGGAAACTACCCAGCAAAAGAATGACAAAAAAAACCCACAAAAAAGAAAAACAAACCAACAACGACAATCAAAAAAATCCCCCAACAACAAAAAAACCACCACCACCAAAAAAACTGATACACATCATACTATGGATGAATCTCAAAAGTATTACTTCTAAGCGAAAAGAGCAAGATACAGGAGACTACTACATAATGCAAAATTCTTTTTATGAAATTCTAGACAAGAAAAAACTATGGTGATAGAAAGGAGATCAGTAGTTGCCAAGGGCTGGGGTGGTGGTGGTGGGGGATTAACTGCAAAGGGACACAAGGAAACTTTTTTGGTTTTGGAAATGTGGGTTAGCAAGTCTTTGTCTTCATAGATACTTGTAGGGCTGGGAACCTTGGCTCTCTTCAATATGGAGCAAATGGAAGGCATACTGTTACATACTAGGGAGCTGAACCAGGAGAATGTTCTGAAAGTTTCTCTTCTCAACAGAATACTATACTTTCTATTCTTATTGGAAGTTAACACAATACTATCTTTCCTGATCATAAATGGACTATTTATCTGAGGTCTCAAAGAAAGCTGATGGCAGAACTGGAACCATAAAGCCATTTTTTTCTGACCTCCTACCATTATGTGAATTAGTCAGCATTTATGAAATACCGTCTTTAAAGGATGTAATTGAATTTTAAGCCTTTTAAAAAACAAAGCAAAATAATTCTATCAAAAAATTCCGTTGTTACTTCTTTACAATGTATCTTGATACATTTATAATGTATCTTGAGTATAGAACAGAATAAAAGCAGAGAATCCATAGCCATGCAGATACAGGGTTTGAATTAGTTTTGCCCCACCTACCAGCCATTGACTTTGGGAATATTACATTTCCTCTTTGAGCTTTAGTCCTCTCTTCCACAGGATAATTAAAATACCATGGTTTTAGTCAGGAATAAGTGAGATGAGATAATGCATAGTATCAGTTATTGGCACTTGAGCTTTTAGATACCTATGTCCTCCAACATTTCTTGCTTACTTTGAAAAATATATAAACTTTATCATTTGTAATCTTGCATGCTTACCTTTAAAAATTCTAACTCTGTCTCTTTTTCAGAAGCTCCCACGTAGGTATTATGCAATTTTGGTAACTCTTCTTTAACATAGGATAAATCAAGTTTCTCCATCACTCTGGGAGGCAAATAATGCTCCAGTCTAAAATAAGACACACCATGAACCTAGAAAAGAGAATGTTTTTATAAGCAATTATGTTTGCCCTCTTCCTTCTATCTTAAAGTTCTTGCCTCAACCAAGAGGTAAGACACTTTTATTTAGACTTCTCCCTGAGGAGTGAGTTTTAGAGGAAATGCATCATTCTTTCTCTTTCATTCAGTGAGGTAAAATGGCTGAACTGATTAGCAAGCTTAAAGAGACAGACAACAAGGGCCAAATGTCGCTACAGTTAGGGTTAATGTTGTGAAGGATGCTACTCAAGTGGCACTGACTCTTTCCCCTTGCTTCCTCTTAGATCCACTTTTTTCAGGAACAATTGGCCTCAAACATCTGCTTTCTGTACAGTGAACTCTGCTAGGTTCTCAACCCATTACTGCATGGATCCATGTGGAAGGCAGAAGATCCCTTTGACCCAGATTTGGCTGGTAACCCTTGTGCCTAGTATCCATTAATTAGAAATTGGGAGAAAGAAGGGTAAATGCTAGATATCCTGAAATTGTGAAACAGGAAATTTTACACAGAAAAAAGAAAAAGAGAGAGAGAAAGCTACACTGTATGATTTTTACATACCAATGTACGTGGGGAATCTGGTCACTCTAAGGTACCAAACTAGCCTCAAAAATCTCCAGATATTGGGGCGCCTGCGTGGTGCAAATGGTTGAGCATCTGACTCATGGTTTCAGCTCAGGTCATGATCGCAGGGTTGTGGGACTGGAACCCTGTGTCAGGCTCCAGGCTCAGCGTGGAGTCTGCTTGAGATTCTCTCTTGCTCTCCCTCTGCCCCTCCTGCCAATTCTCTCTCTCTCTCTCTCTCAAATACATCTTAAAAACAACAACTCCAGATCTAAATAGCAAACACATCATCCAGGTTCAGTTTTTAATTATGCCGAGGATAAAAATATCAATATGAAAGTGGTCCTGGAGAAAAAAAAAAAAAAATCCTACCTCTGGTTGATAATCTCCATATTCAGCCTGGAGAGCCAAGGATGCCAGTAATAAAGAAGTCTCATCATCACAATGCATCCTCTCCTCCAAGATATCCTTTCGCAGTTGAAGATAATACTGATGACAGGTCAGGGTATGTCTGGAAAAATAAATGCACACTAAACATCTAGGCTTCATCTTGAATTTGGAGAGATTTTTATTATTGGCATATAAGTTGAGTTCCCAAGATGGTTTATTATTAATCTTTTAAGGCACAAGAATTTAATAAACTATGTTGAAGGAAATATTTCTTTTATGATAGAGAAGACATTTACTGAATCAAATAATTCAGTATCAATAAACTAAAGGGTCCAAAGACCAGAAGCCAAAAAGACAAAAATAGAAACTTGTGTACTCACTGTATTAGACTAACATCATCCATGAAAAATTTAATTCGGAAAAACAAAGTAAAATTAACAGCGGCTTTGCTCTTTTTCTTTGGTTCTTCTTTCCATCCCTCTGGGGCCACTTTGGTTAATTTTAAATCAGGATCAACAAAGAAATATTCATTATCTAAAACAGAATGAGGAAACACTCAGATAAAAATACTTCAATGTTTTCTTCTGATTCCTTCGTAGTTTTTTTTTTTTTTTGCGGTGGGGGGGGTCAGACTTGCACAAAATAGTTTCACACAAGAATAAAATAAGATTGTTAAGAAGTATGGCAGGGAATGCTGAAGGTAACTGCCTACAGATTGGGGGCAATAGGGTATGTCTGAGTCTTTTAAGACAGGGTTCTAAAGGCAGATAGAACTAGATTCAAATCCACCACATCATTTACTATCCATGTGACACTGACTAAATTATTTAACCTTTCTAGACATCAATTTTCTTGTCTGTAAAATCCGGATAGTGCTAATTCCTGCCTTATTGTATTATTGTAGGGATCAAATGACCTAAGCCATATAAAACACTTGGTAAAGCATGTGGCATATGGTAAGCATTCAATAAATATTATTTATTATTTATTATTATTGAGCTTCCAACTGAAACCTAGGAAAAAAAATACTCATCATTTTATTTTTTTCATTTTGTAATTCCATCTAAATATTATTGACTCTTTCCAAATAAAAGGTTTTCAATAAAATCTGACTTATCCAGGAGGTTCAAGAAATTAGGTGTACTATAAACAGAAATTCTGATTAATTATTCATGTGAATGGTATTACCTGATTAGTCTAAACTTGTAAGTAGTAAAGTGACAGAACATTAGTAGGCACTAATTGAATGTTTACTGGATGACTCTATAAAGTGAACTATTAGTTTTTAAGAAACAAGAATTCAATAAACTAAATTGAAGGAAACATTTCTTTTGTGACAAAAAGGACATTATCCTAATCTTGTAGGGTTTTAAGATAATTTGATCCTCAACTGCAATTTATGGTACTCTGTTGCCTAAGGTAAGTTAAATTTTGAGGTAAACAGGAATTTGAAATATTGAAGAGTAATTTATAAATACAATGATTTATTAAAGCCCAACTCCAAAGCAATAAGGAGCTATGGAAATTCTAACTGATAAATAGGAGTGATTTCACTGAAGCTCTGCTCTGAGGCCACTGGGAATGCCACAAAGTTCAGTGCATGTAAAGCTTAAAAAATATGTAAAATGATGTATTTGCAGTCACGAAGTGAAAACATTTAAAAAAGACACTTATGTTTTTAGGATAGTAGGCTAAAGAAGCTGATGTGGAGATTCAGAAATAGGATCCTGCTATATATTTAAATTCAGATTAGCAGGATACTAATTTCTAGAGTACATATGTAGGCAATTGACATATATAATGGTCCCCAAAATATAATAATTAAAATCCACTTTAGTATACTGAGCTAAAGAAAAATGTTCACGGTCAGGTATAGAAGATGCTAAAAGACACAGCTATTAAAACAATGAACCTAGGGGTGCCTGGGCGGCTCAGTCATTAAGCATCTGCCTTCGGCTCAGGTCATGATCTCAGGCTCCTGGGATCGAGCCCCGCATCGGGCTCCCTGCTCAGCAGGAAGCCTGCTTCTTCCTCTCCCACTCCCCTTGTTTGTGTTCCTTCTCTCGCTATGTCTCTGTCAAATAAATAAATAAAATCTTAAAAAAAAAAAAACAAAAACACAATGAACCTAATTAGGAGAAGGGAGTTCCTAACTCCTACTTCTCAATGCTGACATGTTCATGTAGTTAACATTTCCCAAAACAAGTTGGGCAATAACAGGTATGAAAGCTTGTTGCCAAGTTTCCATACTACACCCTGAACTTAAAATATCTTGGTACCTTTGAGGGTAGCTAAAGCAAACAAATGATGTTCCACTAAGCCGATGTGGGCCACAATCATATCAAACACATCTTTACATATAGTTTTGGTATCACAAGTCAGTTCCAGTCTCTGCCCACTCAGAAGCATTATGTTTACTTTTCTTCGGTTATCTTCATTCTTCCCTTTCTTGGCCTACGATTGAAAGAAAGAAAATGAATGATATCCATTAAAGTAAACATTATAAGAATTTTAACTGTTTTTTTAAAAAAGTCATTACTGAAATTATTTTCTAAGAGTGACACAAGTTGGTTTTATTACTTACAAGGATAGACCGTGGTAAATCCAAAGATATAAATGGCTCAATCGTCATCTTCACAAACTCAGGGCCAAAGAAATTCTGCGAATTACATAAGTAGAATCAACAGTTTTTACCTCTTAGGCTAGGTCTTTCCTTAAAAGGCAAATATAATAATAATAATAATAATAATAATAATAATAATAATAAAAAATTACATGTAAAGCCACCACAATAGAACTAGGTGATCTGAAACAAATGTAGCAACGTTTAATAAAGAAGTATGGTGGCTTTTACGAAGGACAGGAATGGAATATGCCTTACACCAAATGTAAACAGAAGTTCTTCCTCAGTTTCATTTTTTACCAGTGATGTCAAATATAAAGCCTTGCTTCATACTGTTTTACAAATTTTTCATTTTTTGGCCTTCAGATAAACTCAGACTGTCAAAAAAAATAGTAGCCTTAATTACTGAAGTAATATAGAGTTATCAAGCTCATGATAAAGATTTGGTTTAGTACTGCTAAGGTGTGAAGTGATTGAACACAATCTCATTTTGTTTTAGAGAGTGATATTTCATGTATCCTAAAATAAATCATAGTTAAAGGACATCTACTTTGTAATTACAAAATACACATATCCATTCATAATCATGTGCTTGGAACCCTGTGACATTCACTGTCTTTTTTTTTCTAAATAGTTGACAGTTAGGGATATTACAGATATCAGCCTTTGTCTCCCATTGCTACCCCCAGGGAGAAAACATTCTCTCAGGAGATAGGGGAGACTCAGGAGCTGGGGAAAGTGGAGTCCACACACTTCATTTACTGCTTCTCAATCTACTTTTTGCCTGTACCTCTTGTATATCCAGAAGTTTCTGCCAAAAGTGGTAACTGGTTGAGGAAATAACTTAAAAAAAGTTAAGATTCCAGGTGGGAGCAGGATTCAGAACAGACTGAAAGATAATGTGCAAATGGGCAAAAAGTACAATGAAAGGGCTAATCTTGAGGCCAAAGGCAGGTGGTGTGTTTGTGTGCGCGTGTGCACACATGAGCGCATGTGCAGTAATGTGCATGCATGAGTTTGCACTCAGGAAGTTTACTGGGGTTTTATTTTTGTTGGTTTCTTCTTTTGTTGCTTGATGTGGGAATTCTATCCAATTAACCAAGTGTGGAACATGTGACAGATACCATTTAAGTAAAACATTAACTTTAAGGGTTTGTTAATACTCAACCAGCCAGTAGGACACATTTTAAATGAGAACAGAAATAGAGCAGAAAAAAAGAAAATGGTCTGCCTCGGGGAATACAGAATCTAATACAGATCAACTAAAGCTACAGTGTATAAACAAGTTAAAATGTCTCTGCACCAAAAATAACTTACAAAAAATCAAATATTTATGTTTTGGGAAAGAACATTAATTAAATGGTGTAATTGTTCCTTCAAATACTAGCACTGTTTCTCAGCACTAAAAACATACACTTCCTGCTCTTTTCAGAAAAAACACGCGGTCCTTTAATGACCACCAGTTCACATTCTGTAGTCACTGATATAGTATGTCTTTGATGAAGAGATGTTTGTTTTTGAAATAGCCAGAAACTGACTGCCTAAAAGGAAACACAGGTTTTTAGTGAGATGTTGCATAACAGTGGCATACTGTAAAGATATAGGATACCATTTATGAATCTCTAATAAGCTATGTTCTACATTAGCTCTCTAAAATTATGATTTAGGAAAAAGGTGTATATATACGTGCTCGTTATAGTTTATGCGTGCGTTTAATTACTGGAAGCCCACACTATTTTGTATGATATCTTGCCTAGTTCTTAATTTTGACAAAGATATTGGTGATAATGATAAATTGATGAGGCTTACTGAGTTTCTTCCTTTCAGCTTAATCATATTTTATTGGAATCTAACAATTTTAAAAGTAGACAGTATCTTATAAATTTCAACCCAATTCCACATTTAAAAAATCAGCACAATAAAGAACAAAGTGGTTTAAAAATTTGCCTAAAATCATATAACAGCATTATTAACAATAGAAACCAAGTCTTCGAATTTGTGGTTCGAACAATTTTCACCACCCAGTACTGTTTCTTCTCCTTAGAAAACTATGAGGGAAATTTGAATTCTACCAACTCTAAGGCATACAAAAATGCTTTTGAGACAATTCTTTAAAAAAAAAAAAAAAAAGACAATTCTTTGAAACAAGCAACAAAAAACCAAAACAGAATGTGGGTAATACACAAGTGCAGAACTAAAAAGAAAAAATTCATCCTAGGTTTTATCACTTTTACTACTATTTATTTCATGTTTGAAGAATTATTTGTATAGGAACAATACAAACAAGATACGGCCTCACCTATCAAATTGGTGATGATAAAAAAAGAATGACAATATCCAGAGAAGGTAAGAATATGGTGAAACAGGCATGAACACAAGAAGCATAAATTTGTACAAACATTGTGAAGGACAATTTGACAATATGTATCAAATGTTTTAAAATGTGCCTGCCTTTGACTTGGCTATTCTACTTGGAGGAAGCTACCCGCAAAGATTTAGCTAAAGGGATGTTCATCAGAGCATTGCTTGCAATAGCAACAACAACAAATTAGAAATATTTTCAATGTCCAGCAGCACCTGGGTGGTTCAGTTGGTTACGCATCTGCCTTCAGCTCAGGTCCTGATCTTGGGGTCCTGGGATTGAGCCCATACTGGAGTCCCGCATCAGGCTCCCTGCTCAGTGGGGAGTCTGCTTCTTTCTCTCCCTCTCTCCTCCCATCCCCCACTCGTGCTCTCTCTCAAATAAATAAAAACTTTAAAAGAAAAAAAATGTCCAATAATTGGAAACTGATTGAAGAAATCATGGTACATGATAAATTCACATATGATTGAAGAAATCATGGTACATGATAAATTCACATAATGAAGTACTTTACAGCCCTTAACAATACTATTATAGAAGTTGTAAAATGTTCAAGATATTTCACATGAGAAGACTGTTCATTTTGAGCTTATGTTTATAAAAATATATAGGACATATGTTGAAAGAAAAGTAAACTAACTAAACACATTAAAAAAAATCCCCCCGATATAGGATGCAGATTTGTTCCTTTTGTCTTTCAATATTGTAATACAAAGATACAATGCTTGAAGCTCATGTGATCATCTTTTGATTTCAAAGTAAATCACTATCAAAATTCTGAGAATGGCAGAGCAGAAAGATGGAACGTACTTGATAATTCTTGAGCTTCTGAATCAATCCTGAACTCTATTCCTGATCTTCTTGGTTTCAGAGATAATAAATTTCTTAATATTAAAAGATAATCCCCTACAATACTAAATAAATTGACTTTAAGGATCATAAATATACTTTAAAAATATACAGTGTATTTAGAATATCTTATTCTAAGTCCATCTAATGTTATTTTAAAAATGAAATAATGAAACAGCTAAATATTTATTTTAATATCAACCAACATAATATCAACCAACATTTAACACCAGTGGAATTAATATGGGATTTCTATTTCATCTATAGGGAATTTCAGGACACCTACAGAACTTAAAAGTGTTCTGCATAACATGTTCCTGTGAGTATGTTAACTAACCAGAATTTTTTTTTAAAGATTTTATTTATTTATTTGAGAGATTTATTTGAGAGACAGCACGAGCAGTGGGGAGGGGCAGAGGGAGACGGAGAAGCAGACTCCCAGCTGAGGAGGGAGCCCTATGCGGAACTCGATCCCAGGACCCCAAGATCGTGACCTGAGCTGAAGGCAGATGCTTAACTGACTGAGCCACCCAGGCGCCCAACTAACTGGAATTTAAGTAAAAACTTAAAAAAAAGAGAAATTTCCCTGTGAGACCAAGTGTAAATGCAGTAATCTGAGAATTAACTTACCCTCAGTTTTCTTTGGGTCATGGCTGTTTCAAGGGCCATTTCTCTTAAGGGATCCCTGCTGATGTCAAGCATAGAGGCTTTGATTGTGTCTCCCGGATACAGGCTCAGCCGAGACTGTCTAAGGGCCATTCTGGCTTGCAGCTGCATCATTTCTTCTTCTTGCCGTTTTAGCATAATCTCTTGATTAACTACATTGCCTTCAAGGGGTGTTTCATATTGTCTACTGTATAGAAATGAGACGAAAACAATTATTTTAACCTAATCAAGAAAGAAAAACAGGTTAAGTAAGGTATCAAGAATTTCAACAATTTTTATTTTGTCTTCTGAGAAGAACCGTTGCAGTAACATTTCAATCCTACTTTTAAACTACTGATAATAGTACGCTGTCCCATTTCCACTTGATAGATCTACATGCTCCACCTCTTCTCTAAACATTCTAGCATCCTCTGAAAACTGCTTCCACTGCAGTTCTCTTCAGATGGGGCTGTTTATTCTTATAGTCCTGTACCACTGGGCCTGGAGATTAAGAATAGAGATTTCCCTTTTTTTTCCTTTTTTCTTTTTAAGATTTATTTATTTATTTGAGAGAGAGAGAAAGAGCAAGCACAAGCAGGAGGGCAGAGAGAGAGGGAGAGAGAATCTGAAGCAGACTCCGTGCTGAGCATGGAGCTGAGCATGGAGCTTGACGTGGGGCTAGATCTCAAGATCCCGAGACCACAACCCTAGCCGAAACCAAGAGTTGGATGCTCAACTGACTTCGCCACCCAGGTGCCCCTAGATTTCTCTTCTTATTTCAGCTTCCAGACCATTGCTGACCTAGAATAGCTCCCAACTTCCCTGAAGTACATGCTATGAAATCACTTAATCCACTGCTCTGCTTTTGCTCTAGACATTTAATTATCCTATTGGTCAAGTCTCCCTTATTCATTAAAGATTTAAGTACCTGACTCAGTCCTTTCCTCTGTCAGTAATCCTGTCATCATTCAAGATGGTGTTATACAGACTGAGGAGTCCTCCAACACTCTGCCGCCCTCCCCCCGCCCCCGGCCAGCCAGCCATCTACTCCCATGGTTATGCCGTCTATAAACAATAATTGCACTACCTCGAAAATGTCCTATTTCTACCCTCCAATGGCTTCTCTATCTAATCTTATTTTTTTTAGCCCACTACCTCTAATATCGTTCTTGAAATAATTCATTGACTCCAGCACTTTCTCTATTACCCTTCTCTTGCCCTTACACTGCTTGAATTCCAAGGCCCATCATTAAAATCACTCCTTTGCAGACAATCTCAACTCTCATGAAACTGCAGAACCATGCTGATTGATCTCACTGGGCTCGCAGCACTATCTGGCAACTCATTTTCTTAGAGAACTATTTTATACCTTCTTCCTTCCCTTTTCTTTTCAAAGCTCAAATACTCTCTCCCTTGTTCTCTCTACTGACGATTTTTCCTCAGTTTTCTTGGTGAACTAAGAAGCAATCAGGAAATAACTTCCTCATCCTTCTACCACCAAATTTTCCAGATCTACATCCATATGTTTTTGTCTTCTTTTCGGTAACCACGATGGATCTCCTGCACCCTTACAGAGGCCTGATACCTCTCCTGGGCATGGAATTCCATCCCCTCTCCTACTACTCAGAGACTTTGCCCCTGCAGTTATCCCCTCACGTGCATCCATAATATCATACACTATGTTATTCTCACTAGCCTACAAACATGATATACTATTTCTTACTCAGAACAAAAAAAATCCTCCTTTGGTTGTACATCCCCTTTTGGACTCATCCCATTCTTTCCTTCTGTCTTTTAGAGCAAATCTCTTCAAACTGTCATTTAAGTTTTATCTCTACTTCATCTCCCACTCTCTTGGACTCAGACCAGTAGTTTTAGTCCCTACTATTCCACCAAAGCTGTTCACAAAAATGAGTGAACTCGTTGTTGTCAAAGCCAAAGGATAATTCTCAATTGTCACTTTATTTGACCTCTAAGCACCAAAAGACATAGTTGCTCAGTCCTTCCTACTCTTTTTGTTTTGTTTTGTGTCAGAGGTGGGGAGGGACAGAGGGAGAGGGAGAGAGAGAATCCTAAGCAGGCTCCACATGCAGCATGGCGCCTGAAATGGGGCTCAGTCTCATGACTCTGAGATCGTGACTTGAGCCGAAATCAAGAGCCAGACGCTTAAATGACTGAGCTACCCAGGTGTAGTCCTTCCATAGTCTTAAAACATTTCCCTTCTGGAAAACCATGCTCTTTTTATTTTCCTTCTACTTTACTGGCTTTTCCTTCTTGGTCTCTTTTGTTGGCACCTCCTTCATTTCTAATCTCCTAGTTTTAGACTACAATAGTGCTCAGACCTCCAGATTTCCCTAGTCTCCATATATACTCCATACCTACATGATCTTATCTAGTTACATGGCCTTAATTACTTTATATATGCCTATAATTCAGTCTCTCCTCTGAATTCTAATTTTATTTGCCTAGGTGAGTGTTCTACTTGGATGTTAATATGCATCTTTAGGCTAATATGTCTCAAATCAGATTCTTGATATTTTTTCCCCTTGTCCAACCTTTTCTCAATCATTCACCAGTTGCTTACAACGCAACTGGGAATCATTCTTGATTCCTCTATCCTACAAATCCCCTATCTGATTGAGCAGCAAATCCTGAAAGCACAACCTTGAAAATATCTATATCTGACTCTTCTCTATCACTAGCAATCTAATCTGGGCTATATCTATCCAAATGGATGTGGGGCTAGATCTCACTATGATTACTTCCAACAGGGCTTTTACTCTTGTAAACTGTTCTTCAAAACACAGAACAGAGTAATCCCATTAAATGTAAATTAGACCTATGTTTTCAAGCCACTCAATGGCTTCCCATCATACATCCAAATTGTTCACGTAAGCTTCTGAGGTATGACATGATTTGGATTCTGGTTACTACCCACTCTGCCTTTCTCTCATCCTGCTGCACCCACACTGTCCTTCCTGTATTGCTCTGACATGCAACACATCTCCCATAACTCAAGGCCTTTGCTCTTGTCATTCCTTTTGTTTGGAAGGAACCCCGTCTCCTGCTATATGCACAGTTCACCCCATCACTTAAAATAGTTTTCTATCCAAATATAATCCTTGGGAGAGGCCTCCTCTAATCACCCTACCTATGTATAAAAGAACTTGGACATCACAACCCTGCACTCTCTATCCCTTAAGCCTGCTTTTTCTCTCTCTTTTTTTTTTTACTGTCTTTTCCAATTAAAATTTTTATTATTGAAGTGTAGTTGATATACAATGGTATATTAGTTTCAGGTGAACAACATGGTGATATGACAATTCTGTATTACTCAATGCTTACCATGTTAAGTGTAGTCACCATACAAAGTTATTACAGTATTATTGACTATCTTCCCAATGCTGTACTTTCTATTTCCATGACTTACTTATTTTATAACTGGAAGACTGTACCTCTTAATCCCCTTCAGTTATTTCACTCCCTCCCCACTTTCACAATAGTTTGTTCTCTGTATTAGTAGGTCTGTTTCTGTTTTGTTTGTTCATTTGTTTTGTTTTTTAGATTCCACATATAAATGAAATCATATGGTATTTGTCTTTGACTTTTTTCACTTAGCATAATACCCTCTGGGTCCATCCATGTTGTTGCAAATGGCAAGATCTCATTCTTTTTTATGGCTGAGTAATATTCCAGGGTGTGTGTGTGTCTTCTTTATCCATTCATCTACTGATGGGCACTTGGGTTGCTTCCGTATCTTGGCTACTGTAAATAGTGTTGTAGTAAACACAGAGGTGCAAATATGTTTTTAAATTGGTGTTTTCATTTCCTTTGGGTAAATATCCACTAGTGGAATTATTGGATCATATGGTATTTCTATTTTTAATTTTTGAGGAACCTCCATACTGTTTTCCACAGTGGTTGCACCACTTTACATTCCCACCAACTGTGCATGGGGATTCCTTTTTCTCCACATCCTCACCAACACTTGTTTCTTGTCTTCTTGATTTTAGGCATTCTGGCGGGTGTAAGGTGATACTGCATTGTGGTTTTGATTTGCATTTCCCTGATGATTAATGATGTTGAGCATCTTTTCATGTGCCTACTGGCCATCTGTATGTGTTCTTTGGAAAAATGTCTGTTCTGGTCCTCTGCCCATTTTTAAATTGGATCATCTGACTTTTTTTGGTGTTGAGTTGTATATAATTTCTTTATATATCTTGGATATGATCCCTTATCAGAAATACCACTTATATATATCTTCTCCCCATCAGTAGGTTGACTTTTCATTTTGTTGATCACTGTTTGCCTCTATGTGCACTCTCTATCCCCTTAGCCTGCTTTATTTTTCTTTAAAGCACCATCATTATCTGATGGTGCATTTACTTACTTGTTTTTTAATGGTTTACTGGCTATCTCTCAGCCCTAGAAATTCCTTTGAGGGACACTTTTTCTTGTTTTTTTTCATGACTCTATCTCCAGTACCTAAAAGTTCCCAGTACATGGTAGGTGCACAGCAATCATTTCTTGAGCAAATGACTGAATGTAATTTTATGGCTCTCTCACTTAATGGGGGGGTCAAGGATAATAATAAGAACCTGAATCTATACATTTTAACTTGCACCTGTTGGTTTCATTAAATATATTAGCCTTCTTGTTCAAAGTTAAGTTGGAAAAATAGGCTACCTCCTCAAGCAGATAGGCACAGAAATAGTGGGAATTGTACTATGTATAAACTGTACTTCAAAAGTTAACACAGAAAAAACTTAGAGATGTTCTTTGGAAAACAGTTTTGAATATCCTTTTTGGTCACTGAAAGACACTTTTGATAACTCAGAATCAAAAAATTACTCATTCTGCTGTATCTGACTCATAATTTCCTGTTAATTTCCCCCCACCCCTTATGATACAAATCAACAGCACTGCCTGGATCTGTTTTTCCATTTCATTCTAGCTAAAGGGAATGGAAATTTTTATAAAGAAGCATGCAACATGTCTAAATACAGCACTATTTATAGATCTCACAAATATATGACCTAAAGAACAAAACAGGACCTCCTAATTGTGTGCCAGCATGCTAAGGATGTTATTAGAAACCTTTGTTCACATTCAGAAAATTCTGCACTTGAATAAGGAATTTAGAGTATTTTACTTAATGTGTTTGTCAGTGGGCAGAAAAAGGGGATGGGACTTGTCTAAAAGAAGTAGAGTTTAGCATCTTACATTAAATATAACATATACACAGATTTAACAACCTACTTTTCCTTGAAATATTTTTTTGTGTATGTCTTTATCTAATGGAGATGCTATGAATGCCACATTGAGTTTTTTTTTCTGCTTAAAGTGTGAAATAAAAGACAGTTTATCATTAGAACACGATTTAATGAACTAAAGTGACCTTAAAGTTAATGTCTCCTAGGGGCACCTGGGTGGCTCAGTGGTTAAGCGTCTGCCTTCGGCTCAGGTCGTGATCCCAGAGTCCTGAGATCAAGCCCCGCATCCGGCCCCCTGCTCCGCGGGAAGCCTGCTTCTCCCTTTCCCACTCCCCCTGCTTGTGTTCCCTCTCTCTGTCAAATAAATAAATAAAATCTTAAAATAAATAAATAAATAAAGTTAATGTCTCCTAAAAATAAAACTTGGAAACAGTTGAAACAAATATTCTCTTATAATCTTTTGAGGTAACTTATCAAGAAAATTGAAATAAGACTCACAAAATGATTTAATTTTATTTGGAGGAATATGTTCTTAACCAGCTGAGCCACCCAGGCGTCCCTTGGAGGAATATGTTCTTAAACAACTAACAAATGAACGATAAAATCAATTTTTAATGCATAAGCCCAATAATTCTCCAGTTGTCTTTACTCATGTTTTCATCAAGCTAAAGAGCATCATACAATTTATATAAAATTTCTCCAAATTAAATATATAGTGAGGAGTGACTCCCGCAATTCACCACAGTGCTGACTGCATTTCAATATTTGCTTCTTATTGCTGTTCATCACAAAATGCTTTTGTGTCTTTAAGAAAACTGTATAACATCAAACATAAACCTATCTTTGTCTCTTACCTCTTTGTTCAAAATTACCAAATCAGGGTTATCACCACAATGGGGTCCTAGTAATATAAAATCCTACTATGCAAATAAAATACTGCTTTAGGTAAATGAATACTATATTAGAGCTTTCCTCGGAGGAAATAAAGTATCATGGACTATTTTATTTTATTTTTTATTTTTTATTGTTATGTTAATCACCATACATTACATCATTAGTTTTTGATGTTCATGGACTATTTTAAAAGGCATAAGAGGAGAGAAAAAGACATAAATTTAATAAAAACTGCAATATTAAAAGGAATAACTTTAGTGCAATGTATTTAATTACTTGGAGTCTAAACCCTAGATAAATTGTCTGTTTTAATCACATGGCTACTGTTACCTGGTCTATTAATAGTTCACAGGTGTGAAACAGTGTCTGCCAGAATTAATTAGCTAAGGGGCAAGTTTTTGTTAATCTCCAAATGATTCTTTTGTATATGGTGACACTTGAATTAAACAAATTAAGATATCAAATTTAAAAGGATTTCCATAGTTTGGGAGTAAATTCTGAAGCAACCTCTAGTTCTGTAATAACACATTACAAATTTCAAATAAATGTTTAACATTAACAATATGCTTTTATTCATGTAAGGGACTTGTGCACACAGGAAAAGGATACACATCAAAATATTCAGTATTGGCTCGACACTTTTCACTTTAAACAAAGTAAATCAATATATAGCTATAATACCACCATCCTAAGCACAGCACAAGAATTACCTAACACCTTATAAGAAAGCTGAATCTTTCAGTATGAAAATGAACTTGAAATAGCCCAAATTGGACTTTAAAAAAAAAAAACAACAAGATAACCTCTTTTAAGCCAGTAAATATGTAGTGAATAATTAACTTTTTACATAATAGGTTACTTAGTAGTAACCTACTCATTATCCATTCAAAAAAATACTCCCTGAAAACCTGCTTGTTGAGCCTGTTCAACTTTTCAAGAGAAATTATTCTCTTAGAAATTAAGGCTTATTATCTTCTCACAGATGTTTGATGCCATCCCCTCAGAACTTCCTGTTAATACGTTATTTTATATACATATTGACAGTTTTAATTTCAAGCACAAACTATAAATAATCAGAGCCAATTCTAATTTTATTTATTTATTTATTTTTTAAAGATTTTATTTATTTATTTGACACACAGAGAGAGACACAGCGAGAGAGGGAACACAAGCAGGGGGAGTGGGAGAGGGAGAAGCAGGCTTCCCGCGGAGCAGGGAGCCCGATGCGGGGCTCGATCCCAGGACCCTGAGAGCATGACCTGAGCCAAAGGCAGACGCTCAACGACTGAGCCACCCAGGCGCCCCACCAGTTCTAATTTTAAAAGATTCCAATAACTCAAACTCAAACTACTACAATGTCTTTCACATAATTAAATGAATTTCCAAGAATTTAAAGAAGAGGTAAAGAAAAAAGGAAAATGGAGAAAAGAGAGAAAAGAGGATAATTTTGAAAACTTCTCCTTGATTCTAATAAAGAAAAACAAAACACCTGTCACTGGCAATATATTATTACTATTTTTTCATATCACATACCTTGGTCTCTGTGACTGGCCTTGACTTGGGTTTTCACCTACCCCTGGGAGACCATTGTTAGATTCAAACCTCTTGGAAGCTTCACTTTTTCGTACTAATTAAAGAATGAAAAAAGAAATAACAGCACAGGTGATAAAAATATGAAGTAGCCTTATTTAAAACTCAAACATTTAGCAGATACACTAAGGTAATTTTTACAAATCACATTTATACCATCAAATTAATGACATAATGTCATTAAACTCTTCAGGGATAAGTCATATTACTTTTAAAGACAATGAATTAATTCCTATTATGAAAATGACTACATTATTCTTTGATGAAACTATTAAGCTCCTATAATACTCTTAAAATGAGTAACCAGCAGCTTTTTATAATTTTTAAATTTAATATAGAATTATTCTTTTGACACCTTATATCTTAACACTACTGAAAAAGAAGGACATTCATGGTTTCTTAAAGACATTTTGGTTATCCAGATGCCTCTCACCTTGTCGGAAATCTGATTCAGAGGAAATGACAGATGGACTTTCACTGGAGGTACTAAAGATATCACTGTGGTAAGTTTTATATCTTCGAATTGGTTCTAAAAGGATTAAACAAAAACATTAGAAAGCAAATGCATTAACTGTTCCACACAAATCAAATATTACATTTACTCTTATGAGACTAGAACATTTTATATATTGCTTTAAATTTACCAATTGCTGGACGATATCCAAACAACGTGATTCCAATTTTGAGGCAGTCTGACATACTGGTTAAGAACCCGGACTCTGACACCAGATTATCTGGGCTTGAATCTCAGCTCACTACTTGCCAGCTGTGTGACACATTAGGAACTTTCCAGAAATGAAAATCTGAGCATAAAGTCTTCAGGATAAAATTTAAAACCTCCTTAGCTTGGTATTCAAAGCCTTTAATAACCTGGTCTCCGACTACATTTATAGCAGTGGCTCTTAATATTGTGGAGTCACAGATTCATTTGTTAGAATTTGATGAAAACTACAGACCTCTCTCCACCCACTCCCCAAAACATAAAAAACGACAAACTTTTTAATATAAAAAAAAAAAAGATTGAATGAGTTATCTGAATCCTTGTGGCAGGGTGGAATGTCTGAGCATGATGTTAGTGGATAATAAGCCTGCAGAATGAGAGAGACTGATGTTGCAAATGATGGTGGGAAAAACTGATGAAAAAATGTGCTGAAGGAAACAGGAGATGGGAAAAAAAAACCCCAACATACATGCATAGTAATTTCAGCAAGGAGGAAGAACTTTTTCTTCTTAAGAAATGATGGACAAGGGAAAGAGTGAAGATACAGAAAGAATCCCAAGATACTCATTCAGAAGTTGCCTTACTCCTGGTAATAAAAAGTGCATCACTTCCTGAGAGCCAGTGGCCAGGAGCTTGAGAAGAGTAAAGAAATTCTGCTAAGAAGAATGTGATAAGAGTCAGTAAAAACCACATGAAAGCTTTTATATATCCATGAGAGCTTAGATTAGGCTAGAATGTATGAATTTTATTGGAACCAGTCAGAATGGTTTGGTGGTTTTTTCTTGGCACTAGAGAAACAAAACCATGGGAAACACTAGAACTGAGGTGGGGGAGACATGGGATGTATGATGGCACACAATGGATCTATGTGAGGGATTCTTTTTTACTAGTTTGCAAACTGGAGAACAGGAACTTTACAAAATGAATTATTCCTTGTGCTGCAAGGTGTTCAGTAGAGATTGTTAAAAGAAAAAGGGATGAATAAACGAATGAGAGAGTCAAATGGCAACACAGGAACCAGGATTGTAGAACCAAGATGAACATGATGGGCTGGAAGAATGGGAAGATCATGCTGAGACAAGGAAGGAAAAATGGCCACTTGATGGAGAGGAAGTTGCACATTGTTCTTGTGGCAATGTTTACCTGGAGGAGTAGGCATGATACAGAAGACCTCTACTTTGTTCACCTTTGTACACATTGAACATGAGTATGAAATAATACCATAATTAATGGAAAGAGTTTTGGGATTGAAAATCCAAATATTTACTAGTACTTTAAAAAAATGATTCCATTCTACCACAAGCAAGTCTCATGGTAAATAAGATAATTAAAAAAAAAAAATTCTTCTGGTTTAAAATAAATGTGATTTGAAAAGATTTTAGAAGATATCAAACAATGGTTTTGTCTAGTTCTATTTAAATTTAATGAACAGTTAAATGGTTACTTAAGAAGAACTGCTATTTTCCAAGGGCACTGAAGAACTTTTTGTTATATTGTTATGGAACCGCCACGTTAAATTTTTGAGGGATTTTCCCAAAGTTAACTTGAACAAATTACAAACCTGGCATTGCAATGTACAGGACACGAAATAAAACCAACAAGGGCAAGGAGAGGACTCAAATGTACAGAGGCAATATGGTTTTTACCATACAAAGAAAAGTACAGACTTGCAATAAGACTATTTAGTAGACAGAGTAGAGAACTCAGTCACTTGGATGTTATGCCATGCAATAACAATTTCACACCCCACATTGAATGAATTTACTGTTTCTTCTTCTTTTTTTTTTTAAGATTATTTATTTATTTATTTGTCAGAGAGAGAGAGAGAGAATGCACAAGCAGGGGGGAGCGGCAGGCAGAGGGAGAAACAGGTTCCTCTCTGAGCAAGGAGCCCGATACAGAACTCGATCCCAAGACTCTTGAGCCAAAGGCAAATGCTTAACCAACTGAATGACCCATGTGTCCCATGAATTTACTGTTTCATAACTATTTCTGCCAGTGGCTGTAAGATAGTAAATAAATTTCAAGTTGAATTTCCATTCTTTGGTGGTGCTTCATAATTGTTCTTGTATTATTTCATGAGTCCATGTTCCCTTTCCTTTTTTCAACTCTTGGGTTCCTTCTATGAGACAAATTAATGTAATATTGATTATCCCCTCTTAAAAGCATAACAATAAATCATTTTCCCTTAATGAACTGTTGGTCTATAAATGTTCTTAGTACCACACCTGCGGGGAGGGAGGGCACTGACTCATGATGCCTTATTGCTTTAGAGTCATGGGGCACTGGCACTCCAGAAACATGGACTGGATGACTAGCTTTGCAGCACTACTAGGGGATAGGAAGACTTGGAAGACCGGGGTAGGCGTAGGGAGTCTATGTTAACTAAACTGTGGGAATCTCTTTTGTAAGCTTCTTGCATTCTGAAATGTATCTTTTAAAATGCTGTTAGCCATGTTCCTTTCATGTAGTGGCATGGCCAGATTAAAGTTCCCAGGCATTATTTACTACTCAGTCATGCTTACAAGAAAAGCTAGCCTTTGTAAGCATGGGCTTTCCATTTCTGAATTAAATAATAAATTTAACCATTTCAGGAATTATTATAAAATTCATTACAAACATAAAATTACTAAACATGTCCTTCACCATGAATGTATCTTGCATTAGTGTATATGGAGAGCCGTATTTTGCAGGCTTACAGATCAAGTGATCTCATGGGAACATTGCTTGGCTTTCTGAGATGACCTACTTAAAGGCATCCAGTAGACACTAACTAGTGCCAGAGCAGATTTCGTCCACTCTTCTCGTCTGCCAGAAGAAGGGTAGTCCCTAATTATCCATGACGGGTCCTAACATTATAGACAACTTTTTTTTTTTGAAGGATCCAGATACCACAGATATGTTTTCTATATATATTTAAATGTATACTATAAGCACCTTACATTTGGCCCAGATCCCAGGAATGTGGTATTAACTGAGTGATTAAAAAAGAGAGGAAAAAAACATTTTTATTATGAAAACTTCTACACAGAGACAAAAACAGAGAGCACAATATGTCCTCACATGCCCATCTTCCAGATCAATAAAACCTAGTGATTGTTATTTTAATTAAAAAGTGTCAGACTGGGGCGCCTGGGTGGCTCAGTCCTTAAGCATCTGCCTTCGGCTCAGGTCATGATCCCAGGGTCCTGGGATCGAGCCCTGCATCAGGCTTCCTGCTCCGCGGGAAGCCTGCTTCTCCCTTTCCCACTCCCCTTGCTTGTGTTCCCTCTCTCGCTATGTATCTCTCTGTCAAATAAATAAATAAAATCTTTAAAAATAAAAAAAAGTGTCAGACTATTTTTTTAAACAAAGAAATGCTCCTAAGTATTTATAGTATACTACAAAGTTTTATAAAAACCAAAATTCTTGAATCATGTGAAATGGACCTATTAAGAATATTCAGATATGCACTTTATAAAATGCATATATGGCCATTTTCATTGCAATGTTAAAACTCTAAGAGCAAAATTTTAAGCTTTCACCATTATAATTGCAGAACTGTATTTGGCTTTTGTGGGATAAAATTAGATTCAATATCTAATTTGTTGAGTTGCAAATTTCTCAGTTAGTAAATATTTAAATGAAGCCTACCTTGTACAAATGAGTGTACCAGGGTCCATTTAGGGGCTATGATTATTCCTCATTTCACTAAACAATTTCCTTCTCTTTGATTTCCTACGAGTACTTAAGTTTTTAGATGTGGAAAATGAAGTTGTAGGAAAGAATCTTAGTGTAGAAATAATGAATGCAAAAGAATAAATGAGAGAGTAAAATCAGCCTTGATACATGTCACCAGAAAAAGCAGCACCAAATTGGGTATATGTGAATATATGTATATAAACACAGAAAACACATAGGAATATATTCTCTCCAAAAAACATTTTGTAGAATAGCAGTGAGAGAATGAGAAGAATAGGATCTACAGAAGGATGGCTTAAAGAATTAACATTTGGGGCGCCTGGGTGGCTCAGTTGGTTGGGCGACTGCCTTCGGCTCAGGTCATGATCCTGGAGTCCCGGGATCGAGTCCCGCATCGGGCTCCCTGCTTGGCGGGGAGTCTGCTTCTCCCTCTGACCCTCCCCCCTCTCATGCTCTCTGTCTCTCATTCTCTCTCTTTCTCAAATAAATGAATAAAATCTTTAAAAAAAAAAAAAAAAAGAATTAACATTTGGAGTCTAGTTATAGAGATTCTGTAATCATACATACTCTGACAATTGGAGACATCTTTTCATTTCTAATTATATTACCATAATTAAGAGTATACTATTTTTGGTCAGAGTACAAGATATAAAAATCTGACAGATGTTTTGTTATTCTTTAACCTTAATCTGGTCCTTTAAATAAAAATCACTCCAACCCTAATATCCTATCGACTCCACTTACATAGTAACAATAAGAAGCAGGCTAGAGCATTTAGACATAAGTTCTTGACAGTCACAATTTCTACCACCACTTAACACTTTAAAATTTTTTGTTCACACTTAACACTTTAAACATATAAAGCTGTAGTATGTGATCATGAACACTATGCTTTTAATATTTAGGATATTATGAAGATTTACATGATATTCTGAACTTACGTAAAGCTATTTCAGATGAAACATTCAAATCTACAACCTTCCCATTAAAATGAAACTAAGCAAGCACAAACTGTAATCTAAAAACTAAAAACATCATTTACAAGCGACACATATTCAAGCTCCGACAAGTGACAGGCAGAAAGTGAGACTCAGACAACTGCAGCATCAGGAACTAAATAATTAAAAAAAAATTTTAAACTCTGCATTTTTAAGGTTACGGCTCTAGTGAAATATTTCAATTTTCGAATACACCAAAGAAACAAAAATAATAACATTATGTTTTCATGTATTAAGTGTTTTTCTCTGTGCTTTCTTATCAGGGGATTAATTTTTAGGGATTAAAGATTATTCCTTTTATATTTTCAGTAGAGTCTACTGTATTCTATGTTATACCATGCCACCTGCTACATGAACAGAACATATTCTAAAATCCCTTGAGAGCTAGACATGATCAATAAAATTTTTAATCAGGAGGAACAGAACTCACGCAAGTATAAAGATACATAACTAAGGAAAGATATATGGAGAAATGCTCTGTGAACTGTAAATTACTTTATAGATGTAAAATTTGTGCAGAGTAGGAACAGCAAAAAGAATGAAGTCTCTAGTCCCCTCAATCTATAACAGTCTTGTGTAATGGAGCAGCCACCAATCTAGGCTGTGTCTTGCATTTGGGCTGGCTATGGCACTCTTCTAGAATCCTCCTGGATCCCATGTTGTTAGGACTTCTCTACCCCTTCTAAATAAAGCTTTCCCAAACAGTCCAGAGCTTTAAAGGAAATTGACTGCATTTGCTGTTGGTTGTCAGGTTATGACTTCTCTTGGAGTTGGACAAAACACAGGAGAAGGAGGTAGGATTTCTCCTCATGATGCAGAATTCATCAGAGAATATTGTATCATGTATCTGAAATAGCACTTACCAAATATTTAATATTAATAGCTACATTGCAATACTCAGTTTACATTAATACTTATTATCAGGTAGGGTATAGTGGTAGATACTAAGGACACAGCTATGAATTAGACCATGCAAAATTTCTTCTTTTTTTTTCTTAACGATTTTATTTATTTATTTGACAGAGAGAAAGAGAGTACGGGGGAGGGGGGTGGCAGGGGGAAAGGGAGAAGCCGACTCCCCACTGAGCTGGGAGCCAAACTCAGGCAACTCCAGCACCCTGGGATCATGACCTGAGCCGAAGGCATATGCTTAACTGAGCCACCCAGGCGCCCCTAGACCATGCCAAAATTCTGATTTTTATAGGAGAGACAAGCTCCTCAAAACAATAATTTCAATGAAAAATAGGACATCATCATAAACTGGGGAGGTGAGACAAAGCTTCCTGAACCTGGCTATGCCTGAAAGCTTTTTTTTTTTTTTTTTTTAAGATTTATTTATTTGAGAGAGAGGGAGAGAGAAATGGAGAGGACATGCGAGTGGGGGCAGTGTGCAGAGGGAGAGGGAGAGAAAGAATCTTAAGCAGGCTCTATGCCCAGCACAGAGCGAATGTGGGGCTTGATCTCAGGACCCTGAGATCATGACGTGAGCCGAAATCAAGAGTCGGATGCTTAACTGACTGAGCCATCCAGGCGCCCCAATTTTGGATTTTAAAAGAGAGAGAAGTTTTGAAGAAAAATTTCTCTCTCTGTAACATGTCACTAAAAGTATCCTACGTGTTGATCTGTAATATTTATAAACCCATCCTCTTGTTTTTCTGAAATGCAACTGTAAAAACATGTGCGCTTTCAAATTCAATCTTCTCATGAAAATGAGGTGCCTCAGTGATAAGCGCAGGCTCACATACTGCAGTGTTTACATATTCTAGTTGCACAACACAGAGTTTAAGCTGCATTCACAAGGCGGTCACGGAACAGCAAAACTAAGCTAGACCAGAGGTCACAACACTGTTTTCTTTAAACAGTATTTAAGGCTGAAGTAAAGTAGATTGACTTAAAACTCCTTAAATAGTAATATTTAACCATAGTCACTTTTGAAGAATTTAATTTTATCTGTTCTTCATATTCCCTTCTAGTATTTATACAGAATGCAGAGGAGTTTTGACTGTTGGAAGCAAAATGCTATTCATGGTCCCCGCCCAGGGTGTGGAGTGCTGTTCATATTATACTCACAGTACTGGTTCCAAGTCAATCTCTCATAATTGGGAATGTGCTACCAACCCACACGGCAATGAAAGACAGGGAGCGTGGGGTAATTACATACAAGAGAGACGGTGACAGATACTTCTGTTATAAAACAGATGATATGTCCAATTTTGAGATGGAGTAGAGAGGTGCAAAAAAGATACTAGGAACAAGGAAAAAAGGGAAAAAGTAGACTAGGACAGTCCTCTGCTGAGGTGAAAACCGTGAAATGAAAAGAATAAAGCAACAAAAAGAGAGTCACATCAATTTTACAAGTAGTTTCCACAAGATAAACCTGTTATGTTTCTTCCTGCCCCTTCCTTACTGCTCTTTAAATGTAGAAAACTATCTGAAAGATTAAGTATTAACTTAATAATTATAGAAATAATCTTATATTTATAATTTTTAAACTTCAACTATAGTTTCTTTCTCAGGGTCTTTTCTCTTCCTTTCTTATTTTGTTCTCAAGGAAATCAGAGCACTCAATGCTAACCACTGCATTTTGATAGTTTACATTCTTATTTCATTGGCTACAGGATAACCATCTGACAAGATCCTACTGTAGGAAAGCCCCATTAAGACACTATCTACCACAATAGAGCACGCAACACCATAGAGCTCCATCTTAATCCCTATCCAGTGTGGTTTGCTGCAGGAAGAACCAAAAGTCCCTAATTTGAGCCTTTTTAAAAAATTATACTATCTTGTTTTACTGTATTAAAAATTATATAATTTTATTAGGAAGAGACTTAAGGGGTTTGTTAGGTGGTTAGAGTTGAATGCCCAACCTTCCAGTCAGTAAAGAATTTTCCAAATAATGTATCTGAAATGTATCTCGTTTCTGCTTGAAATCAGAATGGCAAAGTGGAAAAAATCTTATTCTGGGTTTCAAGAGATCTGGATTCTAAATACAGCTCTGTTATAAATTATGAATTATGTATCTCCTTTGGCAAACTAGCCTACTCTGGGCTTTTGAAAGTGAGATGTTTGGTTTAAATAGTATCCAGATTCCTTCTAGTACCAAACTCTGCTCTCCCCTGTGTTAGCTGGCTGGTTGATGTTAGCAGCTAAGGAAATGCTATAGAGGTGATTTATGTAAAGGCTCCTTTCAAGAGGATGGACTAAGGAAAGGGCTATACATCTGAGGTTAAAGCAGACAACTGTCTTCCTTTTTTTTTTTTTTAATTTTATTTATTTGAGAGAGGGAAGGAGAGAGAGAGAGAGCAGGGGGAGGAGCAGAGGGAAAGGGAGAAGCAGACTCTGCGCAGAGCGTGGAGCTGGACGTGGGGCTCCATCCCACAACCCCGAGATCATGACCTGAGCCCAAATCAAGAGTCAGATGCTTAACTGACTGAGCCACCCAGGTGCCCGAGACAAATGTCTTTCCTATTAGTTATGAGCCTCCTTACATGCTTAAAAGGACAAACCCAAATTTGGCAGTTACTTCTCTTCCAATTGCTGTATTAACCCAATGAACACTGGAACACATCTTTTTTAAAAAATCAGGAAGTAACACAGAGTTGGAAATTCTCAGACTGGAGCTCTGAAATCTAGATGGAAATCCACAGTCTCCCATAATGATGGAAATTCTATCATTAACTAGTTACGTGGTCTTGGGTTAAGTTATTAAATCTTCATGAGCTCAGGAATATGTACTCCAAGACCTCTTCTAATTCTGTAATTACTCATAGCCATTAGCAACTGCCAGATTTAAAGATCACAAAAATTGTACAGAGCACTATTAATATTTTTAAATGGCTTAAAACAAGAATATTTAAAAAGAAATGTGTACATAAGCAACATCCACTGTTCTGCTTGATTTCTCACACATAAAAGGGATCTGTGGAGCCTACTTTTCGTGAGAACTAAATGAGATAAATGGGATTTGTATTGTTTTCCACTCTCTTTTTTCGTATACTAGCTAAAATTTTTATATTAGCAATGTGCACTTTTGTTTGAGCAGCTAACATAAATTATCTCACTTTTAGAAAATGCACAGCATAAAACCAGCAAATTACTCAACTAAATAACTAAGAATTATTGCTTTTGAATTCCAAACATCAAACATTCTTTCCAAAGAATACCTTTAGTCCAAAGCAAATATAATTTATTACTACTTGTAAGTTACTATATAATGGAGTTTATTTAAGATGGTGCAAGCATTTCCATAATAAACCAACATTTTTGAAGTGTTTGTTTAACTTGGTTATAAAATACACTCTGGGGGAAAAAAAATTAAAAAAAATACACTCTGGGGAAAAATGGGTAGGTTCTTTGTGAGAACAAATGCTTTTGAAAACTTAAATAGCAAAGAAAGATTTCAGGATGGAAATGGTATCAAACAATTCAAAGCATATTTTATTTTTAAGAAGAAATCTTTTCCTTTTCTTCTTTTCTTGTATCTCTTGTAATGAATATAACATTTCTAAATTTGGAAGTTAGGTTTTGTAACAAGTTACCATTTTTAATAAATAAGGGTCAATAATATTATATACCATCTTTGCAGATACATATGCATATTTGGAAACAAGTTGTAAACAAGTTGGTCTATTTGGGTTTCTTTAACACAGGTGCCTGCACACATTCCCTGTGCAAACTAGGACGAAGTTCGGCTTAATACTCACTTTATAGGTAATCAAAAAAAAAATCACCTATTCAAACAAAATATATCAGACTAGTGTAGCATAATTTAATGCATTAAATATATATCTCCATTAGTGTTTGATTTCTTTACTGTTTAACTCTCAAAGCAAGGTTCAAGTGTAAAAAAAACACTTTTCATCTACATCAGTATGTAGCTTCACTATTTATACTCTGAGACTATCACAGTTTTATCTATTTGAATAATTAAGGGTTGGGGGTTTTTTTCCACATTGGACAAGAATTCTTCACATAAACGTCTCTTATGTTCATAAGAAGGTCAGGCTAAGTTATTATTCATATGCTAGTTGTTGTGCAACATTAAATAATCATGAAGTACAACTTCTGAAAGAGAAGACTTTAAGCTACAGAAAGTGCCTTTCTGCCACAACTCTAAAAGCTTACTGATCAGAGTTAAACAGTGAAATCACACATATAGCAAATTTCTAAGGTATTTTCTGTCCTTAAAAGTTTTCAGATCAAGATTATATACAATCATCTCATAAAGCTGGCTAATGTTTTCTTTAAATGCACATACATACATACCCATAATATCAATTAAGTGTTCAATAATTTCCTTTATAATTTTAAATTCATCCCTAATTTGCAATTCCTGAATTGAAAAAAAGAAGCAGAGCTTCTTTTACTAGAAGTAAAGCATAACGTGTAGAGTATGTTCAGTCCAGAGCTATGCTTAAGCCTAAGTAAAAGAACAAACCTTTAGCAGAGCACTTTAAAGGTATTTTTGATCTATGTGATCAAAAATATTCCACTGGAACAATGGCCTTAAAAATGAATTATGACCCTTGATTATGCCACTACTCTTGTTGAACTGGAAACACCTTAAATTTCTCTTTCAGCTATGTCCCAAAGTTTGTCCACAAGATAAGGGGAGATAACAAAACTCTAATCTTCAAAAATGTAGAGATTAGACTGATAATTCTGTTTTCTCTTCCATTTATTTATGTTAAAAATTGCCTCTCTCCATGTCTAACACGTAATTTTAGAGGTTTGTGTGCCAATCAGGTATTTTTGAACCAGAACTTTGCCCTGCAAATAAGAATTTATCATTGATAAAGTTGTTTTTTAATGCACCTCATATTAATATTGTAATAATTTGATTTGTTAATCACTTTACATTCATTACCTAATCTACTTTTGTTAAGCCCATTTTATAGATGGAGTAACTTACACTTGGAGGGATTAAACCCAGTTGCTGAAGGAAGGATCACGTAGCTACTGATGCAGTAAATAATTCAAACCTAGGCTGTCTGACTCTATATCTATAAACCTAAATACCATGACTTTTAAAATACAGATTTAAAACTTCATTCCAAACCAAATAAATTATGATCTCCAGGAGTTGTGTCCCTAAGTTTTTTTTTGAGATTGGTGGTTTGGGAACCAATGCACTATCACCAGGCTACTCTGCCTCCCTAGGATTGCTGATTTTTATTAACTGCCTCTTATTTCCATGAACCAGACCTTTAGGGAAGCGTCTTTTGAGAGTGCAAGATACACGGTGCTGGGGAGGATTAAAAAGAAGTAGAAAACATGGCTCCTGCCTTGAGAAGTTTACAATCTAAAAACATGCTACCCAAAATATTGGAAGGGCTATAAAAGTGCCTGGACTGGGATGCTTACTAGAGATGACTGTGTGGGAACAGTGTAGTTTGATTAGGGTTTTTAGTGGAAAGGAGGACAGAAACTGACAGAGAAGAGACTAACCTGGGTATAAAGCTTTGGCAGTGGAAATAAACTTGTGTAATGGTTTAATAACCCTTCTTTATTTCAAAACACAATTCTAAATATTTCAATTCAATCCTCTCTCAAACACATACAAATTTACTAACCTTCTACATTCATGGCTTCTCTCAGAACCTGAAGTTTCTTTTGTCTTTCTCGAATTCGGTCCAAAGCACTTGATATTGCTGAGGAAGTGGGCAAATCTCGCATGTGAAACACTGGATCCACTTTCTGAGGGCCAAAGATATCCAAGGCTATGCTTCCATCTGAGTATCTTGCTTCCTTTTTTCTAGGAGTAGTTGAAGTCCGCACTGTTACTGCCTCAGGGAGATATTGTCGGAATCCACCAGTTTCCCCAGAGAAGTCTCTGTCAGCTGTGCAAAGCAAGTCCATGGATGAAGCCCAAATCTTCTTCTTGGGAGGCACATCAATACCAGGGAAAGTTTTTTTTTCTGGGCCACTAGTTTTGAACTGGTAAGGGGAGCAGGCATTTTCAGAATCTTCGTGTCCAGAATTATTATCTGATGAAATGTCCTTGAAATAATCTTCCTCATCTTGTGTGTCTCTGATGGACAGAAATCCCATAGATTTACTAAGCCCTTTGTTAAGAAAGGTCTGATGAGAGAATGGAGATTTGTGTATGTCTAGTACATCAGAAGTAGAGCTTCTTCCTGGAATGATAAGAATCTATCATGTATGCACAGAATTTTTAGAAAATAACTGGAATGTAACCTTACTATTGACAGTGAAAGTGCTGGTAATTTCCTAAGTCTTCCTAATGGAGGATCAGAGATGAAATGGATGGTAGTGATCATGAAAGTGGAAAGAGACACTTTGTTTGTATAACTTTTCATAGTCCAATGTTTCTTACTCAATGAAAACTATAATGTATTGAACTTACTTTTTTGAGTAATAGTATTTTATATTCATCAAAGGTGAATTATTTGGTTTTTAAAAATAGACAAAAGTAAAAAAAAAAAAAGCAGAAGTTTCTAATACTATCCAGTTTGGCAGAATATTAATCTAATCCATGAAATGATTTGGGGTAATAATAGAACGTAGAGTATACTCCTTTAACTTCTAAAGATATAATTCAAACATGTATTATTTCAACATAAAGCCCTGGTATTTTCTGGTCATTTAAATATTTTTAAAGAAGAAACAAAGAATTCTTGCTATATTCTGGATGAAAAAAAGAGCAGTATTTGGAATTCTTAAGTATCAAAGTTTTATTACGAATAGATATGTTTTCAGAAAACTTGATATAATCTGGGGCACCTGGGTGGCTCAGTCGTTAAGAGTCTGCCTTTGGCTCAGGTCATGATCCCAGGGTCCTGGGATCGAGCCCCGCATCGGGCTCCCTGCTCAGTGGGAAGCCTGCTTCTCCCTCTCCCACCCCCCCCACTTGTGTTCCCTCTCTCACTGTGTCTCTCTGTCAAATAAATAAATAAAATCTTTAAAAAACAAACAAAAAACCAGTAAGTCATTCTAATTTTTTTTATGGCACCAGTCTACAAATGCATTGAGACACAGCAAAAATGCCCAAACAAATTAATTTTTGGAATTCAGAGTCAGTAACACAAAAAATCATATATATATGTGTCTGTGTGTATGGCTCCACTATAGAAAAAGAAATGTAGAAAAATACTTTAGAGTTACTAACGCAAAAGTCCATAAACACTGAGGATTTCCTGTGTGACCTTCTGTGATCCCTCTTTGATAACTTATCTGCTATGTATACAATATAAAATAATGACTAAAACTTCCCTAGTAATAATAAATTGCTTAATAATTCATTTGAATAAGTCAATTTCCTCTTCAGGGTGATAGCTGTAAGTTTCAACTCCCTGACTCCACATTTCACCTTAAAGATCTTAGAAAAGAGAATTCATTTCAGAATGGTCAACAAATAACTGCTTACTGGAGAATTAGATTCAAACATTTTGCTTTTCTTGTAACTCATCTTTCCCTGAACACGGATCCACTGAAGTGCAAATAAGGATAACACCAATACTTGGGCATGTCATATAAAGAACACTGAGGAAATAACACCACAACTAGACAAAGATTGTCACAGAGTTTAGCTTCTAATCTAAGATAATTTAAAACTGGTAAACACATCTATATTATAGTATTTTAGGAGTAAATTACATTCTTAAACAAACCACATATTGAAACTCATTAGTTTAAAATTTTATTAAAAAATAGAGAACAGAGATATTCTTGAAAATTGATAGAATACATGAGGTAAAAAATAAGAATTGAAAGGACTTAAGGATCATACAACCATAGATGAACTCAACAACCTGCCTTCTTTTATACTGCCTTGACTCCCAACAAGTAGCCAAAACTTAGAGAAAACCAAACAAGTGAGGGTTTTGGCAGCATCATAAATTCATAGTCAAAAACCCTGGACACTCAACATCAATGTGTTAGCAGTAATTTCACTCACTCTCCACAATGCTTCACTTTTCCTCATTCTTCAAATTTCCCACATTAATTCCCTCTTCTCTTTTCTGATAATTTTCTCTCATATTTCATCAAGAAAACAGAATTTTTCCAAAAAGAACTTCTCATTTTCCCATGGCTAATTCTATACATCTACCCCTGTCTGCCAATCTTTTCCCTTGTCTCAAAAGATGCAATTTTCTACCAGTTGAAGCCTGATTCCCAATATGTGTTCAATCCCCTCTTGTTTTACGTTATCAGAGATTTTACTTCTTTGGTTAACGTCTGCCCTTGATCTTAATTAACCCCCTTTTCTACTGAGTCATTGCCATTAGTATACAAACGTGCTTTAATATTTCTATAATAAACAAAACCTCTCCCCTGTTAACACATTTCCTTCTAGCTCCTGCTGTCTCCAACTTCTTCTTTCCCATTAGTATTCTACTCACTTCAGTCAACTTCCAGCTCCTCCACACCTTGGCAACTCTCACTGTGTCAAACTAATGACCTCCATGTTGCTAAACCCAACAGATATTTTGCATCTGTATCTTACTTACCTCTCAGCAACAACTGATGGTGATGACAGTTACTTAATGAAGCACTTTCCTCTCTTTACAAGACCGGTTTTCTTCTACTTCTTAGACTGCTCATTCTTAGTCTTTGCTTTTTCCTCCTCTATTAGATATCCAAATGTTGGATTTCCTCAAGTACCAGTTTTAGAACCCTATCTTTTCACTCTCTTCTTGTATAATTTCATCTCCTAACAAGGCTTTAAATAATTAACTACATACAGATAACTCCCAAATTTATATTCTTGGCACCAACGTCTTCTGGGAGCTCCAATCACATATAATTGAGACTTCCACTAGCGTATCTTAGAAGCACCTCAAACTGAACATGCTTAATACTATTTTTTGTTTCCCAAAACCAGAGATATCCATTCAACCCCAATCTTTCCAATTTCAGTAAGTGGCATCACTATCCAACTGATTACTCAAAACAGAAATATGGGCACGATCCTGAAATCCTTCATCATCCTTATTGCCCGTATCAAATCCATCAGAAGTGCTGGTTATTTAACTTCTCAAAGATATCTTACTCCAAGTGATTATTTGCATTTTCACTGGCATCACCCTATACCCAGTTAACATTATCACTTGACTAGAAAACTGCAATGGCTTCTGGATAGGCCTCCTTTCTTCACCCAACTACCCCTCTACTCAGCAGCCAGTGTTATCTTCTCAAAATGTAAATTCCATGACGCCACCACCCTTTTTAATAAGTCTCAAAGGCATACTCGCACTCAAAATATAAACAAGACTCCTTTCAGATCTGCCCTTTGAATCTTTTTTAGTCTCCTCTCCACTTCTTTCATTCCATCCAGGCCACAGGTTTTCCTATTAAGCTCTCTTATATGTTAGGACCTTTTATACATACTGTTTTCTATGCCCTGAATGGTCCAGACTTTTCTCATGGTTAGTTGTTTCTTATTCTATACTTTTATTTTAAATATAACTTCTTCAGTGAGGACTACCCCAACCACTACTGAAATAATCACTTTCCAAGTGTATCATGAGTCTATTGCATTTCTAACAGGTAGATTTATCATTCTCTTGTAGGTTATTAGTATTTACTAACAATATATTAATGGGCCATGGTATCCTAAAAGAGCCATGTCTTCTCACCAGCCATATGAGACTTAAAACTAATTGCTAATAAGGTGGCTCTTGGATAACTACTGCTCTATAAATGCTAGGTTTTTGCTTTATGCAAATTAGTAGATATAATAATATTTTAGTTCTTATTTATTAGAAGTCCAGAAAGTTACACTTGATCTTAGCCAAAAGGCCAAGGAGTGATTAAAAAAAAAGTCCAGAAAGTTAAAGAGAAAAAAAAGTCCAGAACATTACCATTTTTAAGTTCTGTAAGGTAGTACAAAATTATAATAAAAGTAATTCATTTAAAAGTTTGCACTACCTTTCTACTCTGCTTCTACAAAATATGCCAAATTTAACTGTTTCTCAATTTGCTCTACATGCCTGAAAATCACATTATGATAGCCAACTTAAAGTCTCATGACCATTATTTACAAAGATGATTTTCTTGCTATAATAAGGTCTCTTCTGGTAGCCAAGAAAACAAACAAACGAATAGGTAAATAGGAAGAGGAAGAAAGAAGGGGTGGGGAGGGATTGATACTCCTGAGGAAAATGGGCAAAAAACTGTGGAGGTGCGAAACAAAGTTCAGAGGGCTATGTATATACTTGTTAGAGATGGTCTGAAGTAAAATTGTAAGAGCTATGAGCCACAAAAGCATTAAAGGTTTAGAAACTGGGTGTGGATCACCTTTTGAAGGAAGAAAGAGATGTTTGGGCCCCACAGGCCTGCACCTGCCTGAGGGTCAGGGAGGCCAGTCGTGCCTGATGGTGGCAGGTAGTAACCCCCGCTTCTCTTCCGCAGGTGGGAGAGTTAGACAGCCTCTCAGAGAAAACACAGTGAAAGATACTGATATCAAGAGACTACTGTATACCCATCTTTTATGCATATTTTCAATGATCCTAAGCATCAGTCATCATTCTTCTTGGAGAACTCCTCAATATTGGAAACACACTTGTGCATCTGTTGTTTTTGTAACTGCTGTCAGTCTAGTATTATATTTAGTAGTGAAACCAAATGCATCCTCTAAAAGAAGTTCATTATCATACAAGGTAACCAGATTTTTGAAATGCTGTTTATGTCATGTTTCTTCTTTCATGCAATTTTTGTTCTATACGTGCTGGAAACATTTTTATTTGCAGTTATTTTGTCTACTTTTCTACTGTACCTTGTTTATGTTTGTTAGAACCAAACATCAAAGCATGGCTAAGAGTGTTCAGTAGAAATGAAGTCACATCCATTTGGGAGAACAGTCTTCAGATCACTACAATTTCTAGCTTTATAGGAACATGGCTTGGAGCCTCTCCTAGTCCACTCGATTGGGAAGGACCGTGGCAGATACGGCCCATCTTCTGTATGCTTGGAGTGACCTTTGGCTACATGGCTGGCCTTGTGATTTCACCACTCTGGATATACCGGACTAGAAAGCAACTTACACAAGAACAATTAATTGGATGAAAGGGAAAGAAGATATTTCGTTGTGCAGATTCCATAAAGACTGTGCAGAAATATATATGGTCTAAGCCAGGCAGTTCCATTTATAGCACTGTTTTTTATGTAGTTACAACATGATGTGCTTGTAGCTTTAAAAAAAAATATTTATTTATTTATTTATTTATTTATTTATTTATTTGACAGAGAGAGAGACACAGCGAGAAAGGGAACACAAGCAGGGGGAGTGGGAGAGGGAGAAGCAGGCTTCCTGCTGAGCAGGGAGCCCGATGTGGGGCTCGATGCGGGGCTCGATCCCAGGACCCTGGGACCATGACCTGGGCCAAAGGCAGACGCTTAACGACTGAGCCACCCAGACACCCCGTGCTTGTAGCTTTTTAAACTATGAAACCCCTGAGAGATTGTACCTTCTGGTTGAAATGAAGTATTTATAATAGGAGGAAAAAAAAAAAAAGTGAGAGGTATTTGGAGCTAAGTGGTTTCTCCAGTGGGTCTAATACCTTAGGAATGGTTTTGTTTGCTTTTTGGATGAAAAAGGAGACATACCTTTATCTAGGTAACAGAGAGGTGGATTTTGGCTGGTACAAACATACCCTTTTAAAATCACATTTTCCTAATCGGCAGGAGTCTCAATGCATTTTGTCATATCAATAATACTATCTTTAGCTATACAACTGAATATGGAATTGCATGATTAACACTTCACCAAGTGGATAAAATATATATAACATCACATATCATATCATGGTTGCCTTGTATTGCTAAGCACTGTTGGAAAAATTTCACTAATCTGGGAACTAAAAATGAGAGTTCAAATATAGAATCTGGCCCTTTAAGTGAGGAGAAACAGGAATTCTAGACTCATTTACTAGGTGCATAGGCTGCTAGACCAGTGAAAACCATGTACTGTTGTTAATACCAGTGCTACTTACTTAGTAACTTGATTTGAGACTAGGTAAAATGCAATTTCTTCAACTGCTTTCCAAATCTTTCTAAACATGTGCTGGGCTATTATAATTACTTTATTTAACAGGCAATAAGCAGCACTGAAATCATTAAGTACATCTAATAGCTGTGCTCACTACCCATTTTGATCACAGGAAGTTAATGTTATTTTTGAAGGCAATACCATTGGAGCTACTCTTAAAAGATTTCAGGTAGAAACTTCTTTAATATTTCCCCATCCTGGGAGAGTTACTAGCTCCTTCCACTATACTCACAGAGCACTTTGGCCCCCTCTTAGGACATTTCTTTCACTATATTAAAATTATCCATTCTATTAGATATCTGTCATCACTCCCACTCATTTCCCCACTCCACCCCCAGCTGGAACAGTAACATAAGAAACCATGTCTTACCTGTTTTTATATTTCTAATTCCTGATTAAAGACATTCCAAAACAACTCTTATGGAATGGATTGATTACATAACTTTTTGAAACCCTTTTAAAGCCAATTTAGGTAGCATAATCTACCAGAAAGATTACCGTCAAAACACCTGGGTTTTAATTCCAGCTTTACCAAATTCAATCCATGAGCTTGGGCAAGCCACTTAATTTCCATGTTTCTCACTTCCTTCATCTACAAAGTTGTGGACATTACTTATTATACCTTCTTAAAGAAGGCAGGATAAATGAACTAACACCTAATGAACTATCATGAGCTAGGACAACATAAAATTCTAAATTGCTCCTCCCTTTTGTTTCTGCTTTATTTTCCTCAGCATATCATTATCTACTCAGGGGGAATTTAAAAGTTCTTTTGAGAGGAAATCATGAAAGCAGAAATCAAAAGATTTCCAATAAAAGTTTTAGATTCTATTATTTAAAAAATCAAATTATTCAAAACAGGATAAATGGTGACTATAGGTGGATTTTCCATCTCTTGAAAAGGCTCTGAGTTCAAAGAGAGTTTACAAACAACATTAGATTTTACATACAATTACAAGTATCCAAATACAAAATGAAACCATAAACATGCTCCTTTTGGAGAATACAGAGCTTGCTAAAAACTAATTGGGGGAAAAAGAAATAAAAATAAAAGATTTTAAAAACATAAAAAGTCTTCATAATAGAACATATTCCATTTATTTTAGTCAAATTGAAAAAAAAACTCCCTTTTAAAAGTACATTGTGTTTTAACTATATTTGTTATATGTGACTAACATCATCCTTAATTGGATATCATCATTCACCCTTCCCCTCACACAAGACTCAAAAAACTTAAGCATCTCTTAGAAGCTAACTTCAAAATGACATTTCAGTATTAAAGAGGTTCCTCGATTCCCCATCTGTCCTCACAAGTGTGTTCAAGTACACAAAAAAAGAAACATGATATTGTCAATACGCCCAAGTTCTGAAGCACTATCATGCTGATCTGATCATGGTGTAGGTTTCCGCCTTAAGCTTGGGAGGAAATGTTTGATTTCTTTTTGCTGAGTGAAGCCATTTTATCAGCACTGGCGTATAAAATAACAAAACGGGGGCAGACAGCCCACTAGTTCAGGCCTTACTTTTTGTAACAGATCTGAGAGGTAAGATGTAAGGAGAGACCTTTTAAGGTCATTGACTCATAGATAAAAAAAAGTTATTGTTAAGTTTCAGGTGAACGATCAAATCACTTAGACACAAGGCAGTATCCCTAAAATTGTTTACTTCTTTTAACCTAATTCTATATCTCACTGTCCATCTTGACATTTTCCTTATTGAAAACTATGGCCAGGAGCCTAATAAACTAAAGCTATCAGTACATAAAGGTTTCAGGTTTGTTCGCATCAAAGAGAATGCTTTTGTACCAATGTAGTGTAACGAGACTCTTTGTTGCAAGTGACCTCTGAGCGTGAAGAACTGCACTGCCCAAAAGTTAACACTGGGGTCCTAGAAAATAGTTCTTCACAAGGTCACTTTTTTAATCTTAAAGTTTTTATATTACATTAGTATATGCCATTGACTATAAGCTGCTAATTGCTTGTCTGGTAATGAGTATAATTAGTACATTATGTTGATTCTGTCTTTGAGATGTGGTTTTTTACATTTGTTAAATTTGTAAATTAAGACAGCCCTTGAGCAGTACTACTGTGTAAAGCAATGGCTAAGAAGAACTGAAGAATTCTCTTTTATTACACTTGATCTCAAAAAGGCTGTTGCACTTTAAGTGTGAGGACCTCTAATTTTACCCAAAATGTAAACATAAACAAAATTTGGTTTATCTTGAGTGAGGAATCATAATTCCTTACAAATTCTCTTGAGTTTAGATAGAGGGGAGATTTAATTCTCCAATAAAGGGATAGGACCAACTCAACAAATAACAAACAAGCAAACCAACTTCAATTCTATAACATGGCCATTTAATGACAGTAGGAGATGATAAAAGGGAATTCCAGAAAGAAAGTAAAGAACAGGGAAGAGAAATAAGGAAGGAAGGGAGACAGAAATGGAGAAGCAGAGAGAGAGTGAGGGAGGGAGATGGATTGCTGGAAGGGAGGAAGAATTTAGAAACATGATAAATAGGAGAGACAGAAATCATTTAAATCTAACATTCACTTATTAAAGTATGCTCATTATGTCTCCTTGAAAAAGACTCTTTCTGCTTGCTATTGACATTTAATTATAATTTTCTATTATTATTCAGTTCTGAAACAGGAGTCTGAAAATTTGATGGATTAACAAAGTGCTGCTCTTCTTGGCACCAAGGTTCACACTATATCATATCTCCAATCCTAAGATCGTTTTAAAATAAAGGGAAAGTGAGGGCATGTGTTGTGACGAGCACTGGGTATTATATGCAACTAATGAATCACTGAACACTACATCAAAAACTAATGATGGCTATCATTAGTTTATCAACATAGTTTATCAACTATGTTGGCTAAATGAACATAATAATAAAAAAAAATAGAGGGAAAGATTTTTACCTGCAAGAAGATGTGTTTATATATATATTTCCTTACTATAATTATGCCTCTCTCTAGATACACATGTATAGACAGAGAGTCTAAAATCAACTTGGGGGTTGTGATTCCCATTAATAAAAAGAACTAGAATAGAAAATAAAGTGCAGCAAAAATAATGTTGCTTTCTGAAACTTTGTTTTTTTTTGTTTTTGTTTTTTGTTTTTTTAAAGATCTTATTTATTTATTTGAGAGAGAGAGAATGAGAGAGAGAGAGCACATGAGAGGGGGGAGTGTCAGAGGGAGAAGCAGACTCCCTGCTGAGCAGGGAGCCCGAAGCGGGACTCGATCCAGGGACTCCAGGACCATGACCTGAGCCGAAGGCAGTCCCTTAACCAACTGAGCCACCCAGGCGCCCCTGAAACTTTGTTTCAGTAGTGTTTATGTTCATAAACTTTGTTTCATCTTGCTTTAAAATATATTTTTAATATAAAATTCCATGATAAAGACAATAAAGTAAACAAATATTATTGCTAAAATAACAACATTGGAAATGATTTACTGTGGGAGTTCTGTCTTAGTAATGTTTTTTGCATAATTTTAGTGGATTTATATATTAATATAGTTAGTGTTCCTGTCTATTCCCTATCTCCACTTTGCATACTTATGTTCTAATTATGGTCACAATTATCAGATTCCCAAGCCAGGTAAGTATGATTTCATTAAAAGAAACAATGAAATAAGGTTAAAACTTAAAAATTTCCTATTAATATACGCTTACCTGTTGGTAATCCTTTCCCTCTCAATCGGTCTCGAATAGCTTGGCTTCGATCAGGCTTTTGTTCACTGTTACAGGAAAGTTGATCCGTCTGTACACAGATAATCAAAAATCAAATTTGACGAAACAATCTCCCTTTCATTTTCATGGTAATTATCTACAGAATGTCACTAGTTAGACAATTTTTGTGGAGTATGGCATTGGTAAAGACACTCCACATTGGCTATTGTTAACTTGTTTTTCTTTATAGGATTTATGTAGCTCAGTTCTGGCCAATTCATCTTCAGGAAATGAAAGGCAAGACAGAGTTGTAGAAGAATTATCTGCTAACTGGGTAACAAAGTTAGCCAAACTGACGTAGTTAAAATGAGTTCCATCTGAAAACAGTAAACTAGAGGAGTTCTTTTTTCCCTAATTGGTAACTACGTTAATCTCTCAAGTTCGATTATGATTTTTAAAAACACATTAAGTCTGCTATAATAAAGCTTTCTCCTGATTATAACCAAGCACTGAGGGTACTGACATAAATTATTTTCAAAAGTAATTTTCTAGATTTTTCCTGCCAGGAATTACATTTGAGAAATGTTTTAAACCAATGGACATATTGAGGGATGACAATTAAATTTAAATCAATGTTCCTTTGAATCTCCTTTATAATAAAATGTTTGAATAGTCTTTTTTTATTATTAAAGATTTTTATTTATTTATTCATGAGAGACAGAGAAAGAGAGAGAGAGGCAGAGGCAGAGGGAGAAACAGGCTCCATCCCTCCCTCAGCAGGGAGCCCGATGCAGGACTCGATCCTACGACCCTGGGATCATTACTTGAGCAGAAGGCAGACGCTTAACCATCTGAGCCACCCAGGTGCCCCAAAATGTTTGAATAGTCTTAAGCTTTAATAACTTTAACTGAGGGTACTCATTTAAAATAAAGCATATCATTTTCTTCCACCCTAGCTGTTTGAACCTTGGTTGCCATCATGAATGACACAGTAACTACTCAGGCCAGGAAGTCCATGACCAATGGACTACTTCAGCTGAAACAAATGGTCATTGATGTTCTTCATCCGGGAAAAGCAACAGTACCTAAGACAGAAATTTGGGAAAAACTAGCCAAAATGTACAAAACCACACCAGATGTCATCTTTGGGTTTGGACTCAGAACCCATTTTGGTGGTGGCAAGACAAGTGGCTTTGACACTTCGGTGGATTATGCAAAGAAAAATGAACCCAAACACAGACTTGCAAGGCATGGCCCATATGAGAAGAAAAAGACCTCAAGAAAACAGCTGAAGGAACATAAGAACAGAATGAAGAAAGTCAGGGGGACTGCAAAAGCCAATGTTGGTGCTGGCAAAAATAAATAAAATGTCTAGCAGTGAGCTGGCGATTGGACAACAGAAAAGGAGTAAAGATTCTGCAGTGACTTTATCTGTGGTGATTATGCAGATTTTCATGAGAGGATTAATTAACAAAGAACTTTTAAAAAAATTAATAAAATAAAAAAGGATATCAGAGGGGAGGTATGTGAGTTGATGGGTGAAGTACGCAAAGGGGATTAAGAGTACACTTATCATGATGACCGCTTGAGCACTGAGTAATGATGTATAGAACTGTTAAATTACTATATTGTATACCTGAAACTAATCTAACACTGTATGCTAACTATACTGGAATTAAAAATAAAAAATGTATTAATGGGGGAAAAAAGTATATTACCTTTAAAAAATTAAAGTAAAAGTGTATCAAATCTGATCAAATTCCACATTATAAGGGATGAAAAATTAGAACACTGGGTTTAGTTAGATGATCAAGTAGAGCAGAAGCTTCAAGAAATAAATGGAGAGATGATGATGAAGAGAAATTACTTAAATCTGACATCAAATGCATGCGTACGTATTTGTTTACAAACATATATACATAATCATTTTAATATTCCTCCATTAGTGAAACTTGCTTGAATATGGATTAAAAATCTACTTATGGTAGTAGTTTAAGGTAGTATATTCAAGGTATTATGTTTCCTACTTCTAAGAAGACTTAAATGGAAATATTTCTGGAATGATGTCATCCTTTAAATTACATAAATGATATTAGTAGTGTATTGCACTATGTTGTCAGTAACTAAAGAGATAAGGCACATCCTGCATCTTTGGGAATCCCTGCATTGACAGTACTATTAGTAATAGCTGCCATTTATTGAGCAATTACTATAAAGCAGGCACTGCTTTAGGTGCTTTACATACTTTATTTAATCCTCAAAACCCCTTATGTGGTAGGGTTATTATCCTTGTACTACAGACAAAGAGAGAAATAGCAAAAAAAAACCCAAAAACAACAACAACAAACTTCTAAGAGCCTTGAAGCAGCTCCTCAACATTGAAATAATTATCTTCACAACTGTTCAGTAACATGAGTGGATGGTATGTGTTACTATTCCTATTTTATAGATAAGTAAAATCGAGGTCAAAGATGCCGTAACATTAAATCAGTAGAAGAACCAAGACAAGTAAGCTGGCCTGCTGACTTTACACTCCATGCTAATTAACTTTCAGTAGATAAGAATTATGGTCCCTTGAAATGAATTTCACCCTGAACAAAAGACTAAGTCATTCTCTTGGCTCCTGGAGGCAACAACAGCTCCAGAGGAGCAAAATGGCTAACAGCTTGGGCTTTGGGGTCAGAGAGATCCAGGCTCCAATTGTGTCTGTCATTTACAAAGTGCACGGTCATGGGCAGATTATTTAATCTTTCTAAGCTTTAGTTTCATTATCTCTAAAACGAGGGTAATCTGAGACTGTTAGGACGAACAAATGTGGACAAGCACATAAGCCATTTAGCACAGTGCCTGGCATAAAACAAACAAAAAAAGGTAGCCGCCGAGGCTCCGACTATTGGGTGATGTCCAGGAGACTAGCAAGAGCAATAGAAAGAGAAGGGGAACAATGTTAGTTCTTCTTAGTAGACATTTGCCTCTGGAAAGGCAGGGTATCCATATACTAATTCGACTGACCTTTCTATTCTTCTCTCCTACTAAACAATCCCACAACACACCCCATATCAGACTTAATACTGTTCCTCAAACATACCCCGCTCTTTCCTATTTCACAGCATTTATCCAGGCTTACTTCCCTCTGCCTAGATTACTTTCTATCAGACTACTGGATCTAGTTCAAAGTGCTATTTTTCGATGCAGTCATAACTTGTATCCTTCCCCTCAAAACTTCATAGCTTTAAAAATTCTTCCTGTGGTGCTTGCCATACTTTCCTCTGCATTTTACAATTAACCAAATGGTTGTAGAACTTTAAATAAGAGCTCTTTGAAGGTAGAGTAAATATTTTATTAAGTTGTATCTTCCGTAGTATCTAGACAGGTTTCATATACAGATGAGCAATATTCGTTACTGTAATAAACTGGCTTAAATACTAAATGTAAAGAGACGGAGATCTTTTATCTAATATGGGCAACTATTAGAAGGACAATAGAATTCCATGGAGGAGTATTTCTTCATTAAAAGAAGGAAGAAAAAATAATTCTAGCAATTTTATTAAAGGGATGAAATCAGCAAGACAAGTCTTAGAGGAGATGTGGTAAAATAGAAAGATCCCTGGACTAATAGGAAATATATGTCCCATAAGCTGTGTGAGTCTCAATTTCCTTATTTAAAAAGTGAAGGAATTAGTATTGATCACTTTTTCTCAAAGAAAATTTTATGGAACATTAGTATTATGAAAAAATCTGTAAAAAAAAAAAGACCCAAATAAGTTTGGGAAATGTTTTACCTACATGCGTATCACTCTTGAAGGTGAGTAATATAGTCTAGTGTATTAAAGGCTCTGAGAAGTTCTGCAGTGAAAATATATTTTAATTTCTCTTAAATAGGTTTTCCTCAAACTTATTTGATCACCAAGGATTTAAATTTTTAAAAACAAAACTGTATTTGATAATATGTAGGAAACTTTGTTCTGGATACAGGGCTTTCATAGATTTTTAGTAGCTTTACCTTTGTTAAAAAAAAACTCAGATGCAGGAATATAAACAAATAAGTAAATTAGAACTGGAGAAGCTCTAGTTAAGGAGGGGAAATAAGCAGCCAAGAACCCACTCACTCAGCCTCTACTACCTATATTCCTTTCACTACAGAAATACCCAGGTACAGTTTACAGTTTACACAGGGTACAGTTTACAAACCATTTGCCTGGAAGAATCTATGAGACTGTTTTGTGTCAACTAGCAAATTGCACAGAATATGGCCCTCCAGCCATACAACATCCTGGTTAAGATGGCAAAACCCCCAGGAAGAAGAAGTGAGAAGCCATCAAGAACACTGTGTGACAGTGGCAAATTTGTAGTTCACACAAAGAAGAAGGACCTCACTCAGGTACCATAACTCTAATGTATAAGAGCAGATAAAGTTGATCTAGATCAGATACCAAAAACCAAGGAGTATCCAAGTACTATATATTCATGTCTTTTTGTTCCAGATAAAGTATAACACAAAATTTGCAGAGGTGGGACTATAGATACAGGGTTTATTATTCTTGGGATTCTTTATATCTATGACGAGAGAGAACGGGAGAGTCCAGGTCTTGGGGCAATCTAGCAGGGATACAAGCATGTATCACCCCCTTCACACCAGGTGACAGTGTCCATAGAAGGTGGGGAGAGTTTTGGGAATACTCAAGGGGTCCAGACAAGTAAGTGGCCAAGAAAGAGGTATAAAGCAACAGAAAGTGCATTATTAATGCTAAAACCCATTTTGTATGTCAACGTATTTTTCACAATAGACACAGAACCACTTGCTGGAAGCTCCTTACGATGTAAGAAAGGAGGCAAGAACAAACATTTTCAGCTCTAACATGTTCTAAAAAAAGATGAATTCTCATAAAATCTAAGAGACTAAGTTATTGCACCAGGCTTCTAAATTTTAAGTCATGTTTCAAATAAACAATTAACATTAGAACAAGGAATTTAATGTACTGTTCCCTAGTCTTCATTGAGAAAATGCTACCTACAGTATCTTTAAAAAAAGTTTTGCTAAATTTTAAAATATGACTATATATACCAGTTGGAACTGTAGCTTACCCCAGAAAGATTTCCCAGAACCAGTTTTACCAACTGCTTCACATAGGAAAATGAAGGTGCACAATTGCTATTCCTAATATGAGCACTGCAAGCATCCAGAACAGTCCGAACAGAAACTCGAGCGTAAATAACATCTTCACACATGCCAAGCAGGATGCTGTTGAGATGATCTCCAAGCTTGATAGGCTGAATATAAAGAAAGGAAAAGCAACTTTGAGAAGTGTACGTACATCTTATCCAACATGAGACAAGCCATTTCAGGAGTCCCAGGAACCACACCAAACACACTGCAAATACTTGGGGGAAAGGAACTCCTTATCTAGCAGCATATATATTTTATTACATTTTACCTTTCCATAACCCCAAAAAAATTATTAGCAGAAGATGGTTAATATAACTCTCCCAAGACAGGAAGTGTTACAGAAAAATTCAGGTTTTTTTTTTTTTTTTTTGTATGATAAAGAAATGGAATTCCTCAGTTATTCAAGTATTTTGGTAAGCAGTTCTCTGAGTGAGAGTGTGTGTGTGTGTGTGTGTGTGTACACGTACATTTTGGGTGAATAAATGATTTCCTAACAGTCAAAAAAAATGTAATATATTCAATATATATTAAATATAATTTGACACTGATGATAACTTAGATTTCAAATACTACAATGACTTAAGATCATTTAAATATAAGTTCTCATTATGCTGGTGAAACAGAGAAAGTGTAATGTAAGATTTTTTAATTAGTTGACATGATTTATAGAATATTATATCCAAATGTCCAGTAAGTATACTTAAAAATGCAAATTAAAACCACAAAAAGCCACTACACAACTCAACAGAATGGCTAAAAATAAAAAGACTGATAATTTGAAGTACTGATAACAGAAAAGCATTGTTGGTGGGAGTTTAAACTGGTACAACCACTCTGATTAAGCAGGCTTTTCCTGTGACCCTTCCTTTCCACTTCTCATCCATTTGGGTATTATGTCATCCTTTAGATCTCAGCTTGGATGCAATGCCCTTTAGTAAACTCATCCTAATCCTCTAAGTCTAGTTAGAGGCTCCAACTCTGGTTTTCCACAGCACCCTCCATTTCCCTACCATAGCATTCACACATTGTTATAATTGTCTAATTTTTTGCCTTGTACCCTGGATGGACCCCACAGTCATGGGCCATTACATTCCTAGTGTCTAGTACAGTGTCTGACACAAGATAGGGGGCTTAATACTTTTGAAATGGTTATTTAGTATTTGCAAAATGATTATGATTTCTGACAGCAAAATATAAGTGAAAGCTTATACTTTCTCTCCAATTTATATATTATTGATATTTACTTAATTTTTGGCTATCTGAAGAGTATAAAGTGTTAACCATAGGTTGTGATCACATTTTACACCTAAATTGGGTTGTACAATATATGACACCAATATTTCCAGTAATAATTTAACTTTTTCACCTATATTTATAAAATTGAAACTGAGGAGAGAAAGTAAATACACAGTATTTTTCATGATACAAAATGATACCAAACCAAGTTGAAGATGTCATCCATCTTTCATGGATCTTAGGATGTCTGAATTTTAGAATAAAAGCCTAAAACGCTTGTTACTTCTTAATTTGATGAAACAAAAAGAAAACAACCCTTATACTTAGTTATTTTTGTTTTTGATTTCTAAATGCCTAAAATAAAACCTAATTCTGTATGTTACATCTTTGCTTTGATGAAATATAGTTCTTAAATTTTCAATTACAATTTATTATTTTTTTTTATATTGGGTCTTTAGGAGTCAATTATTTCAGAAAATAAGGACTAGAAACAGCCCAAAGGTCATCAGAACCCAAAACTTCAGAAAGTGTTGCTTTCAGAAAGTGTCGCTTTAATGTTGGTGTCTGCTGCCATAGGCTTAGTGAAGTATGATTTTGAAGCGTTAAGGAAAAAAAGTAATGAAGTATAAACGATATTTTGAGACACACTTAGAGCTATTATTCCTATGTGTCTGCATCAAAAAAGGTTGTCACTTTCGTTCAAGAATGAATCATCAACATTTAGAATCCCTCTTATCAGTCATTACATTAGAAGAAATACAGTGGACTCCCATTTCTCTTGCTATAATTTTTGAAGAGGCCATTACATTTCACAGACTAAATTGCATGTAGACATAACTGCTGTAATTCTAAGAACATTCTGAGAATAGCAATGCCTTTAGTACTTTATTATTTCATGCTGAGAGTATGACATTATTAATGTGAACGAACAGCATAGAAATGCTGGTATGCCTGATAACTTGCTGTAGAACATAAATATACAAGGAAGAGCTTTCTAAAAAGGGTAAAGTTGTACAGATGTGACAATTTGACTTACTTGGCTCTGGGGTACTTCATGATCAGCCCCCCAATACAATGTCATTCCAAGAGAATAAATATGGATCTAGGAATAGAATTTAAAGAATCATTTTATGGTAAAATAAAATTTAAAACTTTAGCAAGTACTAAAAAAAACAATTTAGTGAGTACTGTATATTCATGACTTTTTTTTTTTTTTTGGTCCCAGATAAAGTACAACACATGATTTGAGAAAAATCGTCATTTCATATTTTACATAAATGTGAGAGCTTAAAATAGAAAAGAATGGAAATTATCAGAACAGATTTTTCCCCATAATTCCCCAGCCTATCATCTATGAATAATTTTGTTACTTCTTATTTATTTTAAAGTTTCTTTATGCAAACTCATGCAAATATATTTTCTTTCTTTTTTCTTTTAAATTAAGTAATCTCTATGCCCAATGTGGGGCTCGAACTCATGACCCCAGGATCAAGACTTGCATTCTCTATACACTGAGACAGCCAGGTGCCCCACAAATACGTATTTTTATGAATGCCAGAAGCTTTAAAAATTACTTTGCACTTGCATGTTTAATTTAACAAGAGATATATGTGATATCATTTTATACATGCAGGTATTTCTCTTGAGTTGATTCTCTGAGATTATGGATTAAAGGGTAAATCATCTGTAATTTTGATACACATTGTTGGATTCCCCTATACAGAATTTGGGGATGCAAAAAATCCATTTTGCATTTCTGCCAGCAACATATAAGAGATTTTTTTCACAAGCCTTGTCTATAGAATGTGCTACAAAGTTCTGATTTTTGCCAATGTGAAAAGAGAAAAAAAATCTGATGGAAGTTTTTTTTTTTTTCCCACTGAAGTTCTGATTAGCATTTTTCTTTCTAAGAATGGATGGGGTAACAGATGGAGAAAGAAGCTAGGTGAAAAAAGATTTTTTTGCATTGTTTGCATGCTTCTTAAAGATTAGACAAATAACAACACATTTTTATGTTGATAGGAGTCATCCAACGGGGAAAACTGGAACTGCAGGGGAGAGAAGAGGTTGTTGGGAGAAGACTGTTGAGTAAGTGGGAGGAATGGAAGCTAAAGCACAAGTGAAGGAGTTGGCTTTACGGAGGAGCATGGATGGTTCATCTGGGGTAAGGAGACAGAGAAGATGGGAATTTATGTGAGAGATCTGGTAGTGGGATCCTGGGACAAGTTGCTCCTGACTGCTTCTACTTCTTTCCTGTGAAACAGGAAGTGAGATGAAAGTGAAGACAGTCTGGGGTGCCTGGGTGGCTCAGTCGGTTAAGCGTCTGCCTTCAGCTCAGGTCATGATCCCAGGGTCCTGGGATCGAGCCCCGCATCGGGTTCCTTGCTCAGCGGGGAGCCTGCTTCTCCCTCTCCCACTCCCCCTGCTTATGTTCCTGCTCTCTCTCTCTTTCTGTCAAATAAATAAATAAAATCTTTAAAAAATAATAATAATTTTAGAAAGTGAAGACAGTTAATCTCATAAGTAATCATTTCCCATTTTTCCTCCTGTTAAGAAATTCAGAGCTAAACTTTTAGCCCACCTCTATCAATACTGCATAATCTTACTATGTGCATTTTTTTTGCACCAGTCTTAACTCCAGCACTGTCTTATTTTCTTGCCTTTTATTTTCATTTTGCTCTTACTTTCTCACCTTTATTTTTTTAATTCTCTAAACTGTCTCAAATCCTCTTTAGAAACAGATGAGGTATGCACACAAAAAACTGGGTATCCTTCTTACAATTTCATAGCACTTTAACCTACTCCAACTTTGTCTCCTAAATTATTCCAAATCTCAGATTAAAAAGTTGTTCTTTTCAAAATTTTCATTGCTCCCAATTAAAAAAAAAACAAAAAACCCCAGTTCTTTATAATGACAAACAGGGCTCACTCTGACTTGCTTCTACCTCCTTTTTCTAGACAGATTTATAAGTTTTCCTTCTGTTATTACTTCTTCATGTATCATAACCGAAACACTTCAGCACTACTAAATAATTCTGTTGCCAAAATAAATCCTTCTGTTTCTCAATTTTTCTTGAGCAGTTCTTTCTTATCTGTCAATAAAATTCCTACACTATTATTGATGGTCTAGAGATGTATACCATATAAATTTTCCCAAACAGGATAAAGCATTCTCTTTCATGTAGTTATATTTCATTTGCATCTCTAATGAAACAGTTAACTAATATTGCCTATAATATAGTTAAGATGTGTCCATGTTTGTGTTCCTTGAGGAAGTCTTTTTTATACATCTTACAATACCTCTTGGCAACTAACACAGAACTTGTACATAGTATATAGTCAATATATGCCTGCTGAACTTAATGAAATGTACGTTAAGTTCAAGATTAGCATAGTGCAGGCTATTTGTATATTTCTGTTCAGATTTCTTTTCAAAGAACTTCATATGTGAACACCTTTTCAAAGAACCTCATATATGAAAAACACTTTTCATGGCTTTAGCATAAAGAACTAATTACATATTCAAATATATTTCTCTTAACATGTTAATATTGATTTGTGATTCTCTGAGTGCTTAAGATTCTTTACTATATTTACTGCTCAATATGCTAAATGAGTTACTATATTTTAATAATTTTTATACATGACTATATAAAATTAGTAGCACAATTCCTAAAACTAGGTTATAAAATTGTATACTTGCTGATCATCTATATATATAGTATAATGATTAATTCTATATGGCAATTTGGACCACAGGATGCCTAGATAGTTGGTCAAACATTACTCTGGGAATTTTTGTGAGAGTTTCTGGATGAAATTAACACTTAGTTAAGTAGACTGAGTAAAGCAGATTGCTCTTTCTAATGTGGGTGGGCCTCATCCAATCATTTGAAGGCCTGAATAGAACAAAATGGCTTCCCCATTCCCGAGGAACAGAACATATCTTTTTTTTTTTTTTTTAAGATTTTATTTATTTATTTGACAGAAAGAGACACACAGAGAGAGGGAACACAAGCAGGGGGAGTGGGAGAGGGAGAAGCAGGCTTCCCGCCGGGCAGGTAGCCCGATGCGGGGCTCGATCCCAGGACCCCGGGATCATGACCTGAGCCGAAGGCAGACGCTTAACGACTGAGCCACCCAGGCGCCCCCAGAAAATATCTTTCTGTGTGACTGCATTTGAACTAGGACATCAACTTTTTTCTTGCCTTTGGACTTGAACTGAAACATCAGCTCTTCCTGGGTCTCAGGCCTGCTGGCTTTCAGGCTGCTACACCATCAGTTCTCCTGGTTCTCAGGCCTTCGGAGTTGGAAAGGACTAGAACAGCTAGACTTGGAAAGTGGACTTAAGAAATTCAGGCAATTAAGTGGATATGTGAAAAAGGAGGAGTCAGAGACAAAGATACAATGAAAATGTGACTTGGGTAGGAGGGCACTTGAGTGAGCTAGTTAATATAACTCATGGGGAACGGAAATATATTTTTGTCTTTATAGGTATAATGGGTTGGAATGTAAACTCCGTAAGTGGAAGGAGTTTGTCCCACTTACCACCCTATCCCAGGACCTAGAACAGCACTTAACATATACTAGAAATATATAGTGGGCTTTACTTTGTGCTGGATACTGTTCTAAGTACTTTACAGGTATTATTTAACTTTCTAATAACCCTAGGAGGCAAGTACTCTCATTATCCCTTTACATATAAGTCACCTGAGGCGTAGAAAGGTAAGCAAGTTGTGTGGGGTCACATATCTTTCAAGTGACAAAGCCAGAAATTTTACTCAGAACCCACACTTGATACATATTTGCTGAAAAATAAAACGGGATAATAGTGAAAACAGTCACCACTGAGCAGGCTCACAGAGTACCTTCCACCTCTACGTCCATTCTCTAAAGAGGAGATGTTAAGTCTTCGAAGACTTGGCTTGCTGAGCATAAGACACTGGGTAAGGTCCTGCAGTCTGAGATGCAGATACCTCCCACCCAGTGATTTCTGTGAAGAAGTAAGAGCTGCTTTATGTGTGCTACATAGCTCCTTTTAGCAAAACCCTTCGGCATTGTGTGGCTATGCATTTAATAGCAACAAAGCATAAACAGCTGTGGGTGAAAAAAATCCTCGATTGTTTCTACTCACTCAACAAATCTTCAGAGCCTCTAAGTGGCAGATATGACATACAGCAATGGTTCTCCAACTTCAACACAGATCAGAATCATCTGGTAAAACACAGACACAGGGTCCTACCTCTAGGGTCTCTGATTTAGTAGATCTGCTGTGGGGTCTGAGAACCTGCTTTTCTCACAAGTTCCCATAGGATGCTGCTGCTGCTGCTGGTTGGAGGACCACACTTTGAGAACCACCAGTATAGAGCAGAGGGGTTACATCCAATGAGTAGGACAGGCAGGGTCCCTTCCATCTCAAACCTTCTATTATAGCAAACAAGACAAGATAATGTGATGTACAAGACAGTATTCAGAGGGTACAATTAGTGTAAAAGAAAGCTTTAGATCTACAGGAAAAGTTAGCCAGGCAATGAGGGGATGAAGCAAGAGCTGAGATGGCATGAAAGAGAGTTGGAGGCTGAAGGAAAGGAATGTGCAAAGGCTAAGAAGAAGAAAAGCACGTAGCGCATCCAAGACATTGAAGTAAGTCCAGAATAGCTGGAAGCATAGAGCTTGAGATAAAGAGTGCTCAGAGGGAAGGCTGGTGCGGTACACCCTCAAAGGCCATGGTAAGGAGTCTAGAGTTTCTTAAGGTAAATGGAGAATCTGAGTAATGTTAGGCAGCAAAAGGACAAGAACAGATACGGGGTTTCAAAAATGTACCAACTGTAGTTTAAAGAACAGACTGGACAGGGTCAAGACTGGAGGCAGGGAGAGGATTAGAAAGTGTTTGCACCACTGGTCATTCATGATGGACTGGACAAGGTATACTCACATTGTTGTACACCAGATCTCTAGAACTTCTTCATCTTGCAAAACTGAAACTCTATACCCACTAAACACAAATTCCTCCTTCCCTCTCTTACCAGCTCTGGGTAATCACGTTTCTACTTTCTGTTTCTACTGTCTGACTACTTTAGATATGTTACAGGAGTATAATCATACAGTATTTGTCTGTGTGTGATTGGCTTATTTGTTTAGCATAATGTCCAAAGGGACACCCATGCTGTAGCATGTGATAGGATTTCCTTCTTTTTAAAGGCTGCATGTTTTCCATTGGGTGTGTATGCCACATTTTCTTTCATCCATCAATGGACATTTGAGTTGCTTCGTATGGGGTATTAAGAATAATGCTGCAATGAATATGGGTATGCAAATATCTCATCAAGATCTTGCTTTGAATTCTTTTGGATATACCCAGAAGTGAGATCGCTGGATCACACAGTAACGTCCATAATGTTTTCCATATTGGTCGCACCATTTTACATTCCTAAAAACAGTGCACAAAGCTTCCATTTTCTCTGCATCCTTGATAACACTTGCTATTTTCTGTTCTTTTGATAGTAGCCATCCTAGTGGGTGTGACATAGATTATCACCACAACCCCAGCATTTAAAATGTTCAATTTAATGATGTTACTACATATTGGACTCTGGTACTAGACAGTCCTGGAGTTTCTTTTTTAGTGATCTGCATAGTGCCCGTTATATAACAAGTACAATTGTCAAATTTATGGATGAATGAATAGATAAATGGGAAAGAGGGGAGAAAGGATGCATTTATAAGATTTAATATAGAGTAATTTTAGTATAATGTGGGTAAGGGAATTTGGTCTTTTTCTTTTTTAAGATTTTAAGTAATCTCTACACCCAATGTGGAGCTTGAACTTACACTTGTTAAATTAAGAGTCACATGCTCCACTGACTGAGCCAGCCAGGTGCCCCGGTCTTGTTTTGACAAGTTCAGTTGAGGCTTCTGCCAGGGTTGGAGAAGTGAATTTCCATTATTGTTCTTACAAAGATGACCCTTGATATTCAAGAAGCACAGAGATAATAGCAGCCATAATTCCTGATATTTAGACTGCAAGTTAGTGGCAATGAGCACTTAAACTAAGAATCCTTTAGATTATCAGGGATATAGTACAAATTCCTGGGGCATATCAATATTCTTGAAAACAAATCACAATAAGAATTTGATTCAGGTTCCAATCCCATCAAATTGATTTCAAAAGAACTGCCAAATTAAGCACATCCTGTGCTATGCAAGCAGGAAGTGAACAATTACCAAGTAAACAGAAAAGCCAGAGGATCAAAAAGCTTAGTGTGACCTGTATAAACTTGTATAGTTTTTAAAGAGGCATGTTATCCTGAAAAGTAAAATTTTAAGGCAAATAAATGAAAGTGCCTATTTATAGAGCTGGTAATGAGGTAAATTTTTTCATACAACTGTACATACACAGTTTACAAAGCAAGTTCCATTGAATAAAGAGAACATTTTTATGCATCAAGATCTTACTAAGCACTCATTATTATTTATAATACTGTGCTGGCACTTAGTATTATTTTTAAAAATAATAGTAAGCATGTATTGAATACTAGTTAATGACATCCTTAACTCATAGAAGTCATGAAATGCAATTACCATCCTCTTTTTCAGTACACCCCTTCCCCATTAAAATCAGAATACTAGAATAGTGATTTTTAATTTTAACTGCCATACTAACAATATCAAATTAGTATGTTTCCATGACTTTATTGGCCACTAGTCATCAAATAAATATATGTCCTTTTGCCCCCCACCACCAAAAAAAGAATACTAGAATATATGGCTATTCCCCTGACCTTTGCTTTATATTTACATTGCAAACAGGAATGGGATAAAAAAACTTGCCTTTGATTTTCTTTATACTTAGAATTGCACTGAAGCTTTTGAGGCATGAGGTAAGCTAGAAGTGCCAATTAGATCCACTAAGAAATCAAATTTACTTTAACGTAGTAATGGCAACAATTCCACACCCATCCCATCCCAGCACTGGCTCCTAAACACTCAACCTAGTAATAGGGAGGTGTCAAATCACTTTCCCAACCATGTGCTCTAAGTTGTACCTAAACACAGGGCAGTTTACTTGTTTGGGTATCTTGACATCACAGGGCAAAATGGTAAAACCTTCAGCAAATGAAAAGCACTTGTGCACCTGAAATTTCTACTAAGCACTTTTTTCTTTTATTGTGGATTTTAAATGCTTTCAAGAATTCATAAACACCTGTGCAAAACTTTTCATAATTAGAAAAAAACCCTACTATAATTCAGTAGAAGTTTTTAAAACTAATGCAGGCATGGCTTTGTTGCAGTGTTTCTTAGTTTTTCTGAGGTCACCAGATCCACTTGAGAGACTGATAAATTTATGGACACTGTTCCTCTTCCTCAAAAGTGCTCAGACATGCAAAACTTAGTTTGCTGTTTCATTGGTTTGTAGATATCCTGAAGCTCAATGAAGATTTAGAGATCTCGAGGCGCCTGGGTGGCTCAATCGGTTAAACATCTGCCTTCTGCTCAGGTCATGATCTCAGGGTTCTGGGATCAAGCCCCACGTTGGGCTCCCTGCTCAGTGGGGAGTCTGCTTCTCTCTCTCCCTCTGCCCCTCCCCCAACTCATGTGCTCGCTCTCTCTCTCTCTCAAATAAATAAAATCTTTAAAAAAAATTAGAGATCCCCAGGGTTAAATAATTTGCATACACGCTATGTCTATTTCCAATGTTCTAATTACCCTCTATCTTTTAAAACTTTATTATTAGGGGCAACTGCGGAGCTCAGTCAGTTAAGTGTACCACTCTTGATTTTGGCTGGGTCATGATCTCAAGGTTATGAGATGGAGACCCATGTCGGACTCTGCACTCATCAGGGAGTCCGCTTGAGATTCTCTCCCTCTCCCACTGCCCCCCCCCCCCCGCTTGTGTGCTCGCTCTCAAATAAATAAATAAATAAATCTTAAAAAATTTTTTTTAAATGAACCACAGACTGTACCGACTGCATGCATTTAAATAGTAACAGTAAACAGCTATATATATGCTATGCAGCTTAGTAAGACACCAGCAATACATGTGAATACCTTCATGAGATATAACAATGACCAACACTCTATACACTCTGTAATATACAAAGTTCCTTTCAAATACCTTGTATCATTTAATAAAAACTTCTTTTGGCTAATGCCTTAAGTATTACCTCTACTTCATAGGTATTGTCTTCCTTTACTGGTTCCTTTTCTTATACCTCCCAAAATTCTTAAGCAGTTCATGGAATTTAAATAAAAGGTAGATAAACCTGGATTCTCTACCAATTCCAGTCAGTCTTTTTTCAGAAACACAATTAATGGCTCAAATCAAGATGCCTTCTTCTAACTTAATCAACAGATGCACGTGTACACACACACACACACACACACACACACACACAACTCTTCCTCACTCTTACCTCCTCTCTCCCTCACCCTCTCTGAAGAGGAAAACATTCACTGTCAGTGATAGAAGGATAGAAGGATAAATCAGTGCAATTCCTTTACATGGCAACTGGGCAATGTATATCAAAATTTAAAATGCGCATACTGCGTTGCCTGGTTGGCTCAGTTGGTTAAGCTCCTGACTCTTGGTCTTGGCTCAGGTCATGATCTCAGGGTCCTGGGATCAAGCCCTGTGATGGGCTCCACCCTCAGTGGGGAGTCCGCTCGAAGATTCTCTCCCTCTGCCCCTCCCCCCGGCTCCTGCTATCTCTAGCTCTCACTCTGTCTTGAATAAATAAATAAATCTTTAAAATAAAATGCACATACTTTTTCATTTAATAATTTCACTATTAGGAAATTATTAGGTTATTTTTTACACTTATATGGGATAATGTATGGGAAATGATATTCATACCTAATTCTGAATTCTACAAAGTTCATATCTAAATTATCATAGCCAGCTGCATGCTATACACACACACACACAACACACATATTCCCCTCCCCCCCATAGCCTTGAGAATGAAATTAGATCTGATGTCAATGGTACTGCCGTCCTCAGACTGGATATTTCTTTTTTTTTTATTTGAAGATTTTTATTTATTTCTTTAACAGAGACACAGCGAGAGAGGGAACACAAGCAGGGGGAGTGGGAGAGGGAGAAGCAGGCTTCCCGCCGAGCAGGCAGCCCGATGCGGGGCTCGATCCCAGGACCCCGGGATCATGACCTGAGCCGAAGGCAGACGCTTAACGACTGAGCCACCCAGGCACCCCAGACTGGATATTTTTATCATAAATTTTCCTTAAATGAACTGTCAAACTTTGTCAGCTTCATTTCCATTGTATCCCCTTCATCCATGCCTTTATATTCCCAAGGCATTACATGATTTTCAGTTCTTTCCCGCAGATTATTAAAACTCCTCAGATTTCTATACAATTCCTATACATTCTGTTGTGTGTGTGTGCAGTATAGATTCTGTGTAATGTATAGATTCCTATATAATACAATTCCTATACTAATCTTTCATCTTACCTAGTTTTCCACTTTCGTCAAACATACCCTCTAAAATCACAAATCACATCATATCATTCTCCTAAAAATATGTCTCAGAAGAAAGTCTCAAGGTCTGGCATTCAAAGTCTTCTTTATTCTGATTTAATAGCCTCCTTCTCTTTATCCACAGCCTTCCAGGTAGCTAATGCTCTAGCCTAACTGGTCTAACTAAACATTTCCCTATCACAGTGGACAATTTCTTACCTCTTATCATTGCATATACTAGTAACCTTGAGTGGAATGCTCATTTCTAGCTATTTTTACTTTTCTAAATTCTACTCATTCTTCATGGCCCAATACAAATGCTACCTTTTCTGTAACTATTGTTCAAAGCTAAAAACTAATTGCTCCTCTTCCAGCATCCTAATATACTCTATCCCTGTATATAGCATTTATTTCAATCCATATATTACAGATTGTTTCATATACGTTGATCAGGATCAATTTTTTTTTTTTTTAAATAGGCTCTACACTCAGCGCAGGGCCCAGTGCGGGGCCTGAACTTACGACCCTGATATCGAGACCTGAGCTGAGATCAAGAGTCGGATGCTTACTGACTGAGCCACCCAGGTATTCTGATCATTATCAATTTTCTAGTTATTTTTGCATCTTTCTCACAAGCACAGTGCTTTATACACAGAAGGCATTTAATAAGTATTTTTAAACATGAATTAATAATGGCTCACATGTAAAAAATATTTTTTCTTAGATCCATAAATTTTTATAAAACTACTTTGCATTCTTACACAAAATTAATATGAACTTCTTGAACACATGATCATTTAAAATTCAATGGCTGTTTTTTCAGAGGGTTGAGGTAGGGTAGCCCAGTGCCTTTTACTTTTCCTACCCCAACTAAAATAAAAAATAAAATCAAGCAAAAAACATTTAAGAGTTACCTTTTCAATATCTGAAAGAGAAGTTAGTGACTGATTTTGAAGAACCTCTGGTGCGGTGAATGCACGAAGATCCTGATTGGAAATATTTTCATCTGTAAATGACACACTACCAGATGGCAGCAACAGCAGAGACCATGGAGAAATGATGAAACCAAGGGCAGCAGGATCAGCTATGCTTACTGGTTTGTAGCCACACAGAATAAAAAGAAAAAAAAAAACTGCTTAAAATTATAATCCAAGTATAGATCATTTAAAGGACTATCCCAACTTATTCATATTTATGTGAACAGGTAGTTACATACACCAAAGCAACATGCTACAAAGAGAATGGGTTTCATGTATCTACTATTGCTAACATTATTAAAAACATTACCTTGATTTGGCTTAACCTTTTAAAATTTAGATGGTAAACCTTGGAGAGCAAAAATAGAAAATTTTCATTGTCAGTCATAAGAATTAAATTTGGTTCAAAAATTTTACCACAGTGATATAGATGTACATAGGGATTAAGTGGTTCTTAAACTTTGTGTGTGTGGGGGGAATCATGGATTCTTTTGAGGATTTGGTGAAAAGTATGGTCTCTTTTTTAGAATATAGATAATAAATATAAAACTCTGTATACAAAAGAGATTCATGGATCTCCATATAGCCCATTTATGGACCCTATGTTAAGATTTCCTGATTTAGACTACAGTGTTGTGAAACATTCATCAGATTTGGAATTAGTAAAGTTTCAACTTTAATAGAATGCCTCTTGTTTTGCATCAAAATATATATTTGTCTGAATTCAGATTTTTGTCTTGTTTGCATTTGTTCATTATTTCACTAGACTTTCAGGCAGCTTCTATACTACCAAAGGTGATCATTGGGGTCTCTAACATTTTTTGTTTTAATGTTTGCCTGTATGGGTTCCTAACAGCACATGTTTAAGAGTATTAAAAAAACAAAACAAAACTACACACACACACACAAACATTCCTTAGATTTCAGCAGGCCTGCTCACAAAAGTAAAGGTATACATTAGGCTCAACAAAATAGACTTAGAGGGAATTTTATTTTGTCCTCCCATTGCAAAAGGAAGTTAATATACATTTTAAGGTAACCGCTACGTGAACTGGATTATGGACTCAAGAAACTGCTATAGGAGAGTCACAAAAGGCCTTTGACTACCACTGCCACTATTTTTTTTTTTTTTAAAGATTTTATTTATTTATTTGACAGAGAGAGACATAGCGAGAGCAGGAACACAAGCAGGGGGAGTGGGAGAGGGAGAAGCAGGCTTCCTGCCGAGCAGGGAGCCCGATGTGGGACTCGATCCCAGGACCCTGGGATCATGACCTGAGCCGAAGGCAGACGCTTAACGACTGAGCCACCCAGGCGCCCCACCACTGCCACTATTATTCAATCTGAATAGGCTGTACTGATAGCTCTCAAAGCCAAATCACAAGAAATTGACAAAAGTCTATGGTACAATTTGTTAAACATACTACAATATCTATACTTCCCTGAAAACAACTTTTATTAGAACAGAATCATTCACCCTTTCTGACTTTTTAACTTCTACTTATGGTTAAGATTCTAATCAGAATTTGACTTATGTTAATAAAAAGTAAACTATTAAAATTCATTCCTTTTTTGAAGATTAAAAGGACAATTATATGTTCTCCTGCATTTTTTATGAATCTGAAACATGTCTTTAGTAACTGTGTCAAGGAAGAAATGTTTGAATGTATCCTTTCGTCAGTCAGCGCGTCTTATGTTACACTGAAGCTGAGTTACAGACCAGTGGTCCTTAGAGTCCCACCCAATCACACATCAGGCAGCTAAAAACATGGCCCACAATTCTTATGCTAAAATATGTTTTAATGAATCATCACAGCTGGTAAGCCTAGGTATATTGTCTTTCAGAGCCACTTTACACATTTTCTGTTAAAAGCTTCTTCCTGGGTATTTCATGCACAAATATTACACAGTCCAGCTAAAGAGAACTCAAACAGGGCAGAACAATATTTTCTTTGCCAAACGATGCTATCCAAAATACTGGTATTTCCCATGTCACAGATATTATAAAACAGTCTACAATCAATTCCTTTCAAATTAGCAATAAAAGGGAACAAACATTAGGAGACCAATAAGGAAGGCCACCCACTAAAACGTGGTCTGAGATGATGATGGCCTGGAACCGTACAGTAGTAGTAGGGGTGGTGAGAACCTGTTGCAACTCGAGTGTATTTTAGATAGTGACAACAGAATTTCCTGACATACTGGATGTGAAGCACGAGAATGAGAAGAATCAGGATGACTCCAAGATTTTGGTCTCAGTAATGGAAAGGATGGAGTGTCTTCAACTGACTTAGAGCACAGGTAGCAGAGGTAGGGGTTGGGAGATGTTGGTAGGAATCAGAACTTTCCTTTGGGACCTACTAAGTTTACGATATCTGTTAGAGGGCACCCGGGTGGCTCAGTTGGTTAAGTGACTGCCTTCGGCTCAGGTCATGATCCTGGAGTCCCGGGATCGATTCCCGCATTGGGCTCCCTGCTCGGCGGGGAGTCTGCTTCTCCCTCTGACCCTCCCCCATCTCATGCTCTTTCTCTCATTCTCTCTCTCTCAAATAAATAAATAAAATCTTTAAAAAAAAAGGTATCTGTTAGATATTCAAATGCGGGGATCAGTAGGCAGCTGGATTTGGAATTTGGGGGAAAGGTCTGAACTGGTGATACATTTTGGGGGTCACTGGCCTACTAGATGGTATTTAAAGTCTTGTGACTGGATGAGCTCACCAAAAAATGAGTTGAGATAGAAAAGAAATCAAAGGCAAGGACCGTACCCTGGGGTACTCCAACATTAAGACTGACTGCTCCTTGTCAGTCTTTTTTTCCAGGTTGTTCTTCCCTTGGGCATCTGTGCAAGCATGGTGTTATAATCTCTCTCTCATACTTCTTTCACTCATCACTGCTATCTCCACCCCATATTTTAAATGATTCTTTTTATTAGCCTTTCTATGCAGTTCCCCAGTATCTAATCCTAAATCTAAGAGAGGAGGCTGGGGTTCTAACTCTCATCCCTAATTCCTGTCAGTCTTATTTGGGGATAGAATTATGATTTTTTTGTATACTTGTTGCCACCTGAAATTATAAATAATTGGAAATCACAGCTAACTGAGAGACATAAACACCACTCAGAAATCTAAAGGCTATGTCTTGTCTTGCCATATTGGGTGCTAGTGTCCACTTAGACCAGAAAAGAGCTTGCTACACTTCTCCTCATTCGAGGCCACAGACTAACCCTACCCCAGCCTTGACAGAGTAGCACAGAACAGAAACTGCTGAAGGTGAAAGTAATCCATGCTTGCTTAGCACTACAATATTAAGAGATTTATTCACCAGCACAACCAAGGTCAGCAAAACTACTGTTCCTCTAGCAAGAACATTATCTTTCGCACTGTACTTTATACAACAGGTTAGTGTTTGTTTGTCTTTCCTGAATATCTAAAGTATACCACAATTATAAACACTATTCATAACTTAAACATAACCTTCCCAACCTTACAAGTCATTTGCTCAGAGAGCCCAAAGTACTACTGGGGAGTTAAAATGTATTTATAAAATAAATACGAGAGAGAAAGCATAAGGTATCTAAGAGAGAAAACAGAACACAAAAGGAAGCTTAGAGGACAGCATAATTACTTCAACTACAATGAAGAAAGAATTAATTTCCTTTTTTATATGTGGCCCTTTAATATGAGTAAGATTTGACCATCATTACGAGGGAGATTCCAGAGAAAAGAAACAGGAAAAGCAAAGACATGTGGTCAGGAAATTATTAAGTTTGTACAAGGAACAGCAAGAACTTTGGGCAGAGAAATGGCAGAGAGCAGTGAGAAACAGAATTACCAAGGTGGGTCATATTTTCACTTGTTAGAAAACACACACACATAAAGAAATGACAGATATTTTCATTGTTTTCAAATGTGACTTTTAAAGCTAAAGCAGCTGCAACAACAAACTACATTGCTGTCAAATACCCAAAACACACACATATGACATTTAAGTATTAGATTCTTTAGAGAACAGTCAAACCACAAAATATATTTTTTAATAATTGTAAAGGGTTATGCAAACCTACAAGTGAGGAAATTTAGAGTAGTGGCTCCAATCAGTGTAATTCACTGTCCTTGTCTAACCACAGGAAGGAATTTAAAGCAAATGCATTCAAAATCCTTCACAGAATGCTAACAAAAGAATATTTAAAAATGGAATTCCAGAAGCTTGTAATTTGATGCTCTATAATGTTTTACTTGTGTGATGATTATCTTCAAGAATGCTATTACTATGAAACAGTAAATCAGATGTGAACTGATTCCAGTAGTCAAATGATTCTATTTATAAACTTTTACCAACATTCCACAGAAAAAGTTGCTTAAACAGAATTTCACGTGGCTAGAGGCAAAATTAGAAATAAGCAAAAATCTGATATGCAAAGAAACATCTTACTCAGAGCTTCTTTCCGATGTTCCCTTAAACTAAGTCCCATATCCATGCTTTTATTAAAATTTACTTTTTAAAAGATTTAATTATTTATTTGAGAGAGAGAGTGCACCTGAGAGCAAGTGCCAGTGAGGGGAGGGGCAGAGGGGGAGGTACAGAGAGAGGGAGAATCTCAAGCAGACTCCAAGCTGTGCGCGGAGCCTGACAGGGGACTCAATCTCACAACCCTGAGATCATGACCTGAGCCAAAATCAAGAGTCGGATGCTTAACCGTTTGAGCCACCCAGGCACCCCACCACACTTGTTTTTCCCCCCTGAGGGACTTTATTTTCTATTGTCTCCTTCATTTTATTTTTTAGCCTTCCAATTATGGTATAAAAATTAGGAAAATGATAACCGGTAACAAACATGGTAAGAGAACTAAACAAAATATCAGGAAATCATCTAAAGACTTAGAACAACGATATCATTTTGGCCTGAAAAATCCCTTTGCCTATTTAGGTACATATACAGAAATTGTAGTCCTCTTATTCCATATGTTCTATTAGAGTGCTTGTCAAAAATCTATGCAGAGTCCACTGTTCCAAACTCCAAAAAGTTTGATGAAGTCACTCTATAATATACAATTCTCTGAAAAATTCAGTTCGTATGTATATACAAATATATACAGTGCTAAATAAATCATCTGGTATAACAATGCACAAACAAAAAAATAATTAGTTCAGAGTATTTGAACATTTTCTTGATTAGCAAAACTTTGTGTAATAATTAGTAAATTAGTAATTAGTAAAAATATTGTGTATATAATTAGAATTAAGACATCTATATAATACGCATTGATAATATTCGTCTCTTCAAAGTCATTAATGTTCACATCATATATTTTTTCTTGATACAATCAATTGTTCAATAGCACTTAAACTCCAACAAGCCTTTGACCCTAGAATTTGTATTCTTGTGTAGTAGGTTTCAGACCTTGCTGATCATCCAAATCTCTAAACTCAACCAGAAGATTTGGAAAGATATCAGACAACTGTCAGCTTCATTTCATTCCTTTTAGTATCTGACTTCATTAATTTAGTATGTAGTCTTATTTAATTAAGAGACGAAGTATATGGGGTGCCTGGGTGGCTTAGTCGGTTAAGAGTACAACTCTTGATTTTGGCTCAGGTCATGATCTCAGGGCCGAGGGACTGAGCCCCAAGTCGGACTCCATGCTCAGCAGGGAGTCTGCTTGAAATTCTCACCCTGCGCATTCTCTCTCTCAAATAAATAAATCTTTAAAAATTAAAAGAGAGAGAGAGAGAGAGAGGAAGTATAGTATAATGGTTAGGAGTTCAGACTGAAGCCAGAATCCCTAGGTTAATATCCCAGGTTTGACTTTTATAGCTTACACTGTGATCTTAAATAAGTTACCGAGCCTCTCTTTGCCTCAACTTCCTCATCTGAATAGGTAGGGTTGTTGTGAGGATTCATGGAAAAAGCCCTTGGAACTGTTCCTGGTACACAGTAGGTACAATGCAAAAGTAGTAGCTGTTACGCTCACTTTGGCAGCACACAGACAACAGTGGTAGCTATTACTATTTAATAAGTCTTTTCTCTGAAGATACCACATGTAGACAGTACATCTAGGAAAACTCACTAAGTTCATCCTCAATCACCTACTTAGCTTCCCCTCCCCCCCATGGAAGATAAGGAGCATACCATATATAACAGGTACTATAAATTTCAGAAGAATAGGTCAAATTAGATTTTTAGGAATTTTTTGGCATCTCTTACCTAGAAGCAGAGTAGAAATACAGATGACTTAAGGTACAAAGTATCCTAAAATATTATTTTTTTCTTAAATTCCTTGGAAAAATGTACCTTCAATAAGTGTTCTATTTATTATATGGTATTTCTAGTTACCATCAATACCAAATTTAGAAAGACTAGTTTAAAATTTTATAATCAATCCAGTTTGTACTTACTAACTACTCAAGTGAAATTGGTGTTTTACTGTACCCAGTGATTAACTTTAGGTAGAACATGAATTATTAGATGAAAATGTTTATTTGGAATGTATACATATCGACTATGGTATCAGCATACAGTTTCAGAAATTTTTATTTGTAATAGAAGTTATAGCATGCTGATAAAATTAAATTATGCAGACATGCCCTCCAAATTGATGTATTTTATTTTATTTATTTATTTATTTATTTTTTAAGATTTTATTTATTTATTTGAGAGAGAGAATGAGAGACAGAGAGCATGAGAGGGAGGAGGGTCAGAGGGAGAAGCAGACTCCCTGCCGAGCAGGGAGCCCGACGCGGGACTCGATCCCGGGACTCCAGGATCATGACCTGAGCCGAAGGCAGTCGCTTAACCAACTGAGCCACCCAGGCGCCCCAAATTGATGTATTTTAAATATGAGCTTTTCTTGACTACAACAGGAGAGAAAAGGCATTTTTATTTCTTCATGATGACATTTACTCACACAAGTACACATATTCTTTTTCTTTTTTGCTTTTAAACACTAAACACATGCAAGCCACCTATCCAAACCACAACCACTGGAATCTTAGTATGGCATCTGATCATTTAGGCTTCTAGTAGTTTTGTTTTGTTATTTACTTGCAAGATTCTTGAGATAATTCCAAACTGAGCCTCTTGTTAACAAAACACCAATGAGATCTGAGTTAACAAAAGTGGTATATAGGCAATCTATATTAGTAAAACTAAATTGGTTATGATTATTAAAAGCAACAGGGCTTATACGGCTAGACAGTATGGATATAGAAGGAAGCAGGTCCCTAAGAATTTGCTCTCTACTGCAGCAAACTTTCCTGGCCACCTGATCCAAACAGCATGAAAGAAATAGCAGCAGTTCCTTTCACGTCTTCTTTCATTCTTTCTTTCTTTTCTTTTTTTTTTTTAATTTTTATTAACATATAATGTATTACTTGTTTCAGGGGTACAGGTCTGTGATTCATCAGTCTTACACAATTCACAGTGCTCACCATAGCACATACCCTCCCCAATGTCCATCACCCAGCCACCCCATCCCTCCCACCCCCTCCACTCCAGCAACCCTCAGTTTGTTCCCTGAGATTAAGAGTCTCCTGTGGTTTGTCTCTCTAGTTTCGTCTTGTTTCATTTTCCCCTCCCTTCCCCTATGATCCTCTGTCTTCTTTCTCAAATTCCTCATCTCAGTGAGATCATATGATACTTGTCTTTCTCTGATTGACTTATTTCGCTTAGCATAATACACTCTAGTTCCATCCACGTCGTTGCAAACGGCAAAATTTCATTTTTTTTGATGCATAGTCTTCTTTCATTCTTACCATATTCTGAGGAAGCTGCCTACTTTATTCTTTTCATATATTAAGTTCCTCTTTCATTTTCCTTTGGTGTTCACTTTTTCCACCAACCTTCTTTGCACTCATCAATAAAAACTGCACACTCAAAAATTATATGCGAAAATATGGAACAAAATGCTTTCGTAACTCTGTTTTCACACATTTCTTCTAGAATGGAAATGTTTTAAGGATATTAACTATGAATTTCTTAAAGACCAGGTACAAGGCCATTACAATAATGTAATCGCAATACTTGAAAAAAAATGAATTTGTTTACAATTCCAACTCTATACCACAGGTTCACAATCTTGTAAAGGCGTCCTTCTGCTCTGCTCTGCTATGACAATAATTTGTCAATTTACATTTTGCCGGTCACAAAAAAAGGTTATTTTGGAGCTTCATTATGAAGAAAAACAAAAGTTTTCTTTCAACACCAGGAACTTTAAATTATTCACTGAGAGATTACTCTTATCTTTATTCTATTCTACAATCTTTATTACTTTCAGTTATTTTTTCCAAGTATGAGTCAAAGGAAGTGTCAGCTTTGTTAATCGGAATATTGAAACAAACTTTAAATTTACAAAGTATTGGCCTTAGGTGGGTTGGGGTAATTAAGAAAGCACACAAGACTCCTGTCTCCTGAGTCATAGGATTTTGGTGTGAATTCTGGAGACAGGGTACAGGATTCTACACAGTATTTTCTAAAAGCTTCCTGGGGATTCAGATATCCATACCAGTTGAGCTGACACACATATAAGAATTACTGCCCTTAAGAGGGTCAGTAAAATGGTATCACAGCTCAATTAAGTTGCTTCTTGACCTTGTAATTGCTCCATTTCCATGTCACTTAAAGGACAGTAAGAACATCATGAGATGGAGAGTATGTGTGACTTTATATTCTCCCCTAATGCTTGAATTTTTTTTCCAGTTTATTAAGCCACAAATGAGGCATTTTTCAAGATATACAGAAAACCAGAAAGTGTTACAAGTAACTCTTTTATCCATAATAAAGTCATTTTCTATGAGAAAGGCAGAATGACTGTCAGAAATAACTTTAGACTAGAAGTGAGACCTAAATAGTTCTTCTCTATTTATAAGGAAGAAGCTGAATAAATGGCACCAAAATGAAGTGAAGATCCCACTGTGCATTTAGAAATAAATTGCCTTACTCACCTAATCAAATTATCTTCATTAGTTTTTTTTTCTTTCTTGTTCCCAAAGTAAAGCAAACTACAGATGAACTTCCTATGCATTTTGTTTCTTCTTTGACCCTTTCTATAAATCCAGGGAATATCTATGTTGTATCTCTTCAGGCCTTGCAGCAAGCACCTCTGATCTCCTACCTTGTCTGATATATGCATGTGACCTTACACATACAACTTGTACCTAGAGAAGACACTGGGACTAACAACAAATTTTATTTCCTGAAGGAGGGTGCAAACGTAGGGAGGAAAACTATTTCCGCTGCAGACTTCTAAAAGACAAATTTGCTTGAAAGTGGTTTCTTTCTTAAAATATGCCAATCATATCTCTTTTTTTTTAACATTTTATTTATTTGAGAGAGAGAAAGACACAGCAAGGGAGAGGGAACACAAGCAGAGGGAGTGGGAGAAGGAGAAGCAGGCTCCCTGCTGAGCAGGGAACCTGACGTGGGGCTTGATTCCAGGACCCTGGGATCATGACCTGAGCTGAAGGCAGACGCTTAACGACTGAGCCACCCAGGTGCCCCTCGCCAATCATATCTTATTTAACCATCCCATTCAAGTAGTTGTGAAAATGTTCATCTTGAACGGTAAAGTCTATTTCAAAACTTGACTATATTTTGGAACCCAGTGCCAAACTTCTTAAAGCACTGGCATTTCTATTGCCACCCAGCAACTTCCTGACAGCCTCTGTAGATCACGTAGGGGCTGCATTACGTTTTGTCAGACAAATTAAACTATAACTGAGGTAATCCACAACAGAAATAAATTTTAAATTAAAGGCCATTTATGAAACAGCAGGTTTTATTTTTTCTCCCTCCAACACAATTTCAAGTTTCTAAGAAACATCTTCTTCCACTCCTGCTATCTGAATAAAATGGGGAAAAAAGATTACAAATTTTCAAGAATGAACTCAGCAACTTCTCTTTACGTTTGAGGACCTTTTAAAATTATTCTTTATGGGGCACCTGGGTGGCTCAGTCATTAGGCATCTGCCTTCGGTTCAGGTCATTATCCCGGGGTCCTGGGATCCAGGCCTGCATCGGGTTCCCTGCTCCGTGGGAAGCCTGCTTCTCCCTCTCCCACTCCCCCTGCTTGTGTTCCCTCTCTCGCTGTCTGTCAAATAAATAAATAAAGTCTTTAAAAAAAAAATTATTCTTTACTTACAATGACTGAAAAACCAAAAATATTAAGGGTGACTGGCATTTATTTCATGTTTCGAGAATTGAATGAAAAAGTCAATTAAGATTAGTTTATATTTTCAATTTCTAGAAAAAGGAAACATAGTTTGCCAGAGAGAAACTCACTTTAATTATGATGACATGATTCTACATAACCATGATCTGAAGCTATTTATGAAAAATATTTTTGTGATTACTAATGCTATTCTCTGCTGCTCTTCAGATATCCCCTCCCTATTTACATTTTCAAGAATTTTTCCTTCTAAAGAGAAATGGGAGAGGCCTGTTTGAATGGTAAATGATTCCACTGTCCAAAAAGAAATATCAGGACACATTTCTTGTAAAAATGTTAAACATGACTGATACACATCACTGAAAAATGTAAAAATCTTAACTGGTTACTAAATGATACAAGGCCTAAAGCCCCTTTTTAATTTTTATATTTGAGAAAAGAAATAGAGAAGTAATCATAAAATGCTTTCTTTAAAAAGCTTAGTTACATAATGTGGATAAATCTCAGAATGTTGAGTAAAAGAAGTCAGACACAAAAGAGTTTACATTGTATGATTCTATTTATATGCTGTTTAAAATCAGGCAAAATTTATCTATGTAACAGGTCATAATAATGATTATGCTTAGTAGTCAAGAATTAACTAGAAAAAGAAATAAACCCACATGTATATGGCCAATTAATATACAACAAAGGAGACAAGAATATAACAATAGGGGAAAGACAGTGTCTTCAACAGTGTTGGGAAAACTTGACAGCTACATATGTGCAGAAGAATGAAGGTGGACCACCTTCTCACACCATACACAAAAATAAACTCAAAATGGATTAAAGACCTAAGTGTGAGACCTGAAACCGTAAAAATCCTAGAAGAGAACACGGGGAATAATTTCTTTGACATAGCTGTAGCAACATTTTTCTAGGTATGTCTCCTCAGGCAAGGGAAACAATAAACAAAAATAAACTACTGGGACTGCATCAGTATAAAAAGCTTTTGGGGTGCCTGGGTGGCTCAGTCGGTTAAATGTCTGTCTTCAACTCAAGTCATGATCCTGGAGTCCCGGGATCAAGCCCTGCATCCGCTGGGCTCCCTGCTCCTCCCTCTGACCCTCCCTGCTCTTGGGCTCTCTCTCTCTGACCCTCTCTCAAATTAATAAATAAAATCTTTAAAAAAATAAAAATAAAAAAAATAAAAAGTTTTTGCACAGCGAAGGAAACCAGCAACAACAAAAAAAGGCAACCTTCTGAATAGAAGATATTTGCAAGTGATATAACCAGTAACAGGTTAATATCCAAAATATAAAACAAGTTACAAAACTCAACACCAAAAAACCAAACAATCTGATTAAAAAATGGACAGAGATGGGATGCCTGGGTGGTTAAGTGTCTGCCTTTGGCTCAGGTCATGATCCTAGCGTCCTGGGATAGAGTCCTACCTCAGGTTCCTTGCTCAGCGAGGAGCCTGCTTCGCCCTCTACCTGCCTCTCCCCCTGCTTGTGCTCTTTCTCTCTGACAAATAAATAAATAAAATCTTTAAAAATAAAAAAAATAAAAAAAGTAAGAAATGGACAGAGGACCTGAAAAGACATTTTACCAAAGACATACAGATGGCCAACAGACACATGAAAAGATGTTCAACATCACTAATCATCAGGGAAATGCAAACCAAAACTACAACCAGGTATCATCTTACACCTGTCAGAACGGCTAAAACCAAAAAGACAAGAAGTAACAAGTGTTGGTGAAGATGTGGAGAAAAGGGAAAACTGCATTATTGGTACGAATGTAAATTGGTGCTGCCACTGTGAAAAACAGTATGGAGGTTCCTCAAAAAATTAAAAATAGAAATACTATATGATCCAGTAATTCCACTACTGGATATTTACCCAAAGATAACAAAAATACTAATTCAAAAAAGATATATGCAGCTCTATGTTTATTGCAGCATTATTTATAATAACCAACATATGGAAGTAACCTAGGTGTCCATTGATAGACAAATGGACAAGGAAGATGTGGTGTACACACACACACACACACACACACACACACACACACACACACACACA
>NW_022589706.1:64581879-64887575 GCF_004348235.1 Phoca vitulina | reverse complement strand
ACACACACACACACACACACACACACACACACACACACACACACACACAGAGGAATATTATACAGCCACAAAAAAGGATGAGATCTTGCCATGTGTGATAACATGAATAGACCTAGAGGGTATTATGCTAAGTAAGTCAGGATGAGAAAGACAGATACCATATGATTTTACTCATATGTGGAATCTGAAAAACAAGTGAATAAATAATCAAAAAGCAGAATCAGAGCTATGAATACAGAGAACAAACCAATGGCTGCCAGAGGGGAGTGGGTGGAGGCTAGGCAAAACGAGTGAAGGGAAGTGAGAGATACAGGCTTCCAATTATGGAATGAATAAGTCATGGAAATAAAAGGCACAGTATAGGTAATATAGTTAATAATACTGTAGGGGCATCTGCGTGGCTCAGTTGGTTAGATGTGGAACTCTTGGTTTCGGCTCAGGTCATGATCTTAGGGTTGTGAGATCGAGCCCCATGTTGGGCTCTATGCTGGGCATGGAGCCTGCTTGAGATTCTCTCTCTATCCTTCACCTTGTGCCCCTGCCCCCACTCACGTGCTCTTTTTCTCTTACCCCCAAATTAATAATATTGTAAGAGCATTGTATGGCAACAGATGATAGCTACATTTGTGCTGAGCATAGCATAACATATACAGAAGTTGAATCACTATTTTGTATATCTGGAACTATATAACACTGTGTCTCAACCATAATCAAAGAAGAAGAAGAGGAGGAGAAGGAGGAGGAAGGGGAAGGGGAGGAGGAGGAGAAGGAGGAGGAGGAAGAAGAAGGAGAATTGAAAGGAAGGAGCATGAGGGAGACTTCCCAGGTGTTGGAAAGGTTCTTATCTTGATCTGGGTGGTAGTTATATGGGTGTGTACTTTCATAAAAGTCATCAGGCTGTAAAATTAACAATAATGCTCTTTATTAAGTAGATAAAGGGGATTAAGAAGTACAAACTTCCAGTTATTTAAAAAAAAAAAAGAGTAACACTCGTTACTATATACATCATACCTCAGTATTTTTAAAAAATCCTTAACTATGAAATTCAAACAATATATAGTGAGTAAAATTCTTTTTATCAGCCCAGGATGAGGCTAGAAAGCATGACCTGTAGCAACTTTCCTGTTTAAATATATGACTCTTGGGACACCTGGGTGGCTCAGTCAGTTGAGTGTCTGCCTTCGGCTCAGGTCATGACCCAGGGTCCTGGTATTGAGCCCCATGTCAGGCTCCCTGCTCAGCGGGGAGCCTGCTTCTCCCTCTCCCTCTGTTTGTGCTCTATAGCATGCTCTCTCTCTCTGTCAAATAAATTGTTTAAAAAATGTATGACTCTCAGGCGCCTGGGTGGCTCAGATGGTTAAGCGGTTGCCTTCGGCTCAGGTCATGATCTCAGGGATCGAGTCCCGCATCGGGCTTCCTGCTCCTTGGGAGCCTGCTTCTCCCTCTGCCTCTCTCTCTCTCTCATGAATAAAATAAAATAAAATCTTTTTAAAAAAAATAAAAAAATAAAAATAAAAAATGTATGACTCTTTAAATTTATAAAATGGTCTTTTTGTCACATCTTGAGCCAAAAAAATTTCAAATCAAAACAGTGTATTGACTGTGTATTTATGGGGGAGGTGTGGTTTACTAGAAGTGCTTCATACACTTGTTAAACAACTGACATTATTCATTTTAAGAATGCTAGATATTAATTCCATGTTTTATAGTTTGTTTCCAGGGAGAAAATGGGCTAATGTTGTCTGGTTCAAACACATTTAACTTGAAGGACCTGTTCATTGTGGCTTTATAAAGACAGGGCAAGCTGTAGCTTGTCAAAGACAACTGATACACCCTGTTAATCAAGAAAATTATGACTGTAGATAATTAGGAATGTAATACAAAGAGACTAGTTAGGATTTGGTCTTTTAAAAGCGCCACAGACTATACAAAGATTTACTCAAAAGCTTTTAATCCATAAAAACTTTCTATATGTCCTATAAAGGCTTATAAAACAAACAAACCAAGAAATCAGTTTGAAGTTCAGTGCTTTGTCACTCTTCTCATGGATGAGTTATTTATTCTCCTTTGGTTCTACCAGATTGGAAGTTCTACAGTTCTCTCTTTTTCTTTCTGATTATCCTTACGAAGTTTAAGGATATTTGACTAGGCAAGCTCTAAAGTCAATAAACTTACCATTCTCGTAAGTCAAACCCTTTAACTGTTTTAACTCCTATCACCTACCCTAGTCTAAATGCTATTAACTTTAAATCTGACATCATTATTATTGCTGTTTTAATATAGCCAATGCTTATTTAGATTTACTAACAAGTTAACTAATTATTCTGCTTATCATCTTTTTTAAGCCTTCTTCCTTCTGGGTTAAATTTCTTTCTTCTGGAAATACATCTTTTAGTAGTTTCCTCAATGATGTTTTATTGATGGTAAATATTCACTTTTTACATGAAAATGCTTTTGTTTTGACAGTTTAAGTTTGACAGTTTAAGAGGACATTAATTTCTATCTGCACATTCTGGTACAGTAGCCATTAGCCACATATGGCTTTTAAGAACCGAAAATGTGACTAACATAACTGAGAAACTGAATTTCACATATATTTTAAATTTTAAAATGAAGGGGCACTTAGGTGGCTCAGATGGTTAAGTGACTCTTGATCTCAGCTCAGGTCTTGATCTTAGGGTCATGAATTCAAGCCCTGCGCTGGACTCCATGCTAGTCGTGGAGCCTACTTAAAAAAATAAACAAATTTAAAAATTAGTATTTAATCAGTTATTAGGAAACTTTTTACAGTATGCTTGGAACAACTTGAGTATGTAAACATACTTTTTCATCAATACCTTTTATAAAACCTAAATATTTTTGATGAAATTTAGAGTGAATCGAGATGGGCTGTGAATATAAAATAGATTTTAAATTAGTATAAAAGAGTGTACATCTGGGCACCTGGGTGGCTCAGTCATTAAGCGTCTGCCTTCCGCTCAGGTCATGGTCCCAGGGTCCTGGGATCGAGCCCCGCATCGGGCTCCCTGCTCCACGGGAAGCCTGCTTCTCCCTCCCCCACTCCCCCTGCTTGTGTTCCCTCTCTCGCTGTGTCTCTCTCTGTCAAATAAATAAAATCTTAAAAAAAAAGTGTACATCTTATTAATACTTTTTTATATTGACAACATATTAGAATATTTTAATATATTGGATTAAATGAAATATATTAAAATTAACTTCATCTATTTTTTAACCTTTTTAAGCATGGCTCCTAGATAATTTTAAATTATATTTATGGTGCATATTATATTTCCATTAGACAGTGTTGTTCTAGGTCATTCTTCAATAATTTTTCTTCTTTTATTATTTTTAAAATAATTACAACATATTCTCATAGCAGTTTGAAGGTAATATTTTACCAAATTCTGATTCTATTGTTGCTGTTATGAAGTCCACAATTAGCCTAATTGTTTTTTCACTGTAACTAATCCATCTTTCCTACTCTGATGGCTTTAAAAATCTTCTCTTTATCTACTGTGTTCTGTATGTCCAAGCACATGAATCTAGGTTTGGATATATTTTTGTTTCTTTTGACCGTGACTTAAACTTCTAGAATATGAAGATCTATGTATTTAATCAATTCTGAAAAATTCTCTACTATCGTATTTTCATTTATTGTTCTCTTTCTCATTCTCTCTAGTTTTCTTTTTTGGAACTCATTTGAGGGGTATGTTGGACCTTCTCATTCAATCTTCCATGAACCTTAACCCCCTTACATTTTTAATATCCAAGTGAACTCCTCAGTTCTATTGTACAGTTTACTAATTTTCTTGTTAAAAAGAAAAGAGAATCTGTGTAAACTGCTATTAAAGATCTCCTATGAGGTTATAAGCCTAGTACCTATATATTTAATTTCTGGATATTTAAATTTTTTTTTTTTAAATCCTGCTTGTGTTAATTTGCTAAGGTTACCACTACACATATCAGAGCCAGAGTTAACTTCAACAATAGAATTTTCTCACACTTCTGGAATCTAGAAATCTAAGAGCATGGTGCCAGTAGGCCTGGTTTCTGTTAAGGCCTCTCTCTTTGGCTTGTCCGTGGCCATCTTCTTGTGTCCTCACACAGTCTTTGCTCTGTGTTCGTCTGTCCTAGTTTCTTAGTAGTAAAATATCAGTCATATTGGATTCGAGCCCACTCAAATAACCTCATTTTAACTTAATTAACTCTTTAAAGACCCTACCTCCAAATACAGTCATATCATGAGGTATCAGGAGTTAGGATTTCAATACATGACTCTTGAGAGAACAAAATACAGCCCATAACACTGCCTGTTTTTAAAATTTTCAGTGTCTTGGGCGCCTGGCTTCAACTCAGGTCATGATCCTGGAGTCCCAGGATCGAGGCCTGCATCAGGCTCCCTGCTTGGCGGGGAGTCTGCTTCTCCCTCTCACCCTCCTCCCTCTCATGCTCTCTTTCTCTTCATTCTCTCTCTCTCAAATAAATAAATAAAAATCTTAAAAATATATACATATAAATATAAATAAATAAAATTTTCAGTGTCTTGAACTCCCTCCCTATATTTCTAATCACTTTAATATATTAAACTTTATACACTAATTTAGATATACTTATTAGATGATTCTAAGAATTTGATGAAATTAATTTTTAAAGGTGGGGAATCTACTTCTGCTATTTGACCAATAAAGAGAAAAATAAACCAAGACAGTCTGGGTCAGCATTTGATTGGAAAATATTTTCTTTTGAAAACACAGAGTTTGGGGGCACCTGGGTGACTCAGTCGGTTGAGCATCTGCCTTCAGCTTGGGTCGTGATCTTGACGTCTTGGGGTCAGGCCCCACATCGGGCTCCCTGCTTAGCGGGGAGTCTGCTTTTCCGTCTGCCCCCTCCCCCTGCTTGTGCTCTCGCTCTCTCTCTCAAATATATAACATCTTAAAAAAAAAAAAAAACCACAAGAGTTAAAAAAAAAAAGAATTTCAAATTAAGAAAAAAGGCTAAGTTCTAAATTTAACAATAATTTTTAGAAAAATTTGATATATTTTAAAGTAGCTTTATTAAAGCATAATATGACACATAATAACTGCATATACTGAAAGAGTACAATTTGATGTTCTGACATATGAATACACTGTGAAACTATTATCACAGTCAAGATAATAAACATATCCATCACTCCCCAAAAGTTTTCTCATACACATTGTAATCCCTGCATTCTATCCCTCTTGAACCTCTCATCCCCAAGCAACCACCAATCTGCTTTATTACTACCGTTTAGTTTGCATACTTTATAGAGTTTTAGATTAGAATCATACAGTATGTTTTCTTTGTCTGACTTCCTTCACTCAGCATAATTATTTTGAAATTAATCCACACTGCTGCACGTATCAATAGTTTACCCCTTTTTATTGCTGTGTATTGTTTCATTATATGGACATACTACAATTTGTTCATCCATTCACCCGTTGATGGATATTTGGTTTGTTTCCAGGTTTTGCCTACTGCAAATAAAGCTAAGATGAGTATCTACATACAGGGCTTTGTTATGGACACAGGTTTTAATTTCTTTTGGTTAAGTACTTAGGAGTGTGTATGATAAATGTATATTTAACTTTTCAAGAAACTGTTAAAACTGTTTCCAAAATGTGAAACTGGATCATTTTATATCCCCACTAGCAGTATATGAAAGCTCCAGTTCCCCCCAAGTTCTTGCCAATTCCTGGAATGGTTGACCTTTAAATTTTAAGCATTCTAATAGATGTGAACTAATATCTCTTTGTGGCTGTAATCTTACATCTTTCTGATGACTAATGATATTGTATTTCCCTGAAGTCTAATAATTTCAAGTTATTTGAAATTAGCAATCTGTATATCTTCTATGGAAAACTAGCTATTCAAATCTTTTGCCCATTTTGGGGGTTTGTTTGTTCCTTACTACTGAGTTTTGAGAATTCTTTATATATTCTGGATATAAGCCTTTTATCAGTTACATCATTTACAAATATTTTTGCCCAGTCTGTGACTTCTCCTGTCATTCTCTTAATAATGTTTTAAGAAGGGTGCCTGGGTGGCTCAGTCAGTTAAGCAGTAGACTCTTAATTTTGGCTCAGGTCATGATCTCAGGGTCTTAAGACTGAACGCCTTGGGCTCTGTGCTGAGTGTGGAGCCTGCTGAAGATTCTCTCTCCCCCTTTCCTTCTGCCCCTCCCCCTGCTCTCATGCTCTCTCTCAAAAAAAAATTTTTTTTTGCCTCTATGTTCATGAGATATATTGGTCTATAGTTTTATTTTCATTAATGTCTTTGTCTGATTTTGATATTAATGCTGACCTCACAGAATTAGTTGGGAAGTATTTGCTTTTCTTCAATTTTCTTCAGGTGTTTGATAAAGAATTGCTATTATTTCTTCCATAAATTTTTAGAATTCTCTAGCGAAGCAATGTGGACTTGGGGTTTTCTTTGTGGAACATTTAGAAATATACATTCATTCATTTTCATAGATATAGGGCAATTCAGGTTGTCTACTCGTTCTTGAATGAACTATGGCATATGGTAGTTTTTGTCTTTTAAGGTGTCCATTTCAATTTCAACATTGAATTTAAATTTCCATTTCAATTTTTTCAACAGCTTTGGTCATAACTTTCCCTTATTATTCTTTTAATATCTGTAGAATCTGAAATGATGTCACTTTTGTCCCCTGATATTATTTTTCTAAACATTCTGTTGCTATGCTTATAGAAAGGCTATCAATTTTAAAACTTTATTGTCATGTATAATGAAGTAATTTTATGGCTCTAAATAGTTATTGCTCATAACGACTTGTTTTAAAATAGTTATATTATTTCTGCTCTGCCAACATTAATTTTTTTTTTTAAGATTTTATTTATTTATTTGACAGAGAGGGACATAGTGAAGAGAGGGAACACAAGCAAGGGGACTGGGAGAGGGAGAAGCAGGCTTGCCGTGGAGCAGGGAGCCCGACGCGGGGCTCGATCCCAGCACCCCGGAATCATGACCTGAGCCGAAGGCACTCCTGCCAACATTAATTCTTATAAGTCATTTAAACCGGGCCTTGTTCCCTTATCTCTAAAAATGATCAGGTGAAATGTTTTAAGATCTTTCCAGATCAAAGAGTTTGATTCCATAAATAAAAATATATATATGTATTTGTGGTTGAGTTTATGTATTTCTTGTATGTTATTTTTCCCTTTCAGTAGCAAGAAAATTTCCCTGAAAGTATTTACTTTTTATTTTTTTAAAAAAGATTTTATTTATTTATTTGAGAGAGAGAGAGCATGAGCAGGGAGGAAGGACAGAGGTCAAGGGAGAAGCAGACTCCCTGCTGAGCAGGGAGCCTGACGTGGGACTCGATCCCAGGACGCTGGGATCATGAACTGAGCTGAAAGCAGACACTTAACTGAGCCACCCAGGTGCCCTCCCTGAGAGTATTTATTAATGAAAGCAACTGCACTAATAAAAAAAAGAAAAAAATTTACATTTCAGTTAATTTTGATAATAAAATAACAGACAATTCTCTAGTATGACTGTTTTCCAGAAAGGTATCCACAAATTCTACTTTTTAAAACACTTTTCAAGAAGTGGGGAACAGAGAAATTTATTTGATATTTGTCCCAGATATCTGTAGTAATTTGTTTTCATTCATGCATATAAGCAAGTGTTTACAATGAAATACCGCCAAAGGTGGCTATATGCCCTGCTCTCTGCAACCTTGTTCAAATTTGTTTCCCAAAAAGAATAAGAAATGTAACAGTCTTCTTAATTTTTCCAAGGATACTTGCTGTTAACTCTTTGAATGTTTTTATTTAGACAGTGAATGTTGCTTGTTTTTTAGCATTTTATCAAAATGCTTTTTTCTATTTTTAACTATTTATTTAATTTACTAATTTCATTAATTATTATCTTATTTAATAAACAGGGAACCAGAAATGACTACATATAAAGGGATTTATATTCTTGCCTCAGTAAAGGAGATTATCTCTTTTTCTCTGATTAGTCATGAAGAGGCAAATTTAGCAACAACCAATCATCCACTCTAATACCTTAAAATCCCTTAGATTCAAAACATCTGTTTTCTGCAAAGAGCAACAGTTCCATAACTAAGAAAAAAAAAATCACTGTTTTGGGGAACTAATACTGTAAACTAAATTTTCAAGGCAGCAATAATTTCAGTTCTAAAGATGATCTAGAAAGCACATGAGAATGGCAGTGCTTTCTTATTATCTAGGAACACTCAGCTCTTGCATGAGTTCATCCATGATGTAAAAGCTAAATCTTAAATGAATATATATTTATATATTTTCTGACATTAGCTATGCCTTCCAATCAATTAATAAAGTAGATTAAGAAACATACAGTTGAGTGTCATAACATGAAAGGACCCTTAATGAAATTCTTCCAGAACTTTTATTTCATTTGCCATTTTAATTTCCTAATTAAAAAAATAGGCAGAAAAAAAAAGGGTGGGGGGAGGGCAGTGCCTGGGTGGCTCAGTTGGTTAAGTGTCTGCCTGCGGCTCAGGTCACGATCCGGAGGCCTGGGATTAAGCCCCACATGGAGCTGTGCATCCGGCTCCCTGTTAGGCAGGGAGTATGCTTCTCCCTTTCCCTCTGCTCCTCCCCAGCTCATGCTCTCTCTCTCTCTCTCGTTCACTCTCTCTCACAAATAAATAAAATCTTTAGAAGAAAATAAGCAAAAAAGTAAAATCCAGCTGTCTACTATTTACAAGTGATACCTAAATTTTAATACAGATGATTTGAAAGTAAAGGAGAAAAGATACTAGGTAAATGACAAGGAAAAGGAAGCAGAGGTGGTAATATTAAAGAGCAGACTGCATAGACTTTAAGTCAATGAACAGTAAAAAGGAAAAAAAGTTATTTTATATTGATAAAATATCCAGTCCATTTAAATTAGTTATTAGCCATTATATGTATCATATAAAATAGCATGAAAACATATGTTGGCAGTAGTAAGAAGACAGGGAAAGACATCATTATAATGGGAAATTTTAACTATCCCTATGAATTCGACAAATTAAGTATACAAACTAATATGGTTACAGAAAAATTTTAAAAGCACTAACAAGGTTAATTTATATCCTAGAAATAGAAAATACACATTCTTTTCAAATTCCCACAGACTATTTTACAAAAGAGACCATATACAAGGCCATAACAAAATCTTTAAAAATTATAAAAAGTAGTCATAGAGATTGCACATTTTAACAATCATAAAACAATAAAACTAAGAAACTTGTAATAAAAGGAGAACCAATTATCAGTATCACCATCATCTAAATGTGTGGAATTATAGTTTTCAAAAAGTTCTATATTTTTCCTTCTCTGAAAAGAAACTCCTTTAAATATGGTGTCTTTCAATAAGGTCATGCTTAGATATCATTATTCTATGAATAACAACCACAATAATTTTGTTTTAAAAAAGGCTAAAATTGCTGGGAGGCTCAAAAAGATTAAGAAACATCATTTTCTTGATTTGTGTTCAATAATCCCCCAGTGGAAATGCTTATTTCCAGCCTTGTATTCATAGGAGCTCATACTTGAACTTATATACTGAAAAAGACACAGGAGCCACATACAAGTTCAAGAAGATAGGGGAAGAAACACCATCCTCCATCAGAACCAAAACTAAGGTTTATATAATAGACACAAAAAGACAAAACCAAGAGAATAAAATACATTTTAGAAAAACAAACTTCTTAGAGACCATTGTATTTTACTTGCATTTCCACCCCTAACATTCCTACTGTTATTCATAAGGGTGTCTACTAGAAAACCAAGACCAACACCATTCATTCACAAACTAAGCAAGCTAATAATTGTTTTATTTCAATCTGTTATAACGGTCAGGAGAAGAACTTGGGCCAAAAAGATGCCATGTTATCAAACCAGGGAATGAAAATCTACAGAGATTTCAGATAAAAAAAAATCAAATAAGCATAAATTTCCTCCAAATAAATACAAATTTCCAATTGTCAATTATAATAGTTAGTAATTTCCAGAATGCCAAAGAAGCCAAATTCAATTTCTCTATATTACTGATGTTTCCCTGTGAATTGGATTGAAGGCCTTATGGTATCCAGCTCCCATTGGACAGTGTTTAAGGCCTAAATGCCTCACACTTCATATATCCAGTAAGTCTCTCCATTATAATGTGCCAATATGCTATGCAGTAATTGTATCTTAATGACAAGTACTTTACATTCAGACATTCAGTCTCTATCAACATTACAAAATTTGAAAGAAGAAAAACCCCTAGGTGTTTGCAGTGTGCCAGATACTTTGTATGAGTCATGGCCAGGGCAGTGATCCTGCCATTAGTATAATAAAAAGAGGTATTATCTCTCCCTCCTCTGAACGTCTGTAGGACTTATTGCCCCAATCATTTATTTGGCACAGGTTCTTGAAGTAGTAAACTCTTCACACGCATCTTGTCTGATTTGAGTGAATCCTTAAGGGCAACAGCTTCATCCTCTACTTATTGGGATCTTCCACACAAAACCTTACAGGCAACAGTTGTTTTCCTGAATATTAAACTGACTATTGTTAGCTAACTAAAGAACGCCACCAACATATCTTTCCTTCAACAACATTTTTGGAGCATGGTTACTGCTCTATACTCCAGAATGCCCATACTTCCAAATTTTCTGAAAAATGAAAATGAAGCAAAGACAAGGTCTACTTAAAATAGCTAGATTTAAGGTAAGTGGCATTAGATAAAATGAATAAATTTTCTTTAGAGTAATCCTAACTCTAATCAAAGATCTAAAAAACCTAGTTTATAGCAGAATTGGGAGGGCCCCAACACTGTTTCAAATTCCTGTCCCTGGATTAGAAAATAAAAGCAACGACAACAAAGCTTTACCATCTGTCTCCAAACATTCTTCCTCTCTGCTCTAGACCTTCTTATACTCAGTGAGTGGTCACCTCTACACCTTCCAAAAGGTTCCCATGGCTCGTGGTCTTCAGCAATAACATTGTCTAATGATTCTCTAACATGAATCAAAATATCCTTAAGGACTTGTTAAACACAAATTGCTGGGCTCTACCCCTAGAGTTTCGTATTCAGTAGGTCTAGTGGGGACCCACATTATTTGCATTTCTAACCAGTTTCAGGTGATGGTGATGCTACTCAACCAGAGACCATACTTCAAGAAACTATATTATATGCTCAAATCTTCCCCCATTTCTGAAATGTTTATTGTGTCTGACTAAATTACTCAAATCAATTTTAAAGTTTAATTCTTCTTTTAGATGAAGGTTGATTTCTTTACCTATTATTCTAAATAGGTGTTGGCCATGCGGGCTAAATGGCAAACACCATCTTCATGTGGAACCTTTCAGTATAGTATTAAATGTTTTTGGACAAAGAGTGACTCCCTAACTTTTCCAGCTCCAAAATGCCAACAGTCATTTGGACCAGGTGATCATCTCTACAGGAAAGCACCAAACTAGTTATTCAGCCTACATTATCCTAATTTAGCGTTACAGGGATGCACATATTACTCTCTCTGCTGGGAACGTTTTCCCCTTCTCCAGTTAACTTTTCTTCTTTCTTAGCTCAGAGGTGACTTATTCAGGGAACCTTCCTTTTCTTCCCCATGACTAGGTCAAATCCTATTAGGGGTTTTCACAGTCACTGAATCCTCTCCTTCGTAGCTCTTGTCATGGTTGCATTTTTTACATTTGCTTATATAAGTATTTTAACTAATAGCAATTTTCTGCACTGGATTACAAGCTCCAGACCAGACAGGCAAATATTTTTGGACTGGATCACCATTATATTTTCAGCACCTAGCACAATATCAGGGACAAAGAAGATGTTCAAATGAAGGTAGACAAGATCTGAGCTTTTTTTGCCCAAAGAAAGATAAGAAAAAGCATTCCTTTCTTTACTCTGCCTCCTTATTTGTTTTTCAGCCACCTGATACTCAAACAAACAAAAAAAAGCAAGCAAGAAAAAGACAAAAAGACTTACCTTTTCTGAATAATTCTTGGAGACTTTCAGCACTTTGATTTAATACAGCCCATATTTCTTCTTCCTGCAGAGGTCCACCCCGAACCTCCAGGGCCTCAGCTAGTGACACGTGCATATTACCTAAGAAACAAAGGTAACAGGTGGGCTACACATCAGCAACTTGTACTGCACGTGCAATAGTGGAAGTTCGACATCCGTGATGAGAGACTGAGGTTCCTGGCTACCTCATTTCTCCATATGGACTCCAATCTAGATATCATCCTACATCTTAAATGCATAGAGGATAAAGGGATTGGAGGGAAAAAAACCTCAAAACAGCGACTTGCCCTAGCCCCATAAGGTCAGCTTCAGAGCCTGAACCGGAAAACAGGTGGTGACTATTTCATGGGAGAAGACAGAGACTTCAAGGTCCCAGGAGGCAGCAAAATGCAGATGATGAAATCAAAACAGCCAGATTGAACAGAAGGCCTTTCAGATTATAGTTCTAGGCTTCATCCTATCCATCCCAGGTAATAAGAGGACAGGAGCTCCTACGGCCACGGTGCATGAAGCTGAAATAAGATGGAACACATTTCTTCCATTCACTAATTGATTTCTCTATCTTTGATATATATAGTATAACTATAAATTTTGTACTGAATGGACTTAACTACTTCTAGACCCAGCTTTGCTGCCAACTTAGCATTTGCCCTTGGAAAAGTCATTTCACCTCTAAACCTCAGTTTTCCATCTGTGACATGGGAATAATAATAATAATAATGCCATTTTGGGGTTTATAATGGGGAAAAAGGGTATTCCTGTAAACATGCTTTGTAATCTAACTCTATAAAGGATGAATTAATAAAAAATCAGAAGGGTGCCTTTGTGGGGACATTTCTGTAGGGTCAATTTTTTCAATGGCATTCAATTAAGTGGGTGATAGAATGACAAATTTTAAGGTTTTCTAATGGGGCACAATAATCCTACTTTCATCGTGAAAGGGGGGAATGCAGCTACTTAATATCATCTATATAAAGTTTCCTACACTGACATTTCTTGAAAAGAAAATTGCTCTTGATCACTAAGATTTCTACCCATTCCAACCAATTTAAGTATAATGTGCATAATGTATATCTCTTGGTAGGCAGAAGCAGATGGGTTTGGAAAAGAAGCTAGAGGGAGTGGAAAATGTTAAATGCTTATTTTCTGTAATTATATCCTTCATTAAATTTTAAACTTAACCTATTAAAAAACAGCTGTTTCAGACAAAAGCTGACTTTGTTTACTCAACTAACGAAGATGGCTAATATTTTTTTAAATTTACATTTATGATACTTTAACCCAGACTGAAAAAAAGCAATTCCAGCTACAAATGAGGACAGCCATGTCTTGTTACTTTCCTTTTCAAATGTTTACTATGGCATTTTATGCTTAGTATCTGCCTTGAGGGGTGTGCACTTAAATGCACAATGTAGTAGTTAAAAGGGAAGATGTAAGATACTGCTTAGAAAAAGTCAAAGGCATTTTTACTTAGCTTGCACAGAACTGATTATTTATTCAGGCACCCTTCCCCCACAAAAAAACTGTTTCTTATGCACTTTATTAAATGATAGTACATTTTAAAAAAATAGTAAGATGCATTGCTTTCTAAGAGACATCTGAGTTATTATCTTCTACAGAAAACACTGCATGAAATTTGAAGTTTCAACAGTCGCATCAAGATACTATTAGCAATCAGATACCAACAGGATTTGTGAGAAAGTCTACCCTGTAGCAAATTTCCAAAGTAATATGTCTGAGAATACATATAAAGATAAAAAGAGTAGAGAGAAAATTGCATATGAAGAATTTCTTTTAAGATAGCTGTACTGATTTTCATGCCTCCTTCCCAAAACAGGAGGGGTATAGTATAGGAAGGTGCCTTTGTTTGACCTCTAGCTGGTAAAAGAGGCCTCCATGGGACCATTATGAGTGCTTCCCTGATATTAGGGATGCCATAGGGAGGACACCACAGACTGGTACCTGATACTTTAGGAATCTAAAGGTTTCTAAATCTAAAGGCTCCTAAAAATACTAGATACTTCTAAATCTAAAGGCTCTCACTCTGACACAGAAGCTAAAGAGGAGAGGGCACATGAGATTCAGAGTGATGAAGCATGCTGTATTTGGGATGGGAAGGTGTAAATAAGCAGGCCCATACAGAAGGCCAGCTTGGAGCTAACAAAATCCTACCCAGATGATGAAAATATTACAAAATTTAGGTTGTGGTAATGGTTAAACAACTCCGTGTCTATACTAAAAACCACTGAAGGTACATTTTAAAAGGGTAAATTTTATGATATGTCAATTATATCTCAGGAAAGGTATCTAAAAACAAAACAAAACAAAACAAAACAAAACAAAACAAAAAAACGACCCTACTCAGAGTACCTCTTGAGTTCCCAGAGAACCTCCAGGAGGGGGAAGGTGGGGGAAGGGGAGGAGAGATGAACAGAAAGGATTAAGGGGTAGGAAGAGAAGGGGGAGAAGGAAGAGGAAAAAGAATTCAGTAGGGCTCATAGGAAGAATCATTTTTTTAAAATGTCACAGGAAGTATAGCTCCAGTAAAGGTCTCTGAAGAACACACAAAAGTACACATAAGAGAAAGAGTCAGCCTTAAGAACATACCAAGTTCAAAAAGAGTTACAGGTCAGGTAAAAAAAATTGTTTGCCTCTTTACCTTTCTTCCTGCCCCTAGTTTAAATCCTGATGGGATCAGATAAAGCAACTTGCCAGTGGGTGAGGAGATAAGCAACAAAAAGAAGAGTCAAGCACACAGCCTCGTAGCTAGGGGAGGGAATAGTTTTAGCTTTGAATGAAGACTGAAGTGTTGATTAATATACTTACTAGGCACTTTTAATTACGGAATTGACACTGTATTTTCAACTTGAGTGACTGTAGTTATTAGTGACTGTAAGGAGAGAATTATGGACCCGAGTTTTTATTTTTAATTTTTATTTATTTATTTTGAGAGAGAGAGAGTGTGGGAAGGGGGCAGAGGAGAGGGGAGAGAGAGAATCTTAAGCTAGCGTCATGCCCAGTGCAGAGCCCGATGCCGGGGCTTGATCTCACCACCCTGAGATCATGACCTGAGCCAAATTAAGTGTCAGGCACTTATAACTGACTCGGACACCTAGGTGCCCCAGACCTGAATTTTTTATATAGAGGCAACAGAAGAACTTCTCTCATGGAAGGAAGGAAGGAAGGTGATGGACAAAATAAGTTGCTTATGATTATACCTTATGCATTGTAAAGAAAATGATCTGTATCACACACACAAAGTTTTAAATCTTAAGATACAGATTTTTACTTATTTTTAAAGAAATAGGTTTTTAAAATATAATTATTTTCTATAAGAAAATGAAAAAGTAAAAGTAACTTACAACAGAATTTTTTCAGTGTTTGACTTTTCTATCTATAAATATTACTAATTATACTTCTGTTGCTTGACTCGATCAGGCTGAATTATATTTTATTAATCCTCTTAATTTTTATTAAAAAGTTTTTGTCCATTCAGTGTAGTAGGATCTCTACGCATCTCTGGTTGGAACTTGTTAGAACTCCAAAACCTAGAAAACATTGTTTTCTAAAGCAATATTATCTAGCTAACAGAATAGATTTGATATTTATAATTTATAATTTGCTAGAAAAAGACTAAGATTTTTAAAAACTGCATCACCCTTCTAATCGCCCAAATCAAAACTTAATGTAATGTTAAAGCAGCTTTCTAAAAATCAAACAACACTATACCTTCTAAATTGTCTATCACCATGTTTGGCAACTGCTTACCATCATCATCATTTTTTTCTGTTACTTTTATTCACCTTTACTATAGTTTTCCAGATCATTAGTTCTGAAAGGAAAGAGAAGACAAAGGAATGAAAGAAATGCATAAGTAGAAGGATGAAAAAAAAGTGGAGAAAAAGAAGCTTGAAGTCAACCAACAGATAAGGGAAACAATTTGTCATGAAAATCCTTTTTTTTTTTTTTTTTTAATTTGACAGAGAGAGAGAGAGCGCGCACACAAGCAGGGGAAGCAGTAGAGGGAGAGGAAGAAGCAGGTTCCCCAATGTGGGGCTTAATCCCATGACCCTGGGATCATGACCTAAGCTGAAGGCAGATGCTTAACTGACTGAACCACCAAGGCACCTCTGTCATGACAATTCTTAAAAGTGTATTACTTCAGTTGTTTTCTTTAGGCACAGTACTAGATAACCTGGGGTACAGATGTATGACTGGAATTATTTTACTATCAAAGAGGTTCTGCTCTACAGTAAACTTAACCGTATTCTTCACGTTTGTTTCCTTGAGTGTTGTTGGTTACATAAATAAGTTTAAGGGAAGACTTTCAAATAAGAAAAATTAATTATATTACATAACCAGAATCATTACTGTGTTTTTGGTTAACACAAGTATTAACTATCATGACCTTAAAACTGTGCCCAGTCAGACAAAGCCACGAAAGGATTCTAACAGATGTCATCTTAATCCTGAGGGATTTGTGTCACTCACAAATAGGAAGCACAGAAAAGTGATTCCAAAAAGAATGAAATAGTAAACAGATTAACTGAATCCAATCAAGTCATGTTAATAACCTGTCTGGGGGGTAGACTAATGAATTAGGTGTGTTTAAGTTGATTCTAAGGAAATAGGGCTGTAAGACTACCCTGTTTTAGAACAAAGCAACTACAGAATAGAGCTCTGTGTGTGCCACTAGTTTTGGGCAAAGAGCCACTCACCATCCTGGCTAAGGACATCTTTGGTCATTAAGAAACCATGAGTTGAGAAAGCAACCTCCAAAACTGTAAGTTATCTTTTAACCCAAAAAGATTCACAATGAAGTTTATAAAAAGTTTAAGAAAAGCAAGCTCATATATTAGTTATTTTTGAAAATTAAAGAATCTGTGGGGTGCCTGGGTGGCTCAGGCTAAGCATCTGACTCCTGATTTCAGCTCAGGTCATGATCTCAGGGTTGTGGGATTGAGCCCTGGGCTGGGCTCCCTGCTGGGTGGGGTGTCTGCTTGAGATGCTCTCTCTCTGCCCCTCCCCCTGCTCATGTACACCCTCTCTAAAATAAATAAATCCTAAAAAAAAAACAAAATTAAAGAATCTGTATGTATTTGGAATTTTAGCTGTTTCTAAACAGAAATAGGTCAGATAGAATAACAGATACACTTTGTGATGCCAATTTAAATAATATAATTGAGAAAATGAGTTCAGACTTGTATATTAAAATGTATAAAATGTCACTGAAACATCTAAGAGAACTTAAATCTTGGCATACTTACAAGTTTTCATTCATCAGATTTATTTAAATACTCAGGAAGGTTTTTTCGGTCAGTCAGACAACTGAAATACCTTTTATTTTTAAAGATTTACTTATTTTAGAGGGAAAAAGAGAGCACAAGCAGGAGGGGTAGAGGGAGAGGGAGAGAATCTCAAACAGACTCCGAAATGAGCGAATCTGACACAGGACTCAATCTCACGACCCCAAGATCACCACCGGAGCCAAAACCAAGAGTCAGACGCTCAGCAAACTGTGCCGCCCAGGTGCTCGTGAAATACTTTTAGAAAATTTACTCTTAATTATATGAGTGCAGTTTAAAATATTTAAGAAAATTTAATTAATAAAGTTTGAAAATGTGATTACACATCCAAAGAACTCCTTAAAAGTAACTATTAAAATCTTCTACAAGTATAATAAAATAACTAAATTGACCTTAGAAGCTTAAGAACTAGGTTCTAGAATTTTTAATAAAAAATTTAAAATAATTTTCAATAAGCTTTTCTGCATACAATAATACCTCAGAGTCCATTTTTAAAAAGGTTTATTTATTTTAGAAAGAGAGAGAGCACACGAATGGGAGGGGCAGAGGAAGAGGGAGAGAGAATCTCAATCAGACTCTTCACTGAGCATGGAGCTGATGCAGGGCCGACATGGGGCTCAATCTCACGACCTTGAGACCAAGACCTGAACAGAAATCAAGAGTTAGACGCTCAATGAACTGTACCACCCAGGCGCCCCAGAAGCCATTTTTTTTTTTTTTTTTTAAGTTAGGAGAAAATCAGTTTGACAAAGTTTTCTTAGATACAATATCAAATGGAAAAGGGGACCATCTTACATGGTTGATGGGAATGTAAACTGGTGCAGCCACCCTGGAAAACAGTATGGAGGTTCCTCAAAAAGTTAAAAATAGAACTACCCAATGATCCAGCAATTGTACTACTAGGTATTTATCCAAAGGATACAAAAATAGTGTTTTGAAGGGGCTCATGCACCCCCAATGTTTATAGCAGCAATGTCCACCATAGCCAAACTATAGAAAGAGCCCAGATGTCCATCGACAGATGAATGAAGATGTGGTGTGTATACATATATATATATATAATGGAATATTACTCAGCCATCAAAAAGAATGAAGTCTTGCCATTTGCAACAATGTGGATGGAGCTAGACAGTATAATGCTAAGTGAAATAAGTTAGAGTGAGACAAATACTGTATGATTTCACTCATATGTGGAATTTAAGAAATAAAACAGAGGATCATAGGGGAAGGCAGGGAAAAATAAGATGAAAACAGAGAGGGAGACAAACCATAAGAGACACCTAACTCTAGGAAACAAATTGAGGGTTGCTGGAGGGCAGGTGGGGGGGATGGGGTAATTGGGTGATGGGCATTAAGGAGGGCACTTGATGTAATGTACCGGGTATTGTATGCAACTGATGAGTCACTAAATTTTACCCCTAAAACCAAAAAAGATACAAAATCAAATGTGTGATCCATAAAATAAAAAATGGTAAATTAGAATCTATCAAAATTAAAACCTCTGCTCTTTGAAGAGAACTATTAAAAGAATGAAAAAAAGCCACATATTAAAGGAAAATATCTGCTGATAAAAGACTTTTATCCAGAAAAATAATTATCAAAGTCAGTAATGGGAAAATAATCCAATTTAAAAAAAAATGGGCAAGAGATTTGAATAGACACTTCATCAGAGAAAGTATATGGATGTCAAACATATGAAAAGATGCTCAACATCGTTAGTCATTAGGAAAATGAAAATTAAAACAATGAGACACTGTTACATAGATATCAATGGCTAAAATGAGAAAGACTGTCTGAACTGAGTATTGACAAGGATGTGGAGGAACTGGAACTTTCATACATTGCTAGTGGGAATGTAAAATGGTACCCTTTGGAAAAATATTTGTTAAAAGTTTCTTAAATTAAATACAAGCTTGCCATATGGTCTAGTCATTCCCCTCCATGTTATTTACTCAGTAGAAATTTAAGCACATATCTATATGAAGACTTACATGCAATCTTCATTGCAGCTTTGTTGTAATAGCTGAAAACTGGAAACAAGCAAATGTCTGCCAACAGGTGAATGGATAAATAGATTTTAGTATATTTCCACAATGGATTATTAATCAGCAATAAAAAGGAATGAACTTTTACTGATACATGCAACAATATGTATCTCAAAATAATTATGCTAAGTAAAGGAAACTAGACAAAAAAAGTACATGATTTATGATTACATATGTACAAAATAATAGAAAATGCAAATGAATCTATAGTTAGAGAAAGTGGTTCAGTTAGCCTGAGGATGTCATTGCCCTGTGGAGAAGCATGTGGGAGTGATTATAAAGGGACATGAGAAAATGTTTGGGGGTGATGGATATGTTCATTACCTTTATTGTGATGATGGTTTCACAGATGCACACATATTTCAGACTTACCAAGTTGTATACTTTAAATATGTATAGTTTATTATATATCTCAATTATGCATCAATAACACTGTTTAAAAGAGAAAAAACTAAACTCGACAAAAGCAAGACAGCATTGCTTTTCTTTGTCCCATGAAGCTGTCTGAATTTTGTTATTGTCAGAAGGAACCAAGCCCCAACTTCAGGTAACACATGCTTAAAAAAAAAAAAAGACTTGTTTTCTAAAAGTTAACTTCTCCCATTAAAAAAAAAAAAAATCTATAAGACTACAAAAACCAAAATCTATGGCTGAAGTCTAAGATCTTCCCTCCTCAAACAGCCAAAGCATATCTAAGATGCCATATAACTTAGATGTTAGTAAAATTAGAATTTGTGCATTGATAACACAATCTTTTTAAAAACCCATTATTCAAGATAGCAATCCCTTGTTTTTCTCTCAACTTCTAATTTCGTAAGCATTTAAATCCAAAATGATAATCACAATAATTAGAGGACACATCAAATAACGTGAAATTACTTCTTTTTAACTACTGACCCAGAATGGCCGACACCAAGACAGATATATTCAAAGTAGAAACAATAAAAGCACTATTATAACTCTAGAAGACTAAAAGCTAATCTCCCTAAATAAATATATACATTAGTTTCTTTCCATTAGGGGTAAGAATCGATAGATCAGATAGTGGGGAAAAACATTATTGCCTAATATAGTTAGGAAAGATTAAGGAAGAATTGGGATTTTTTTTAGGAGAAAAAGAGATAAAACTCAGTGAAGTTTCAATTGGATGTTGCCTCAAGATAGAAAACAGCACGTGTCTAAACATTTTTATTGAAGCTGGAGCAATGCTTAATACTTGTCAACTTTTCCATTTTACTTTTCCAGTGAGAGAAGAGAAACTAAAACAAACACAAATCTAAATTGCCTTTCTGGGCCTCTGGCTCATGTCAACCACTTATCTAAATAGAAATCATATATGCCTGTTCCCTGCTTTCAAAGACAGCTTCAAAAAACCAGAAGAAAAAACTCTGGAATTCTTTACTTTCTATGTATCATTTAAACTTAGGAGAAAAGTAAAATGGAGGGGAAAATCCCTAATTTCACATGCTACATTTCTCCTCACCAACTGGGAAGTACCAACAGAAAGTAATGTCATGGTAGAATTTCAGTTTTGAGTATTGTCTTTCTACATCACCCCTCCTCCCCACCCACTGACTTTTGCTAAGATCATTGCTTTAGAGTACTCACTGGTCTTCCTGAAGAAATGCAGACTTAAAATGTATCAGAGGGGGCAACCACTAAAAGAAACAAATATGTATAAAGCATAAAAGACTAAGATAAAAATTTGTATTTGTCCTTTATTTATATAATAAACAAATTAGTGTGGTAGGCAGAACTTTGAGATTGCCCTGAACATTCCTTTCAGGTTGTGAATGGCCTATGTGGGGGCACACAGCAAAGACCAAGGGGTGGCCTCTAGAAACAGACAGTGTACTCCAGCCAACAACCAGCAAGAAAATGGTCCTGCAATCACAAGGAATTGAATTCTAACAACCAGTGAGCATGGCATAGGATTCTGAAGCCTCAGAAGATACTGTAGTCCCAACTGACACTTTGATTTCAGTCTGGTTAGATCCTGAAAAGGGGAACCAGCTAATCTACACCCAGTCTCCTGACCAACAAGAAACGTAAAATCATAAATTTGTGTTGCTTTAAGATGCTAAATTTTAAGATGATAATTTGTTACATTAGAAAACTAGAAAACTAATACGGATTTTTGTACCTGAACCTGGGATGCTGCATTAACAATAAAAACGTGAGCACAGCTTTGGAATTGGATATTGAGTAGCAGCTATGAGAATTTTGAGAAGCGTGATAGGGAAAGTCTAACTTGCCTCGAATAGATTTTTTAATAGACATCTGGACCTTAATCTGGATGCTGCTGTTAAGGACTCAGAAGGAAATGAGGAACATGTAATAGGTGTACCTTAGAGATATTGCAGGTTCAGTTTCAGACCACCACAAGAAAGTGAATATTGAAATAAAGCAAGTCAAATGAAATTTTTGGTTTCCCAGGGCAGATAAATTATGTTTACACTATAATCTACTAAGCATGCAATAGCATTATGTTTAAAAAAAATCACTGTATAGGGCGCCTGGGTGGCTCAGTTGGTTAAGTGACTGCCTTCGGCTCAGGTCATGATCCTGGAGTCCCTGGATCGAGTCCCGCATCGGGCTCCCTGCCGATGGGACCCTCCCCCATCTCATGTGCTCTCTCTCTCTCATTCTCTCTGTCTCAAATAAATAAATAAATAAAATCTTTAAAAAAAAAAAAAAATCACTGTATATACCTTAACTTAAAAACTTTAGTGCTAAAAAATTCTAACTGCCACCTAAGCTTTCAGTGAGTTGTCCCCTTTTTGCTGGTGGAGGGTCTTGCCTTGATGCTGAGGACTGCTGACTGACCAAGGTGGTGGTTGTGACAGGCTGGGGTGGCTGTGGCAATTTCTTATAATAAGACAACAGTGAGAATGCCACACTGATGGACTCTTTCATAAATGATTTCTTTGTACATGCAATGGTGTTTGACAGCATTGCACCCATAGTAGAACTTCTTTAAAAACTGGATATGGGGTGCCTGGGTGGCTCAGTCGGTTAAGCGTCCAATTCTTCATTTCTGCTCGGGTCATGATCTTAGGGTCATGAGATGGAGCCCAGCGTTGGGCTCCACGTTCAGCTGGGAGTCTTCTTGAGTCTCTCTCTCCGTCTTACTGCCCTTCCACCTCTCCCATGCGAGCTCTCTCTCTCAAATAAATAGATCTTTAAAAATAAGTAAATAAATAAAATAAAAACTGGAGTCAATCCTCTCAAAGCTGCTGCTGCTTTATCAACTAAGTTAATGTAATATTCCAAATTCTTTGTTGTCATATTGACAACCTTCACAGCATTTTCACCAGGAGTAGATTTGATCTCAAGAAACCACTTTCTTAGCTCATCCATAAGAAGCAACTCTTCATCTGCTAGTTTTATCATGAGATTGTAGCAATTCAGTCACATCTTCAGGCACCACTTTTGATTCTAGTTCTCTTGCTATTCCTATCATATCTGTAGTTACTTCCTCTGCTTGCACTCCTCAAAGTCATCCATCATCTGAGGCTCAGAATCCTATGCCAAAGTCAACTTCTTCCGAAAAGTCCTATTAATGTTGGTATAGTTACCTCTTCCCATGAATCATAAACGTTTTTAATGACATCCAGAAAGGTGAATACTTTCCAGAAGGCTTTCAATGTATTTTTCACAGGTCCATCAGAGGAATCAATATCGATGGCAGCTATAAGCCTTACAAAATGTACTTCTTAAATAGAAAGTCACAAATAGTCCTTGATTTATGGGGTGCAAAATGGATGTTGTGTCAGCAGGCATGAAAACAACATTAATCTTATACATGTCCGTCAGAGCTCTTAGGTGACCAGGTGCATTGTCAATGAGCAGTGATATTTTGAAAGGTATCTTTTTTCCTGAGCAAGTAGGTCTCAACAATGGGCTTAAATATTCAGTAAACCATGTTACAAACAGATTTGTTGTCATCCAGGCTTTGTTGTTCCACTGAGGTACAGGCAGATTAGATTTCACATAATTCTTAAGGGCCCTAGGAATTTCAGAATGGCCAGCAAGTATAGGCTTCAAGTGACGTCACCAGCTGCCCTACCCGTAACAAGAGAGTCATAGCCTGTCCTTTGAAGCTTTGAAGCCAGGCATTAACTTTTCCTCTCTAAGCTATCAAAGTCCTAGCCACCTAGGACTGATAGACTTCCAATAGAAGGCTGTTTGATCTACACTGAAAATCTGTTTACCGATGGCTTCATTAATCATCTTAGTCAGATCTTCTGGATAACTTGCTGCAGCTTCTACATCAGCACCTGTTGCTTCACTTTGACTTTTATGTTATAGGGACGGCTTCTTTCCTTAAACCTCATGAAATAACCTCTGCTAGCTTCCAACTTTTCTTCTGCAGACTCCTCACCACTCTCCGCTTTCAGAGAACTGAAGAGAATTGGGGCAATGTTCTGGATTAATTCCCTATCCAGGCAACTAAAACTTTCTCCATATCAGCAATAAGGCTGTTTCACTTTCTTATCATTCCTGTGTTCACTAGGTAGCACTCTTACTTTCCTTCAAGAACTTTTCCTTTGCATTTACAACTTGGTTAACTGTTTGGCACAAGACACCTAGCTTTTGGCCTATCTTGGCTTTTGACATGCCTTCCTCACTAAGCTTAATCATTTCTAGCTTTTGATTTCAAGTGAGAGACATGACTTTTCCTTTCAGTTGAACACTTAAAGGCCATTGAAGGGTTATTTTTTAAAATATTTTATTTATTTTTATTTATTTGACAGAGAGACATAGAGAGAGTGGGAACACAAGCAGGGGGGAGTGGGAGAGGGAGAAGCAGGGAGCCTGATGTGGGGCTTGATCCCAGGACCCCGGGATCATGACCTGAGCCGAAGGCAGACGCTTAACGACTGAGCCACCCAGGCGCCCCTGTAGGGTTGTTGATTAGCCTAATTTCAGTATTGTTGTGTCTCAGGGAATAGGGAAGTCTGAGGAGACAGAGAGAGACAGGGGAACAGTCAGAGTACATGCAACGTTTATCGATTACATTCACCATTTTATTTTTTCATTTTTATTTTTTTTAAGATTTTTATTTATTTGACAGAGAAAGACACAGCGAGAGACGGAATACAAGCAGGGCGAGTGGGAGAGGGAGAAGCAGGCCTCCCACTGAGCAGGGAGCCTGATGCAGGGCTCGATCCCAGGACCCTGAGATCATGACCTGAGCCGAAGGCAGACACTTAATGACTGAGCCACCCAGGCGCCCCATACATTCACCATTTTATATTGGCACAATTTGTGGCATCCCCAAACAATTACAATAGTAAAATCAAAGCTTATTGATCAAGTCAAAGCACTACAACAAAATAATTAAAAATTTGAAATCTGCAAGAGCAAATACTGTTGGAAAAATGGCACTGGTGAACTGGTTCAAGGCAGGGTTGCCACAAACCTTCAATTTGTTAAAAAAAAAAAAAAAAGCCGTATTGGCAAAGTGTAATAAAATGAAGTGTGATAAAATGGAGTATGCCTGTGTTGGAAACTGAAATAAGGGGGATCCTTCTTATGTAGTAGCAGAAAGCTTGGCAACATTGTGTCCTATAGTTACATGGAAAGCGGAACTTGGGCGCCTGGGTGGCTCAGTTGGTTAAGCGACTGCCTTCGGCTCAGGTCATGATCCTGGAGTCCCTGGATCGAGTCCCGCATCAGGCTCCCTGCTCGGCAGGGAGTCTGCTTCTCCCTCTGACCCTCCCCCCTCTCATGTGCTCTCTCTCATTCTCTCTCTCTCAAATAAATAAATAAAATCTTTAAAAAAAGAAAAAAGAAAGAAAGCGGAACTTATCAGTGATATAACTGGATATATAGCTAAGGACATTTCCAAGTGATGTGTTGAAGGTGCTGTCTGGTTCACTTTTGTCCTTTGTAGTAAAATGCAAGAGGGGAGAGAGAAATTGAGGAAATAGCTAAAAGGGAAAGGAACCAGGCCTAGATGATTCCTAAAATACCCAGCCTCTCCAGATAACAAAAGATGCTAAAAATAAAAAAATGGCTGACAAAGGCACAGTAGAGAAAAAAGATGACCCTTTTAAAGATTTTATTTTTTTATTTGAGAGAGAGAATGAGTGAGCATGAACATTGAGTGTGAGCAGGGGGAGGGGCAGCGGGAGAGGGAGAGGGACAAGCAGACTCCACACTGAGCATGAAGCCCAACGTGGGGCTCAATCTCACAACCCTGAGATCATGACCAGAGCCAAAATCAAGAGTCGGAGGCTTACCTGACTGAGACACCCAGGCGCCCCAAAAGATGACCGTCTGATAAAATTTCAGAAAGATCAAAAGGCCAAAGGTTTAATCACACAAAGTACCCTTTCAATATTTTAAGGGCCTCTAGTAAACTTTGGAGTTGTCCCTTAGCCATCTCAGCAGCAGGCAGACAGAAAAAGGATTATTTCATTTCTTGAAAAACCTGCAAATATTTTTGTCTAATGCAGTGAATCCCTGTGAAATCCACTCAAAATCCAGAGTTTGAGAAAATTGTTTCAGCATAAATACTACCAGTTTGAACTAAAAGGAAACAGAGGGAATATAAAATGGAAAGAGGCTGTTGGACTCCTCCCAAATGCCACGGGCAGAAAGAAGTCTGATAAAACTAAGCAATTGCAAACATGCTACCTTCCTAGAAAAGGAGTAATTTTTTAGAAGGTGGAACCAAGACTGGGAGGGCAGAGGTGAGAGCCATGGAGGTCTGTTCCTAGGCTTTGAAACCTAACCCAAACACAGCTGGAGTCTGCCAACATGGATTTCAGAACTGCTATGGACCAGTGACTCCTTTTTTTAACTTTCCTTTCTGTCCTTGCCTGTTTTGAACCATAATGTCTACAACCATTTTATGTTGGGACACTCTTTAATTTTACAGGTTCGCAGAGGACACGCAGGAACCTTACCTACATCTAAGGTAGATGATTTAAATAAGATTTTGGACTTTGAGTTGATGCTTTAATAGGATGAGAACCCTGGGAACCATGGGAACAGGTGGATTTTGCTTCTGTGTATGTAAGGGGTGGGGCGACATGAATACTTGGGGCCCAGAGGGTAGACTGTGGTAGGCAGAAGTCTAAGGTGAACCCCTCTGGTATCCCAGACCCATACAATCCCCTCCCTCGAGTGTGGGCAGGGCCTACCGGTATCAAAAGACAGTTGCTCAGTTGACTAAGTTATGTTAAAGAAGACTCCGTTGGAGCAGATTGTTTTGTTTTGTTTTAAAGATTTTTATTTATTTATTTGACAGAGAGCACAAACAGGGGGAGCAGCAGACGAAGAGGGAGAAGCAGGCTCCCCACTGAGCAGAGATCCTCATGTGGGGCTCAATCCCAGGACCCTGGGATCGTGACCTGAGCCAAAGGCAGACGCTTAAACGACCAAGCCACCCAGGTGCCCACTTCATGTTTTAATTGACAAAGCAATTTGCACTGAGGTGCCTTTTATATTATTCTGTTTGGGATGTAATGTTAGATGGTCCAGAAGGGTTGACCAAAGCTCATGCTACTCCAAAGTGAAATACTAACATAAGCAAGACAAACAATGACAGTCTATTAAAGAGATTCCTGCTATTTTCCTGATTTTCTACCATTTAGCATTTTCATAATCAAGCAATAGTCCATTTATGATCTAACTGATAAGAACCTGGCTATCTGAGGTGTTAGAAGGCAGAAGGGAAGAAACACGACCTATTCAGCAAATACTAGAATACTGAAGATGAAAGTGATGTCTATCTTCTCCTCTTGTCCTTTCTTACAAATCTATTAAATCTAAAAGGTTTGGGTAAATTTATACTGTGATAAAGTAGCAGGAGTCATTCTATATTAATGTGGACCAAAATCAACTTTGATTCTAGAGAAAATAAATGAAAAGACTAAGCCCAAACAACTTCACAAATCACAGGTGAAGCATAATAAATCTAATCGAAATCCAGTACTTCCAACAATAATTTCAACTTAATATATAGAGGTAGTAAAAATTCTACTTAAACTGCTCTCTTCTAAAAATGATTTTGATATTACCAGTTTTCACTTTGAAATGTTTTATATAATAATACTTCAATCTTAAAAATAATAAATTCAGTGAATCTAAAACCCAAAACTAAAATACTAAGCAGCGACAGAGATATTCATATTAAATGCTGTTGTTCATTATGTCATTTTCATATTATTTTACATAATGGTTGTGATTAAATTAGATTATTGCTTATAGTTTAAGTAGTAACATGACTTGCAAGAACTCATGAATTTAATTTCCAACTAACTCTATAAAGATGTATTTCTCAAAGTGTAGTTTTTATATCTACAATTTTAATTTAATTAACTACACAGTTCTCTTGTGTAACTGTCATAAATAAGAATGACTAATATGCAAAACAATGGAGACCTTTTTACATAAGAAAAAGGAATTCTGGCTTACAGACAAATCACAAAATCACTTTGGGATAAATTATTCAAATTTACTGCTAATGTTTTACAGATTAGAACTGGAATAATATGCTCCACTACAATTCACTTGTCAAAATTCTGGCTTTAATTTCTGATTACATCACATCATCTCTTCTAACTCTAATCAATGCCATTCAGTGTCAGAATTTTTACTCATATAATCTCCATCCATTCTCATAAAGCTAGTGTCCTCTATATCCAGTTTTCATTGGAGAATGCACCTGCTTCCAAGACTTAACCTAATCACATTAGAGCAGTTGATTCCTAAATTTAGCTCCAGCCTTGAGATAGCCTTGTTCTAAATACTAGATTTTCAATTTTAACTATGTATTGTCCCATTTTCCCCTGGATAGATACTGCCCTCTGAAATCAAATTCAATAACTCTAAAGCCTAAAACAGTCTTTTTTCCCTAAATTAGCCACTCTAACTGTTCCAAACAGATAACGAGACCACTATTCCTCCAGCGGCCAGGCTTAAGGTCCTGTTTCTTTGTCTTCTTTTCCCCTCCCTTTCGCCATCATCTTGTCACCAAAAACTTGCTTATCAACTCTTATCTCTCCCAAATTTATCTTTCTTTCAAGTCTCATTTTTCCTACCATCCATGCTTTCCCCTCATTTTGTATATATACATACTTTTGAATTTTTTAAAAAACAGTGATTATTCTGTAAATATGCTTCTGTGACTTGTTTTCTTCACTCCAAAATATTTTGTGAGAGTCATCCATGTTCATTTGTGTTGCTTATTCACTTTCACTACTGATTAGGATTCCATTGTTGGAATTTGGATTGTTTCTAGCTTTTTGCTAACAAAAATAATGTTGCTATAAACATTTTGTATGCATGATAATTGAGTAGAATTTCTGGTCCATATAGTATGCACATCTTTGACACTTAAGATAAAGCCAAGTTTCTTTTTTTTTTTTTTAAGATATTATTTATTTATTTGTCAGAGAGAGAGAGCACAAGCAGGGGGAGTGGCAGGCAGAGGGAGAAGTAGGCTCCTCGCTGAGCAGGGAGTCCAATGCAAGACTCAATCCAGGACCCTGGGATCATGACCCGAGCCAAAGGCAGACGCTCTGAGCTACCCAGATGTCCCTGATTATACTTTTAAAGTCCAATTTTTTTTCACTCATTTAGACGCTCATCATTAGAAACAGATGAATTACATTCACAACAAATAGGTAAGGTTTTTTTAGCCTTCATTTGTTTACTTTAAAAAGGATTTTATGTATTTATTTAGTTAATACCCAAGACTCCATAAGCCTGCATTCTGCATTCTGTAATTCTCTCTCAGAACTACAATATCTGTTTTTGAAGTTACTCTTTATTAACATTAGCCCCAAAAAATATAAGCTAAAATAAATGATAAAAAATAAAACTTATAATTTATGTTCAGACTATAGGTCTATAGGATGTGTAATAGGGCAACTGCCCTAGTTTCCATACTGTACCAGTTTAAAGATCAATTCAACAGAAATGTACTACATTGTGTGGTAATTACCCAATGCGTAACTCAGAAGGAAGAAAATAAAATGACCTAATGACAGGCTTGCAGTATTAACTCAAATGACCTTTTGGAGACAAAGCAAAAAGGGAAGGAACAGTGTTTCTCTAAGATTCTGTCTGTTATGAATTCCACTGTAAGTGATGAACTACAGAACGTATTAAGGTCAATTAAAATGTATTAAGGGGGGCGCCTGGCTGACTAGTCCATAAAACATGAGACTCTTGATCTCTGGGTTGTTAAGTTTGAGCCCCATGTTGGGTGTAGATTACTTAAAAAAAAAAAAATCTGGAAAAAAAATGTATTAAGGACAAAACTCCTGGGGCACAAGGGTGGTTCAGTTGGTTAAGCATCTGCCTTCAGCTCAGGTCATGATGCTGGAGTCCTGGGATCAAGCCCCGCATCAGGCTCCCTGCTCCACAGGAAGCCTGCTTCTCCCTCTGCCTCTGCCTGCTTCTCCTCCTGTTTCTGCTCTCTGTCTCTCTCTGTCAAATAAATAAATAAAATCTTAAAAAAAAAAAAAAAAGACAGAACTCCTAGCACATCTAATATTGCTAGTTGGATTATAACTACTGACTTTATTAGAAAAAGGAAGAAGGAAAGAAGCAGGAGAGGGATAGGGAGGAGAAGATTAGTGACAAAGGAACAACATCAAAAGAATGAGAAAGAAAAAGAAAAAAAATCTAGCTTCACTTTAACTCTTATGTCTATTTAAGTGTAGGTTCCCAACCATTTATGTGAAACTCTGGACCAGCTGTGTTTTCATAATTTGAGTTTCTCGGATTTTAGAAAACTAATGCTGTGCTTCTACTGTATATTATGAAACGTTTCCAGCAAAGGTCTGGATTAGCATCCAGTAGCCCAATACATGAACACTTCTGTGGCAAACTTACTAATAGTCACACTAAGCTAGATAAAGAAAAACTATAAATAGTCTCAAGTCAAGTCAGGTTTTGTCATCAAAAAAGCTCAGGTTAGTTTTGCCTTCAAATAAGTTACAAAAATGTTTTCGCTCTTTCTCAAATTGCAGATAAGGGACTGCAAACATAAATTTCATTAAAGAGGCTCACTAGCTTTATAAGAAATTCTACTATCTTAGGGAGTACTTTGGCACAATCCTAGGGACTTGAGAGTGGAATTGAACCCAATTACAATTTATATGGCAAAGTCAAGTTTATATTTAAGGACTATTTTTTTGAAAGTGGAGATTAGGGCGCCTGGGTGGCTCAGTTGGTTAGGCGACTGCCTTCGGCTCAGGTCATGATCCTGGAGTCCCTGGATCGAGTCCCACATCGGGCTCCCTGCTCAGCAGGGAGTCTGCTTCTCCCTCTGACCCTCCCCCCTCTCATGTACTTGCTCTCTCTCATTCTCTCTCTCTCAAATAAATAAATAAAATCTTTAAAAAAAAAAAAAAAAAAAGTGGAGATTAAAATTTAAAAAAAATTAAATATTCCCTTGCCTATGGTGAATGTAAGAGTTTTTGGTCCACTAATTGTTAAAGTGATCACACCCCTAACAAAGGACTTTCTGCTTACATTCATGGCTTGCAGTGTGAACCCCACATGTGTACCCCAGGCCAAGCTTTGTTTGCCTTCTGAGTATAAGGAATTCAATAAGCCAGTGAGAGAATGGAAGTACAAGATCCAGTCAGAGGTAGTGGGTAGCCTACAGGACAGAAGGTTACATTGTAAATCTGTGTTTTAGGGATAAATAGGAGAGGCTTCCTGAGACAATAAATATATAAACGAAAGAGGGAAATCTTCAACAGTAATCAATTAGTTGTAAACACTCAGGTAATTAGAGGGAAGCAGAGCTGGGGCTACAAAGTAGTAACAGTTTTTGACATTTATTTATCTTTTAAAGATTTTATTTATTTGACAGAGAGACACAGCGAGAGAGGGAACACAAGCAGGGGGAGTGGGAGAGGGAGAAGCACGCTTCCCGTGGAGCAGGGAGCCCAATGCGGGGCTCGATCCCAGGACCCTGGGATCATGACCTGAACCAAAGGCAGACGCTTAACGACTGAGTCACCCAGGCACCCCTTTGACATTTATTTCTAAACTTACTTCCAAAATAGTGACTTTATCTGTTTGAGAAGATCTAAGGGTATCTGCAGATGGCTAGGCCTCCAGTAATCTGGGTTGTCGAAATAAGACTTAAAACAATGGCATCTGATTAATGAGCACATTGGTAAGTTAATTATGTTCTGTGTTTATTACTTAAGGAGAATGTGACTCAGTATATATGAACACTATGATTCAAAGAATATGATGCTTAGTATTTTCTGGGGTTTGTTATTTATATTGTATCATATGTAATATTCATGACATCAGAGCCTAAATGGATGGAAACTCTCAAAATCACCTCTGTTGGGGCGCCTGGCTGGCTCAGTTGGTTAAGCGACTGCCTTCGGCTCAGGTCATGATCCTGGAGTCCCTGGATCGAGTCCCGCATCGGGCTCCCTGCTTAGTGGGGAGTCTGCTTCTCCCTCTGACCCTCCCCCCTCTCATGCTCTCTATCTCATTCTCTCGCTCAAATAAATAAATAAAATCTTAAAAAAAAAAAATCACCTCTGTTGTACTATGTAAATAAAATAGTTCATGTATCTAAATGGATGAAATATCTGGGCATGTTCTCAACTTTTAGTCCCTCCTGCAACAGTCCCACTTTCATTTTTAAAGGTATTAGGGCACTACACAAATACTGCAAAAGATCATTTCAACACAGGGCTCAAGAAGTATAGTTTTCTTTTATCTTTTTAAAAGTTCTTCATTTCCAAAGACCTCATTGGAAACTGGGCTTTGGTTAAAGAGACTTAATTTTGTAAAATGTTTTATCTAAGAACACACACTAAATTATTGACACTGTTCTAAAATGAAGTATGTTTATTCCCTTTAGTCTTATTGTAAGAACTTCACAAGTTATAGAATATACTTTTCTCCTTGAGGCCAAACTGCAAACAAACAAACAAAACCAAAACAAAATGAGAAAGGTTTCACTTTTGAAATGAGCTAATTGGCAGATTGAGTATATTACCAGGAGATTTACCTCTCTAACAGTTCTGTTCAGTAACACAGGAAAGTATTATATTACCTCAACAATTCCATGAGGTAGGTACTATGATTATCTCATGTTACAAATGAGGAGTTGAGGCACAGAGATTAAATAATTGGCCCAGGATCATGCAGCTAGTACATTGTGGAGCTGGGATGTGAACTTAAGCACTATGAATATCTTCACCTGAAAATGGGGATTGCTGAGTTAGTACATGCAATAGTCTTTGAAAATGTTCCTGGCACATAATAATTGCTTAATAAGTGTTAGCTATTATTTTTAAAAATTAGATTACTGAGATCTCAATGAAGAAATTTAAAAAGAAACTGGATTTTTCAATCTTTCTGGCAGCTCACGGATGGAAATTTGATAAAGAAAAGGGGAATGTAGGCTGCATTTTTATAAGGAAATGAGCCTGAGATGGGCTTAACTACAGATGAAGAAAGAAAATTCATGCTCTTTGATCTTTTAAATATTTAGTACAACGGTAAATCTTAAAGAAGAAAAAGGCATTGCTGGCTGTTTTAGTAAGCAAACATGCTGAAACTCCATATACAGATAGAGAAGAGAGACAATTCTGGAAGCCTTCCATATCCTAAGGCCTTTCACTTCTTAGGAGGAGTGGAAAGAAGGCATTGGAGAAGAGACCCAAATACAATTCTTACCACCATATTACATTGCCGTATTTCTAAATGTCTTTTCTACATCTCTTGATTATTACATTTGGCTTACAGTGGGGATTTTCTTTCTTTTTTAAGATTTTATTTATTTACTTGAAAGAGAGTGAGAGAGAGCACGAGTGGGGGAGGGGCGGAAGGAGAGGAACAAGCAGACTCCCCACTGAGCAGGGAGCCCACTGCTTGATCCCCAGGGTGGCTGGATCCCAGGACCCTAGATCCTAGGACCCAGATCATGACCTGAGCCAAAGGCAGATGCTTAGCCAACTGAGCCACCCAGGCATCCCTATGGTGGGGCTTTTCTAAGAGTAATACTTATAAATAAGGAGAGAATTTTTGTAGCTAAATTTTAGAAAACTGAATTCCACAATAAGCAAATTACTGTTTTTAATTCTGCTTCAATACTTCTGATTAGGTCATGGAAAAAGTCCCAGTTTAATGCTAGTTTGTTTTACTTGCTAATCTCCTTTTTAACAAACAGAGACATGTCTTGAGCTTGAAACCTTGCTGCACAGGCAGGCCACCCTATCATAGCTGACATTCATAACATGATTGTGTTTTCATGTATCAAATGGTATTGACTTTTCCACTTACCTTCCACTAAAGGGATATTTTACCGGTCTTCCATGTAAGGAAATCTAAGATTTCCTTTTAAAACAAATTCAAGCATGAAAATGAGATATTTTTAAAATACTAAGTAAATGGCATTAGGATATAGCAAAGATTGTATTATAATGGTAGTACTCAAAGTATGAGAAATACAAGCCAATTCTACTCTTACGGGAAAATGGGTGAAGATGACAGGCATGTCATTTCTAAAATTCAAAACTGAATTCGTGATTTCAACTACTAAACCTCTCCTCCAGTGTTCCCCATTTTGAAATGGAACTGAGCCATTTATTTAGGCCACAAACTTTAGAATCACCTGATCTCTATCTTTCCCTCATATCCCATATTCAGTCTGTTAGAAAATACTACTAGCTTGGGGCGCCTGGGTGGCTCAGTCGTTAAGCGTCTGCCTTCGGCTCAGGTCATGATCCCAGGGTCCTGGGATCGAGCCCCCCATCGGGCTCCCTGCTCCGCGGGAAGCCTGCTTCTCCCTCTCCCACTCCCCCTGCTTGTGTTCCCTCTCTTGCTATCTCTTGCTGTCAAAAAATAAAATCTTTAAAAAAAAAAAAAAAGAAAGAAAGAAAATACTACTAGCTCTTGTTTCAAAATATGTCTTGAATCTCTCTGACAAGTCTCATGACCTCTATTGCTACCCTACAATCTTAACTACTATATATTTTCTAGAAGAGTGCTGTCCAATCAAACTTTCTGTGATGATGGATATGTCCTATATTTGTGCTGTCTAGTATGATGAAGTTACTAGCCACATGTGGCTATCGAGCCCTTGAAATATAGCAAGTGCAAGAGAGGAACTGAATTTTAAAATTTTACTTAATTTTAAGGGTAGCTGGGTGGCTCAGTTGGTTAAGCATCCAACTCTTGATTTCAGCTCAGGTCTTGACCTCAGGATCATGAGTTCAAACCCCACATTTCTTAAGTAAAACAAAACAAAAAAACATTTACTTAATTTTAATTAATTTAAATGGTCACATATACCTTGTGGCAACTGTACTGGACACTGAAAGTCTAGAAGATTGTAATAGTGGGGTTATAATGAGTCTCTTTGCTTCCTTCCTTACCCCCCCTGTAGTTTATTCCCAATATAGTAGCTATAGTGATCCTGTTTAATTAAAACGAAGATCTAATCATGTCATTCCTCTGCTTCATGGTTTCTCACCTCACTTAGAATGAAATCTCAGATCTCTACTTAGTTTTATAACTCCCTAAATAATTTTTCTCCAGGCTACCTCTCTACCTCAACTACTCTCTCACTTTCAGTCCTGACATATTCTAGTCACAGTGACCCAAGCCCTTGAATTTGCCTGTAACACTCCTGTCTCAAACAAGGATGACCTCCTCACTTTATTCAGTCCTTGATCATTCACCTCACAGGAAGGTGTTCCTTGAGCACCCAATCGAAAATAGGAGCATCACCTCCTCCCTAACTCTCTCTCATATCCTTATCCAATTATATAATACTTCACAGCATTTATAATATCTGACCTATATATTATAGATTTAATCTTTACTGAATGTCTCTCACAGCCAAATGTAAAACTCACGAGGACGGAGATGGTGTATTCCCAAATGTCCAGGACAGTGTCTGACACACAGTAGATTCTCAATAAATATTTATGGAATGACTGAATAAACTTAAATCTCATTTACCCTCTCTTAGTCTCACATTTATATAACAAATGTTTGTTCAGTGCTCATTATTTATAAGGCATTGCACTAGACAACGTGGGGAATTTAAACTGACAGCAGCCTAGACCTTGTAAATTGGATCACCACTGCAAAAATCTTAAAGTTCCTTAAATCCTAAAATGCTGATTCTATGACTTCAGTTAGAATTAGTTGGGACTGTTTCTCATAAGGATCAGAGTAGGAATATAGAGCATGTCTAACCTCTAATATTAAAACATTTGCCATCTGGCAGGATGCCTGGGTGGCTCAGTCAGTTAAGCGTCTGCCTTCAGCTCAGGTCATGATCCCAGGGTCCTGGGATCGATCCCCACATCAGGCTCCTTGCTAAGTGCGGAACCTGCTGCTCCTCTGCTTCTGCTCTCTCTCTCTTTCTCTTTGACAAATAAATAAATAAAATCTTTAAAACATTTGCCATCTGGAAGGAGTAGTTTTTTTACAGTATTCCTAACAATGCAGAAATGTGACTAATGAGTTAAAATTAGGTGGTTTTCAGTTCAATACATAGACTTTCTAACAATATTGAAAAACTTTTGAGGTAATATCCTGAAATGGTCAAGCAGAGAGAAATAACTATATGTAGGGGATGACATATTTTCCTTTATTAGGTGAGTGGGATGGCCTTCAGTGACCTCTAACATATTTTCCAAGTCTAACATTATATTGACTGTAAAATGCTATAATGAATGCAAGTTAATACATCAGTCATTTTCTGGCAAGTTGCTTCCTGCTTGTTACAAGTAATAAGTCCCAAAGCTGACAGATAGCAAGGAATGAAAATGAGAGTCAAAACAGAGTTAACACACAAATATTCTACTGAATAATTAAGAATACTTTGTACCTGTATTATAGAAATATACCCAACTAACAGGTTGAATCATATGAAATTGATCATATTTAACCATTTTCAGGTTCAACTTAAAAACAACTTGCTAGATTTTATTACCACAGTCACAGTGTTATTTCTGCATCAGTGCTATTACAGAGTCGGTCATAATTTAAAAATATCTGGTTAAAAATGGGGCGCCTGGGTGACTCAGTTGTTTAAGTGTCTGCATTCTGCTCAGGTCATGATCCCAGTCCCGGGATTGAGCCCTCCATCGGGCTCCCTACTCAGTGCGAAGTCTGCTTCTCCCTCTGCTCCTCACCCTGCTCGAGCTCTTTCCCACTCTCTTTCTCTCAAACAGATACATAAAATATTTTAAAAAATAAATAAATAAGGGATGCCTGGGTGGCTCAGTTGGTTAAGTGTCTGCACTGGGCTTGGGTCATGATCGCAGGGTCCTGGGATCAAGTCCCACATCGGGCTCCTTGCTCCATGGGGAGCCTGCTTCTCCCTCTGCCTGCTTGCTCTTTCGCTCTCTCTCTGGCAAATAAATTAATAAAATCTTTAAATAAACAAACAAATAAAATATCTGCTTAAGAAAAACAAAATCAATTTAATAGCAAATGCTTTTTTCTAAAATTTCACTTACACCAACAAAATAGAGGTCCTTAGTTCCTGTCAGTAGACCATAGGAGAATTGGTCTTAAAATCTACAACTAATAGGTCAATTAATTCTTAAGATCTTAAAAAACAGCTAAAACAAATTGTGTACTAAAATATATGTTAGTACTAAACATGTAGTTCAGTAGCAGATTCAAACTTGTTAGTGAATAATCAGAACCTGGACGACAATCTCTTACTTCCATTAGTAATTACATCTTAGGTAATCAGGGCAATTATATTCATACCAGGTTTTTTCTTCATTCAAAAACCAAGCATAATTTTTAAGCCTGCTCTTTTATGAAGGGCATTTCAGCGTTCTTAAACCTAAATCTACATCTTAGCAGTCTAATGCTAGGGGTATTTCCAAAATCAGCAATACTGTAATTGGCACCATTAATTTAATACTGAGATTTTTGGATAAGCAAGTTTTACATTCCCCATTACAGAACTATTCTGCTTAAATCCATGGCCAACAAAGAGCAACTTTCATATCAGGAAATGAATTCTGATGGCTTTTGATTGTCAAAACCCAAAATGATTAAATTTACCTGATAATTCCAACTGATTTTTGACTGGAATTGACTATTTAATTGACCATGATAAAACTACTCTGGCAAAGGCAAAAGAAATACTTAAACATCAAACTAAAGATAATGACTTCACTGAGAACTGATGAAAATTCTTATGATAAATAAGGTGATTCTTCTTGAAGAATAGTATCTCATCATTTTGGAAAATTAATCACAATAGTGTAAACAAAAACTTTTTTTTTTTAAGATTTTATTTATTTATTTATTTATTTATTTGAAAGAGAGAGAGAGAAACAGCATGAGAGGGAAGAGGGTCAGAGGGAGAAGCAGGCTCCCTGCTGAGCTGGGAGCCCGATGTGGGACTCCATCCCAGGACTCTGGGATCATGACCTGAGCCGAAGGCAGTCGCTTAACCAACTGAGCCACCCAGGTGCCCGACAAAAACTCTTATATGAAAATAAAATTGCATTATAATACAGAAAATTTCCTTTAAACTAATGAGTCAACCTAAAGAGCAATTTAGAGTGGGGTTACTTTGTTTTGTTTATAAATGGGAGTAATCACGAATTTTGTTTTCCTGTTCAGCTTATTGATAAAGGTTTCATCTTAAACCATGTCTACAAATCTGTCTTATATATCAGAGTACAACAAAAACTACTTTGAACAGCTGACAATTTGCTATGATCTTTCATACTAAAAATAAATGCTCTTGGTACTTACTTTTCCTAGCCATGTATCTTAAAAATACTAGAACTGACAATTATGATTTAAAAAAAATATTCAGTTCCTAACAGACATTCTCCCTAACCACTCTTCTTTCTTGTTGGCAGAATCTGTCTTCCACTACAGGGGCTGGAAATGCTAGATACTTCCCAGCCTCCTGCAGTTAGGATATAGACAGCAACCCAATCTAGTTAACGGTACTGAAACACAATCTTGTGAGAGGGAAACCAGGAAAGACTTTCATCCCTAATAAAAAGATACATGAGAGAAAATGTCTTTATTCTTTGTCTAGCTATGCAGAAAGAGTTCACATGGCAGGCCTACTGACGAAGTTGGCCTTTGGCTGGGGTCTGGGAACTTAGATTGTGAGAAGGTTCCCACCATTCCCACAACTTGGAAGAGTGCCTCACTGTGTCTAAACTGTTTGTGCAAACAATGTGGTTTATGCTAAATACGTGCTTTCCTTCTGGGAGTCTGGAATTTTGTACATGCTAGGCAGAGGGTATCCACCTGATTAGCCCCCAGTAAAAATTTGAGCACTGTCTAATGAGTTTCCCGGGCAGACAATATTTAACATGTTTTGTAACAACTTGTTGCAGAGGGAATTAAGCACATCCTGTGTGACTCCACTGGGAGATGACTCTTCCAAGTATGCTCCTGGTTTCCGCTGGCCTTCACCCCATTGCCTTTATCCCTTTGTTGATTTTGTTTAGTATCCTTTTGTTGTGACAAATCTTTTGTGCCGAGTCCTGTGAGTTCTCCTAGGAAATCATGGAACCTGGCTTGGTCTTGGGGACCCCAAAAACACTAGCCAATTGGGGTGTCTAAAGGCAATATTTGGAACTGTAGCAGCCATATTTATGGCAACTACTAGAGGATAAGCCTTAAGAATTCAAGAGAATATTCAGAAAAGAGTAGGGGAGAAAAGGCAAGCAGGAGCAAGCTACAAACCTTATAAAATGCATGACTGAGCTGCTGAATAAACTTCCTACCTCCAGACATTTATGTTTAACATTTCAAAAATAAGACATTTTAGCATTGGCATTGGAAATAATCCTTATAACTTTTCCAAGCTTTCTAAAAAAGTGATCATATAAAAGTAGAATAGGATTATTTAAAGACATACTTTTTGGATAATCTAAATTTTAGATTAATTTCTCCAGAAAAGCAAGAAAATAAAAGAAACATAGTTGGAAAACTTTTCACTTCATGGTATCTCTTTAAATAGTAATATCTAAAGTTGGAGATTGCCTATATTGCAGTAGATTATTCAAAGCATTATCCATTTCATCTAAGTTACTGAATTTATTGGCATAAAATCATTGATAATATTCCTTTAGGATTCTTTTAATAAATGCAGAAGCTGTCATGATATGTCACCTCTCTCATTTTTGACACCAGTAATTAGAGTCTTCTCTTTTTCCTAATCAGTCTGGCTAGAAGCTTATACATGTAATAGCTCTTCTCAAACAAGCAATTTCAGGTTTCATTAATTTTTTCTTTCTTTTTTTTTTTTTGTTTGATTTCTCCTCTGATCTTTAGTCTTTCTTCTACTTACTACTTTGTTCCTTTTTCTAGGTGAAGGCTGGTTTGAGACTTTTCCTATTATTGGTGTTTAGTGCTATAAAATTTCCCCTAAGTCTTGCTTTCAGAAGCTTACACCCCACACATTTTGACATATTATGCTGTCACTTGTATCCAGAACAATATACTTTCTCATTTCCTCTTTGAGCCATGGGTTCTTTAGAAGTGTTATTTATTTTCAAATACTTGAGGATTTTCCAGAGATGCTTTGTACAACTTGAATACATTTAAATGCATTAAAACTTCTTTTATGGGGGCGCTCAGTCAGTTAAGCATCTGCCTTTAACTCAGGTCATGATCTCAGGGTACTGGGATCAAGCCCTGCATCAGGATCCCTGCTCAGCAGGGAGTCTGCTTCTTCCTCTCTCTCTGCCACTCCCCCCATTTCTGCTCGCTCTCTCTCAAATAAATAAATAAAATCTTAAAACAACAACAACAAAAAACTTCTTTTATGGTCAAGGATATGAACTAACTTGGTGAATATACTGTGTGCATTGTAAGAAAATGTGTATTCTGCCATTGTTGGGTGAAGTGTTTTATAAATGTTATTTAGGTCACGTTAGTTGATTGTGATGTTAAAGTATTATACCTTATTGATTTTCTACTTATTCTGTCAGCTATTGAGAGAAACATATTGAAATCTCCAACTATAATTGTGGAATTCTCAATTTCTCCTCACAGTTCTGTTTTTGCTTTGTGTATTTTGAAGTTCTGCTATTAGGTGCATAAGTGTTTAGACCTGTTACATCTTCCTGATATATTGAACTCACTGTCATTATAAAACAGTATTTTTTTTACTCTGGTAAAATTCTTTGTCCTTGGATCAACTTTGTCCGATATTAATATATCCAGTTTTCTTTCAATTAGTTTAGTTAACATGCTACGTCTTTTCTTGCATATAGTTGGGTCTTGATTTTTGAATCCAATCTGACAAGCTCTGCTATTTAATTGGGTGTTTTAAATAATTTACATTAAATGTGATTATTGAGATAGATGGGTTTTATCATTTTGTTATTTTTTTTTATTTGCCTCATCTGCCCTCCCTTTTTTCACCTTTGGATTAGTAATATCTTTTATGATACCATTTTATCTCCTTAGTTGGCTTTTAGCTGTAACTCTTTTTGTTGTTGTTATTTTAGTCACTGCTACAGGGTTTATAGTGTACATCTTTAACTTATCCAGTCTACTTCAAGTAACATTACATCAAACTTATATAAGAATCTACATTTGTGGGGCGCCTGGGTGGCTCAGTTGGTTAAGCGACTGCCTTCGGCTCAGGTCATGATCCTGGAGTCCCTGGATCGAGTCCCACATCGGGCTCCCTGCTCGGCAAGGAGCCTGCTTCTCCCTCTGACCCTTTCCCCTCTCATGTGCTCTCTCTCTCTCATTCTCTCTGTCTCAAATAAATAAATAAAATCTTTAAAAAAAAAAAAAAAAAAAAGAATCTACATTTGTGGGGCGCCTGGGTGGCTCAGTCGGTTAAGCGACTGCCTTCAGCTCAGGTCATGATCCTGGAGTCCCGGGATCGAGCCCCATGTCTGGCTCCCTGCTCAGCGGGGAGTCTGCTTCTCCCTCTGCCCCTCCCCCCCACCTCGCTCTTGTGCTCTCTCTCTCTCTCTCATTCCCTCTCTCAAATAAATAGATAAAATCTTAAAAAAAAAAAAAAGAATCTACATTTGTATATTTCCATTACTCTCCTCCCAACCTGTGTTATTGCCATGCATTTCATTTTTACATGTTATAACCCCCACACTACATTGTTATTTTTGTTTAAAGTCAATTATCTTTTTTAAAAAAAGTTTATTACACATAAGAAAATATAAGCACATTAAAAAGTACCAATCTTTACCCATAGGTATTTTTAAAGCCATTCCCATGTGACTTCAACATTGTTATTAGTAAAAGTCAGATTACCCAAATTTAAGCTTTTTCATCCATTTAGCTGATCTTGTTAGTAAAGTCATAAATGTTACAACTATTTTTAAAAATGAAAAAGAACGGGCACCTGGGTGGCTCAGCCGTTAAGCGTCTGCCTTCGGCTCAGGTCATGATCCCAGGATCCTGGGATCGAGTCCCACGTCGGGCTGCCTGCTCGGTGGGAAGCCTGCTTCTCCCTCTCCCACTCCCCCTGCTTGTGTTCCTGCTCTCACTATCTCTCTCTCTGTCAAATAAATAAATAAAATCTTTAAAAAAAAATGAAAAAGAACGATTATTAAATTACTTAGGTCTGTAGTCCAAGTATTTAGTGAGACCTGGTTGAGGGAATTCAAGGGTTAGTTCCCTGAAGATAGAGGTTCATCACTTCCCTGGGACAGACAAAAATATGTTATTTCCTCCTTCCATAACTCCAGAGGGCGTATTCTGAACTACCTAAAGCTAGAAATAGAGACTTGGACTCACTGGCTCTCACATCTGTATAAATGTTTTATCTAAAAAATATTAAAAGTGGGCACCTGGGTGGCTCAGTTGGTTAAGCAACTGCCTTCGGCTCAGGTCATGATCCTGGAGTCCCGGGATCGAGTCCCGCATCGGCGGGCTCCCTGCTCGGCGGGGAGTCTGCTTCTCCCTCTGACCCTCCTCCCTCTCATGCTCTCTGTCTCTCATTCTCTCTCTCTCAAATAAATAAATAAAATCTTTAAAAAAAAAAAAAATAAAAATAAAAAAATAAATAAAAAATATTAAAAGTGCCAACTTAGATGGCCTTGACCATTCAGCTAGAAATAATCTGATACATGTGAGGAATTAATGACATCTGCCAAGTTGTCTGCTAACTCCTCTTTATTTCTACCTCCTTAACTCTTTACTTGGTCTCTTTGTCCTATAATCACCTGTCCTGTACTATTTCCTCCTTCCCTGGAAAGGCACTGTAGAAAAATGGCAAAGTACCTAAGCTTCAGTTAGAGTTGGACAGAGTTTAAGTCCCAGCTCCTCCATTACAGTTCTGTAATCTTGGAAAGTTATTTCACCTTCCTATAACTTACTTTCTTCATTTGTAATAGGAAAACAATAATGGAACTTGATTATAGGGTTGCTAGATTAAATCAATCAATATAGGTAAAACTCCTTGCCCATAGTAAGTGGTCAAAATGTCATCCATTATTATTTCATTACTGCATTTTGGGATTTTTTTAAAGTGGGCTTATCAATCTACTTGTCTCAGACTTTCATCAGTTACCTTTTAAAGACATTTAAATAATAAGAAAAAAATAGGGCATATATTACCAAGGTAGTTTGCATTTCCAGTGTTCTTCATTTCACTGGGTAGATCAATTTGGTATCACTTCCCTTCTGCCTAAAGGACTTCATTTCATGTAGATCAGGTCTATTGGTAATGAATTCTTTCAGCTATTATATCTCTTAAAAAGCCTTTATTTTACCTCATTTTTGAAAGATTTTCATTAGACAGAGATCTAGGTTGACAGTTTCTTTCAGTAGAGATGTTGCTGTACTATATTCTTGTTTGCATAATTTCTGACAAGAAATATACTGTCATCCTTATTTTTGTTCTTCCTGTGGAATGTCTTTTTTTTTCCTTCGGCCACCTTTCAGATTTTCTCTTTATCACAGATTTTGAATAGTTTGAATATGATGTGCCTTGGTGTAATCCTCATGCTGGGGTTCATTGAGATTCTGAATCTGTTTATAGCTTTCATCATATTTGGAAAAGTTTTAGCCATTATTTATTAGATTATTTTTTCCATCAGGCCTTCTTTCTCTTCTCCTTTAGGGACTCCAATTTCATGTATATTAGGTCAATTGAAGTTATCCCACAACTCAAAGATGTTCTGTTCATTTTTAAATTATTTTCCTTTCTTTGTGTGTTTCATTTTGAATCATTTATACTTGTATGTCCTAGAGTTCACTAATGTTTCCTTCTGCAAAGTTTAATCTGACATTAATCCCATCTCACCTATTTTTCATCTCAGGCATTATAGTCTTCATCTTTAGAAGTTCAGTGTGTTCGTACTTAACTTTTGTACATATGGAATACAGTTATAACTATTATTTTAAAAACTATTTTAATGCACGTATCTGCTGATTCTAATCTCTGTATCAGTCTGGAGTCAGTTTAAATGATTTATCTTCTCATTATGGGTCTTATTTTCCTGCTTCTTTGCATGCCTGGAAATTTTTCATTAGATGCTGAATATGTTTATAAATATTCTTGAGTTTGCTCAGGAATGAAGTTACATTACTTGAAAACTTGGAAGTTTGATCCTTTTGGGTCTAGCTATTAAGATTTGTTAGGCTGGCCAGAGCAACACTCAGTCTAGGTCTAATTATTCCTCGCTACTGGAACAAGATTGTTCGTGTACTCCACCTACTGTCCCGTGAATCTTGAGGATTTCCAGTCTGGTTTGTGGGAACAGGAAGTATTCCTGGCCCTGTGGAATACACAAGTACTGTTTCCTCTAATTCTTTTGTGTGATTCTTCACTCAGGAACTGTCCTCACATACCTGTACTTATTGAGTACTCAGCTTAATACTTGAAGGGGACCCTCTGTAGGTCTTTGGGGTTCTCTCTCTGTGTTGTTTTCCCTCTCCATTACTCTGTTCTGTTAACTCTAGCTGCCTCAGTCCTCCTAAACTTTTCAGCAACATTTCCTGAATCTAGGAAGTCTACCATTCTCTACCTGGCTTCCCATATCTTGCACCACAGCCCAGAAACTCTCTCGAGGTAGTAAGCTGAGCAATCACAAGGGTCACCTTGTTTCCATCTCTCAGGGATATCACTATTTGATATCCAGTGTCTTAAAAATTGTTGTTTCACAAATTTTGTCCATTTTTTAGTTGTCATGGGCCAGAGGGTAAATCCCATCCCTGTTATTCCTTCTTGGCTAGAAGTCTAAGGTTCACTAGCTTATTATGTTTATTTCTCTGTATTGAACCATTGTAAATGGCATCTCAGTTCAATCATCCCTGATGGATTGGGGTCAAATCTTACACGGTTATGAGGCTGACTCTTTAAATTGTTTCTCTGTGGGTCTTTTCACTAACTGCCTTAAAGGCAGTCATTCTTCTGTTTAAAAAGCACATTTCAAAGAAATAGTACTATGGCTAAGGAATTTTAATGCTATGGGGAAGAATGTCCAGAAGTTTGTGCAGCTAAGTAAGTCACAAAGTGATTTTCATTCTACAGAGTTTCTATAAGAAGGATTTTTCTTCTTTTATACTTTTTGCAAATGAAGAGAACATTCATGGGAGGAGCAAGAAGATACTGAATGTGGAGGCAGGAAAAAGGAAGAATAGCAGACCTTGAGAAGGGATTGAAAATAAAACTTTTCTAAGAAAAAATCACAGAAGCCAAAAATCTCTGATAACATTTGCACATCAGACTTTGTCTTCTATTTATTTAAAAAAAATAGTCTTCTTTCTTCCTACTCAAAAATCCAATGTTTACTTAACTAATATGCTAAGGTGAAATATTAATCAAAGCAGAGAGCTGGAAGCATTATGATTATCCCTTAATAAATGTCAAAACAAAATATGGCAAGTTCTTGCAAGTATAAGGTAGTCAAGATAATTCCTATAGCAAAAGTTTTTATACCTGTGGCCCATAGGCTTTATTTGGCCTGTAGACATGTTGTATACGGCCTATAGAGTAATGGCCACACCATGTTTCACGAAAGTGTTATTTGGAGGCCAATATTTATAAACTGGAAGATTTCATGAATCGAAGAGATATAAAAACCTTGGGGAAAAGAGAGGTGGTAGCACTCAAGGTGGGTAGCAGACGTCCCCTTTAGTTAGAGTCTGAGCCCTTTAGTTGACTACAATGTCAGTGTCCATCATTCATCACTCTTTCCCCCCCTCACTCAACTACCCCTGGCCTTCCTTGCCTTTTTAGGTATTTAGGCTAGTGACACCTGATTGAGGGTATGTATAATAATATCCCAACAAATTAACCCATTTTTTTTAACTTAGAAAACATATAAAAGCATCACTATAATCTCTCTCTCTCTCTTTTTTTTTTAAGGGGAGATGGGATTTTTAGAAAGATACATTGAAAAGAGTACTTATTTTCTACTAATTGTAGGAAGGCTGCACCTGGGGCACATTTTTAAACTGTAGATTCCTGGTGATCTAGGAGGTGTCCCAAAATGTTTATTTTTAACAAATTCATAGGTAATTCAGGTACAGCTGACATTTGGAAGCCACAATCTACCCTGCCTTCTGGCTATGTTTCAGAAGGTACACAAAAAAGGAAGCATAATTACAAAGAGTTAAAACAATGTTATTGGGAAATTATACTCTGGCACACTTTTTCTCACAATGCACTCTACTTAAACAGGAAAAAAATGTAAACTTTAGGTACACAATAAGAGTAACTCTGTATTTAGTTTTCAGTATTAATGCTTCAACAAAGAAAACTGGAAAAGCAAGCATGTTTTTAAAAAAGGTGCTATACAGGGCGCCGGGGTGGCTCAGTTGGTTGGGCGACTGCCTTCGGCTCAGGTCATGATCCTGGAGTCCCGGGATCGAGTCCCGCATCGGGCTCCCTGCTCGGCAGGGAGTCTGCTTCTCCCTCTGACCCTCCCCCCTCTCATGTGCTCTCTCTGTCTCATTCTCTCTCTCTCAAATAAATAAATAAAATCTTTAAAAAAAAAAAAGAAAAGAAAAAAAAGGTGCTATACAGCAAATTTCTGTACACCAAAAATTTCTATATATTGGGGTTTCTTTGCACCTTAGTGCTTTATAAGAGAACTGAAATAGGGGTCTAAGTGCCCCTTCCAACTGTAAAATGATCCAACTTCAGCTGTACCCAATATTTGTCAACCTCAGTTAAAAAGAAAATTTTCAACTTAAACAAAATCGTATTATTAGTGATTAGACATTCAAGTTTGCTTTTACTATCACAGATTTTTAACTACTAATAAAGGAATGGGGATTAATAGGTCAAAAGGGTGAGAAATGTTTGACTAAATGGAAAAAAAGAAAAGCAGTAAAATGAAGCATACTATTATATAAAAGAGGAAAACTTTGTTTGTAAATATTCTTTTCAAAATCAAAGAAATTTTTAGCATATTATATTGGTACATGTTTCACATTAAGAAAGACTAAAACATCAGTTTGGCACATCATTCATTAATGTTTCCTCCTGGCTTCGGAGACATTACTGAAAATGAAGGCTACAGAAGAGTACTCCAGGGAAGACCTGGAGATAGGAACAGAAAAATGACTTACTTTTCAATCTTTGTACCTTTCAATCTTGTACAATTTATATGTTTTACCTATTCTTAAAAATAAAAAAGCAATCTTTATCTGCTATAATTAAATTGGAGTCTGCACAACTCATCTCCTTCATAGGGCAACAAAACTGTTTACTTAACAAGAGAACTACATGATCACTGAAACTATCTGCATGAGAACAGTATTTGTATAATACTTAAGTTAAAAAAAAAAGCAAAAAGAAAAAATATGCAACGGCAGTTAAAGGAAAGGATTAATAAGTGACTTTATGTCTCAAAAAACTTTAGGATGCAAATTCCACTTCTCTAAATAAGAGTTAAGTGCCAACCAATTATATTTTGAATGAATTTTAAAACCACATGATAAACTAAATCTTAGAAACTTTTGGAGTTCTCCTATCAGATACTTTTTACATCACCACATACAAAGCATGCAGGCCTACTGAAAGAGCTGATTCAAAGGAGAAGAAAAGAAACTTTGTTAGCAGTCACCAACAGTTTGGGGGCTCTGTAAATAACAGCTGTCAACCAAACCAAAGGACAATATTTAAGTGCATTAAGAATGGAATGGAGAGCTGGTCAAAGTATTCTTCATGACCATACCTCAATAAGATCATTACTTCTAACCCTGAACTAAAAGTTATAAATGATTCTCACTATTAAAATGTAAACAGGCTTAAGGGACCAGACTGACTAGATTCATAATGCTGGCTCTCCCACTTAACTGTCTATATTACTTTGGGCAAATCTACCTCAGTTTCCTTACCTGTAAAAATGAAGGTAACAGTAGTATCCACTTTAAGGCTACTTTGAGGAATTAAACTTTTTACTACATTAAGCAGGACACTTTATAAATGTGTGTATTATCATTATTATCTAAACATCCTTGTAAAACAATAACCCAGCCTCAAAGTACATCTTCTAGTTGTCTAAAGCATTGGCTAAGAGAATTCAATGCATTATAATAAATAAGCCTCTTCTGTATTCAAAAAAAAATCTTCATGTAAAATATAATGTTTCTCAACAGAAAAATTCTATATGTCATGAGCTCTTCAAAATCTAAACTTTCAACTCCTAAAACAGGTTGGTTTTCCCTTACATATCACCATTTAGAACATTTTTGTTTCTTTCTGGTCTTTTCTAAAATTAAAGTTTTCATATTTGTATTCTTTTTGTATTTACCCAAAGAATACAAAAATATTAATTCAAAGGGATACATGCACTCTGATGTTTATTAGCAGCATTATCTACAATAGCCAAATTATGGAAGCAGCTCAAGTGTCCATCAACTGATGAATGAATAAAGAAGATGTGGGAATCTCACACACACACACACACACACACACACACACACACACACACACAGAATATTATTCAGCCATAAAAAAGGAATAAACTCTGGCCATTTGCAACAACATGGATGGAGCTAGAGAGTATAATGCTAAGCGAAATAAGTCAGAGAAAGACAAATAGCATATGATTTCACTCATATGTGGAATTTAAGTAACAAAAAAATGAGTGAAGGGAAAAAAAAAAAAAGAGAGAGAGGAAAACCAAGAAACAGACTCTTAATTATAGAGAACAAACTCATGGTTACCAGAGTGGAGGTGGGTGGGGGATGGGCTGGATGGGTGATTGGGATTAAGGAGTGTACTTGTGACAAGCACCGGGTGTTGTATGGAAGTGTTGAATCACTGTATTGTACATCTGAAACTAATATAACACTATATGTTAACTAATTGGAATCTAAATAAAAACTTTAAAAAACACGAAAATAAATAAATAAAACCATCTATATCTCAAAAAAGATGTTTTATTTTAGATCAGTCTATTATTAAAGATTTATTATGTTAAGTTTTAAGACAATTTTTAATAATTTTATTTTATTTTTATTTATTTATTTTTAAAAATTTTATTTATTTATTTGACACAGAGAGAGAGAGAGCGAGAGCAGGAACACAAGCAGGGGGAGTGGGAGAGGGAGAAGCAGGCCTCCCGCGGAGCAGGGAGCCCGATGCGGGGCTCGATCCCGGGACCCTGGGATCATGACCTGAGCCGAAGGCAGACGCCCAATGACTGAGCCACCCAGGCGCCCCTAATAATTTTAAATATATAAGACTAACTTCTCTGTTTTCATTTAATAAGCAATGCATATTCTCTAATTAAATTATGTAAGACAAAAATTAACATTTTCATAAAAAATAAAGCAAAATAAAAACTATGGTTATAGTCATGCTTTACTAAGTTTTACCTTCTTTCTATTTAACATATTTCCATGTTATAAACAACCTCTTTTTAACCTAATTTTTGAGGATCACAAAATTCCATTGTAAGGCTTCAGAATAATTCATTCCTCCTCTGTCGGTTACTTATATTGTTTCCAATTTTATACCATTACAAATAATGCTGTGATGAGCATTTAAACATTTTTAAACGATTTTCAAAAGGACACTTTATTATCTTTACTTCACTCAACAGTTTATAGGTACATGATTGCTATGAAGACCCCAGGTTAGAATAAGACCTTGAGGGAAAAAAAAACCGAAAGGAAAATATGCTACCATTCCAAGAACAACTGTTGAAAAGCTCATGAACAATTTCATAAATTTAAATTCCAACACAGACTATGGAGTTCTCTTACACATTTTCTATGCAAAGTGAGATGATTTCTTGCCTCTCCTTGATACTTTTCATTTTAAAAGATACTACTCACATGAGAAGCTATGGTTAAGATCATTAACTCTGGAGTCACACAGATTCCAAATCCCTGCCCCCCTACTGACTAGCCAGCTGTGCACCTATGACCACGCATTAAGTCTTTCTAAGCCTTAGTTTTCTCATCTATAACTTAAAAAGAATAATAGCACCCACCTTACAGGATTGTTGTAAAAATAAGTAATATCCTATGTGTCCGGTTCTTAAAATAATGTCTAGCACATAGTAAATACACAAACAGCATCATATCATTTAACTGTTTCCAGTGCTCAATGTTTTCGTGGTCTCAAAGACATCATAAATATATGTTGGTCTGTGTATAAATTATTGGCTTAATCTACAGATTATGATGGCACAGATGCATATTTACAAACTGCTACATTATATAATTTTTAAAATATTGTTCAGTCTAAAAAGCTGATTGTCAAAATAGTCAAAATAAAGGTTAAATAATAGTTTTAACGGAATCATAAGAAATGAATTTCAGGGGCGCCTGGGTGGCTCAGTCGTTAAGCGTCTGCCTTCGGCTCAGGTCATGATCCCAGGGTCCTGGGATCGAGCCCCGCATCGGGCTCCCTGCTCCGCGGGAAGCCTGCTTTTCGCTCTCCCACTCCCCCTGCTTGTGTTCCCTCTCTCGCTGTGTCTCTCTCTGTCAAATAAATAAATAAAATCTTAAAAAAAAAAAAAAAAAGAAATGAATTTCACTGTTTATACCATACACCACTGAAATGATTTCTCTTCTTGGGGCGCCTGGGTGGCTCAATCAGTTAAGCCTCTGCCTTGGGCTTGGGTCATGAACTCAGGGTCCTGGAATCAAGCCCCGCAGCGGGCTCCCTGGCTCAGCTGGGAGTCTGCTTCTTCCTCTCCCCACTGCTTGTGCTCTCTCTCACATAAATAAATAAGACCTTTAAAAGAAAAGAGAAACTATTTCTCTTCAGACAGAATAAATTCTTAAGTCTTTTCACATGATTAAAGGTCAAATATATTTAAAAGGATGCTAAGTGAACTAGGAGTAATTTATAAGCTAGAGTAACATTAATTCTCCTAGTTTTTACTTTCCTTATAGTTATTTGGTAATACAAAAAGCAGTAGAAAAGGAAAGTGCACCAGCCACCATTATGTACACCTTATTATTTTTTTAAGATTTTATTTATTTATTTGACAGAGAGATAGAGAGAGCCAGAGCACAAGCTGGGTGGGTGGGGGTGGGGGAGATGGCGGAGGGAAAAGGAGAAGCAGGCTCCAGGCTGAGCAGGGAGCCTGATGCGGGGCTTGATCCCAGGACCCCAAGATCATGACCTGAACCAAAGGCAGCCACCTAACCGACTGAGCCACACAGATGCCCCTTATGTACACTTTATTAATCAAGATGATGACAATTAATCCTTTACCCATTTGGCCAGCTAAGACATTATTTTTAGAGGCCTACACCAAATTTTCTTATTACTTAACAATCAGCTAGGTGACTTTAGGCAATCAATCAACTATGTGTAAATAGCCAAGAGGTTTAGTATTTTATTGTTTCAGAAATTAAAGAATAAAGCAAGTCCTGAGTTGGTAAAATACTAAATATATTTTTAAATTATACTTCCTACATCACACTTGATATAGCAGATAAAACATTTATCTGAATTAAAAATGGAAAGAAGGGTTTATTTCAAAACTCTTTAGGAGTTGCTATCTTTCAAGTATAATGCTAACTTCTAAGAAGAGGACTGAAAAAATCTTTTGTAGCAAAAGCAATTTGCAGACAACATTCCCAATTAATTTTAAATTTTGAATCCTACAGATAACTATAATCATAATGATTAAGTATAAAAGCTGACAGGAAAGTCACACTAGTGGCAAATAAATAACCCTACTATAGCAGAACATTAAACAACAGGATGAGATTTTTATTTTAAACACCTTTTCCAAATTTATAGCTTAGATGGCTCATTTTAAATATAATTCCCAATCTCAGATTAAGTGAACCCAGCAGTAACTAATTTACAAAGCATTTTCAATTGAACATCAAACATACTTTAGAGTCAAGATCCTTTGTCCCCTTGTCTTGTTAAAGTGGCAGATAGCAACAAATGATAAATATCTTCCAATCAATAGCTGACGTAGCTCAGTAAGAACTGAGAAAAATTACTTCCCATTTGACCCAATCCTCCCAGCTGCAGTGAGGTTTCCTCGTTATTCTAGACTTCATATTCTATTTGACCATCACAGACTGCAATAATCCTTAAACTTACTTTCCATTTTCTGCAGAAATGGATTTAGGCCATCACTGTTCAAATTATTCAACTTTAAACTGATAAGGCCTATAAATCCTTCATCAATCTCCCATTACTTTCCCAGCGATGACGATCTCTATCTAACCTCTACTTCTCTCCTCAAACGTCCAATTCTTCACCACTACACAAATCATACTTAAAAGCAGGTAATCTTGCCCCTTATGACAGCACTTTCTGAAGATAATAGCATTAAGTGTGGATTCTCCTACACAACCTTGTTTTCATTTCTATGCATCAATAGGCCCACATCTATTTTCATAGCCTTCCCTTCAACCTTACAGAAAAGTTGCTTTCCTTATGACTAATGCTGACAATTCTACCAGGGGCTCTTTCCTTCCCAGCCAGAGCCTCACAAAAGGAAATTACTGTTTTACTCTTTCTGGCATTTTAAATCATTTCTTACAGAATCTGTCCTTTTACCATCTTCAGTCTTAAAAATAAATTTTTTTCTGATCTATGAAATCTCCTAGATCATCCAAATCTCATCTGTTTTGGGACATGCAGGTGGCTCAGTCGGTTAAGCAGCTGCCTTCGGCTCAGGTATGATCCCAGGGTCCTTGCTCAGCAGGGAGCCTGCTTCTCCCTCTCCCTCTGCCTGCCACTCCCCCCGCTTGTGCCCTCTCTCTCTTTCTCTCCCTCTCCCTCTCTGACAAATAAATAAAATCTTAAAAAAAAAAACCTCATCTGTTTTGCCACGAAATGCTACCCTCCATTTCAATTTCCTTCCTATTCCCCTCTTTATCAGTATAGTAAAATGCTTCTTTTGAAGGTAATAATATTCAACTGATCATACCATTCTTTTTCTTCTACTTTTCTTCAGTCATCTTTCTTTGGTTCCCTGTGACATCTGGCACCATTGGTCATGTACTCCCTGACGGACTCTCCTAACGCACTTTCTTTAACATTAGACTTTCCTAGCTCTTTTACTCTTTAGACACTTCCTTCCCAGTCCCAATACTTTTCTCACTCTCACATGACATCTTCTGCACCTTTATTTATTTATTTATTTATTTATTTTTAAGATTTTATTTATTTGACAGAGAGAGAGAGAGAGCACAAGCAGGGGGAGTGGGAGAGGTTCAAGAAGCAGACTCCCCGCGGAGCAGGGAGCCTGACGTGGGGCTCGATCCCAGGACCCTGGGACCATGACCTGAGCCAAAGGCAGACACCCAACCGTCACTTCAGCACCTTTTAAACACCTCCTCTCTCCTGAATTCACTCACTAAAATCTTTTATTCTGTTGATACACCATGCTCATTCTTATAATAATGTCTTCAAAACAGTGTCACGCTCTAGCCCCCAAGTGAATCCTGACTGAATCAAGGCACACTTTCTTCTTTCAAATGTTATTGTACTTATTTATTGTTTTCTAATATCTACTGGTTTCCTGTCTGCATTTTTTTTTTAACCTAAATTTTAAGTTTTTTTTGGTAGGAACCATTTTCCTTTTACTTTTCAGTATTTCTCAAAATACAGAAAAAAATTCTCAACACAGAGTATTCAAATACTTTACAGCTATATAATTTGTTTAGACAAAAACCAAGACATTCAAGACAAAAATAAATTTGTATTACTTATAAAACATTTCTAATTGTTGCTATTTTAACTGTAGTCAAACAATCCTGTGGGTGTTTTTTTCTACCAATTTCCATATTTTTCACATATTCAAAGGGATATGTCAGATTTGCTCACTTTATTTCCTTTAAAATGTCAACCATTTTAGTCTTAACATGACCTGTATGTATCTACCATATCTAAAAAGATCTTATGTAGGGGCACCTGGGTGGGGCAATCAGTCAGGCACCCAACTCTTGGTTTTGGCTCAGGTAGTGATCCCAGGTTGTGAGATCAAGCCCCGCCCAGGCTCCACGCTTAGTGCAGCATCTGCTTGAGATTCTAATCTCCCTCGCCCGTTCTCTCTCTAAAATAAGTAAATAAATAAATCTTTAAAAAACAATAACAATAATAAATAAAATAAATAAAAACATCTTACATAAAAAACAATCTGATAACCAAGACACAGTCAATGACCTAATCAAGACAATGTATACCAGAGAGGCTAAAATTTGGGTGATAAAGAGATAAACCACGCTTTTGTCTTATGATTATTAATCATATTTCTGGCTGCTATTTCCCCCCAATATATACATAGCTGAAGAGGGAAGTGAAAGGTAAAGAATTCTTGTAAACTGAATCAGTGGACCCAATCATTTTGTATGTGTAGTAACTCAGAAATAAAATTCACAAAACCTTATGAGGTAGGTATTACTATTTCCATTTTACAGATCAGACCCAAGATTAAATTTCTTATCCAATGACTCTAATTACGGAAAGAGCTAAATGCAAACCAAAGACTATCTAAATTTAAACTCTGTGTTTCTTGGGGCGCTTGGGTGGCTCAGTCGTTAGGCGTCTGCCTTCAGTTCGGGTCGTGATCCCAGGGTCCTGGGATCGAGCCCCACATCGGGCTCTCTGCTTGGCAGGAAGCCTGCTTCTCCCTCTCCCACTCCCCTTGCTTGTGTTCCCTCTCTCTCTGTCTCTCTGTCAAAATAAATAAATAAAATCTTAAAAAAAAAACAAAAAACTCTGTGTTCTTTCTACTACACTCTACTTCCTAATTTATGCCTGAATGTGAATAAATAAATCATAACACTACCTAGCTATAGTTTTCACAAAAGCTAAACACTTAAAAATGAATATAAATACATTAACTTTGTTTTGCTAAAGATCAACAATAACTCAATTTAAAATGTCAAGGGTAGGTCAATTACTAAAAATTGTGTGAAGACATATTATTACAAGGAATTAAATATCAAACAATACAAAGTATAAAAGTACCAAATAATCTTAATGGCCATGATCCAGCCTGAAGAGAGTAAATCTAGTTTCTCAAATATCCTCTAGGTCAAGGCACTTTAATTAGCATTATTTATGTGTTAAATATCAAGTGGCAAGTCAATAAAACCAAGCTCCCTTCCATCCCCAAAACCTAGCATATGGTCTATAATTTATCTATGCATACTACAACGAAAATCCACTAAACTGGAAACAAATGGAGATCAGATGTTAGGAACTCTGGCAAAAACAATAACTGAATCCCCAATATCTATTCTCCTTAATTAGTTTTGGGATAGCCAAGTATCCAGAAAAACTAGAATTCCCAGCTTCCATTGCAAGTAGGGGTGGCCAGTATAAATAGAAGTCACTAGGTAAGCCTTCCAAGAAAACTTTTTGAAAGGATCTGACTCATCTGGAAGGCACACCTTTTTCTGCCATTTTCCCCATTTCTTCCATATTCTGCCTGCCTAGAAAGACAACACATTTTGAACAGAATGCTGGCAGTCATTTTGTGACCACAGGCCATCTTGAGGATGAAAGCCATGCATCAAGGAGATAGAAAAGAAAAAAGATGTCTGAGTTCACTACCATGTCTTGAAACTGCCATGCTTGATTTGGAGTATTATGCTTGGGTTTTGTGATATGTTAGAGAAAAATAAATCCCTACCTTCTTTAGGCCATTGTACCTTGTACACTGTATTTAGGTCTCTTGTACTAGCAATCCTATGCAATTTCTACTGGAAAAAGCAAAATAATTCATTGCATTGGTCTTGGATAGGGCAAGCACAAAGAATATTGCAGGTAGCATTTCTCAGATCAGTGCTCCTATTATCAGATGCTAAGATATGTATTATGAATTCTTTAATTATTGACAAATAAATGAAAAATTATATATATATATATCATCTGGGAGATTAATAAGGTATATTAGCATATTAAAGATTCTAAACGTGTTCACAGTATTAGTTAGGGAAGAGTGCCCAAAAATATATTCTAAACAATTTTAGTTTATGCTATACAACACTCCCAGGAGCACAGCAACATAAGATTTACAAATATTAGATAATAGCTCTGTGTGTTTGTGAGTTTGTGAACATGTACATTTAAGTACACTAGAATTTATATATCCGAGAGTGTTATCTTTCAAAAGAGATACTTTAGAAGGATACATAACCTTGTCCTCAAACATAATATCAGAAACATTTCTGGGACTCTCTTTTTAAATTACATTTAGAGCCATATTTTAAAAATCACTCCTTTTACCTTACAAGCATTTTTCATTTTAATTCAAATTATACTCCTTAAACACTCACCTTTCTAAAACAATAACACATCTATTATTTAATTGAATCAAACCTACACTCAAATAGGTCTGGCACCAAAAAGGAGATTCAAAAAAACATGCTGTAGGGCGCCTGAGTGGCTCAAATGGTTAAGCATCTGCCTTCGGCTCAGGTCATGATCCCAGGGTCGTGGGATCGAGTCCCACATCAGGCTCCTTGCTCAGCAGGGAGCCTGTTTCTCCCTCTGCCTCTCTCTCTCTCTCTTTCTCTCTCTGTCTCTCATGAATAAATAAAAATCTTAAAAAAAAAACAAAACAAAACACCATGCTGTATGTTTTAAAAGTAACTCCAAACAGGAGATGTAATGTTCTAAAAATGAATAGTTTGAAGAGAATGACATTTATTTTTACAAGTTCCACTAAGTGTATAAAAATCAGGCACACATCACATAAGTTCAAGTAATAAGTGGAAGAAACATGTAACCCAAGGAACAAAGTAGTGCCATAAACTGAAAAAAAAGGCACATTTAAGTTCATGTATTACCTTTACCCAGTGTTAAAACAAACAAAACAAATAAACCTCTTATAAATCAGAGTATACCAAAAATAATAACAGCTAATATTTATTAAATACTTAGTTTGCATTAGGCACTGCTCTAAGTGCTTATGTGTATTAACTCATTTGGTCCTTAAAAAAATCCCGTAAGAGGCCTGATCATTATCTTCATTTTGCAGACGAGGAAATTAAAGTACAGTGAGGTTAAGAAACTTACACAAACTAAATCATATTCAGAAATCAAAACCCAGGGGTGCCTTGGTGGCTCAGATGGTTAAGCGTCTGCCTTTGGCTCAGGTCATGATCCCAGGGTTCTGGGATCGAGATCTACCCCCACTCCCAGCATCAGGCTCCCTGCCTGCTCAGTGGGGAGCCTGTTTCTCCCTCTCCTTTTACTGCTCCCCCTGCTGTGCTCTCTCCCTCTTTCTGTCACATAAATAAATAAAATCTTAAAAAAAAAAGAAAGAAAGAAATCAAAACCCAAGCAGACCAGCTCCAGAGTGGTCAGTACCATGCACAGCTGCATCTAAAAACAATTCATATATACTCAGATAGGTACACATGTGTTTGCAAAGTTTTACAAGGCAATTTTACATGTTGTTTAATTTTATCTTCACAGCTGTTCTATGTCAATATATCCTGTCAATAGATGGACTTAGTTGGCATGAATTCAAGTAATTAAAGCTATGTGTCCATAGATTATTCCACTTATCTGCTGTCTTAGAAATGTATCCCTTCTGTGCCTCGCAGAGGTTCTGGCAGATAACAGGAATTCAATGTATATTTACTGAATAAAGAACAATTAGAAAGGGAACTGGACATGAGAATGTGGTCAGATTGGTCCTGATTCATCAATACAGCTACTAGAAAAACACTCAGCTAGCTTGGCTCACCAACAGTGATTCTTTAGTATCCATTTAGGTGGAAGAACAGTATCACTCATTTTTCAATTAAATCTTAGTATCTCAATACAATCTTAAAATTCCTTTGAAGTTAGAAGTCTTGATGTACTAACATAAACACTGAGAAAGATTCAGATGCAATCTTACTCAAAAACATAACTCAGTATGGTCTTCAGTTACACAATGAGTATGATATATTATGTGGCCACATTAAAATATTTTCTTTTATTTAAAGATTAAAGGAAATTCCTATTAAATTTTAATAATGGAGAATACAGTCTAGATTTTTCATTGTAAGTGAAAGAATTGTATCATATGAGTGTTGGAGGGTATGCTGACTTGAATTATAACTAAAGTTACCAGTATTGCTGGGTACTATGTAATAACACATTTCCTTTTTGCTATTCATTTGTATACACTCAAAGCAGTGCTAGAATTTCGAAGTTCTGATTGAACTCAATTGAATGATACATATCTACAATACAGTTTTATCTCTCTTAGTTTGATAATTGATCATTCCTGAACTAAGTTTTCTATTATATTATATAGATAGATAGATATAGGTGTCTATATCTATCTGTATTTTTTTTTAACTATCAGGGTTTTGTTTTGTTTTTTGTTTTAACAAAACATCTATTCTAGCTTTCATGAAGTACAGCTATTTTAGCTTTGGTAGATTTTCACATAATACTTAGAAAATTGAGCTACGTTACATAAATTTGAAATACGGCCTGACACTTATACCTTAAGCTAAGTATAGATATTAGCATCAGAATAAAATTAAGGCAGATTGTGTGAAGGATGAATTATACTATGTTCAAATAATTCCATAAAATTACATCTCAGCACAAGTCAAGAATATGAAAGACACTGAAGAGGGAATAAATCAAAACCTTACAATGAGGGAAATTCCTGTACCAAAATACTGATTTTTTCACTTCAAAACTGAATTACATAATGTTCTCTAGAAGAGATATCTGACTACACTAAGACCTAAAATAATCATCTCTTAATAATTTAAATGTTTATTTTAAAAATTACAGAAAAAGTGCATTAAGTAATACTTAGCAGTGCTGAGAGAAACTAAGTTTCTTAAAAGCGTTCCCTAATTTTAAAAAATTCCCAGGCTCTATCTTTCTTCCAAAAAAACCCCAAAAAGAAACAAACAAAAAACACCAACTTTGAATATTTCTACCACATTCTCAAGTTACATAATCATTCTAACCTTAATTTAAGTTATTCAGCAAGAAAGTTTCATTTTTCTTCCACAGACTACATTAGAGCTAAATGGAAAAGCTTCAAAACATGAAAACAATATTGTATACAAAATATTCTATCAGGCATCCTTTCAAAAGAACTCTCATTATCCTGGATGCAACTTGTCTGACCCCAGTAGGTAAAAAAAGCATGTATTTATGTAAAAAGAAATGTACCATCTACCAATAGAAAAAAAAATACTTTTAATTGAAAATGATTTGTTTCCATGTCTACTCAGAACACACTAAACCAATAAAGAAAACTGATATTTTAGGTGTTTGGGGGGGTGGTATAAAAATGAGATGGACTAGGGGCGCCTGGGTGGCTCAGTCGTTAAGCGTCTGCCTTCGGTTCAGGTCATGATCCCAGGGTCCTGGGATCGAGCCCCGCATCGGGCTCCCTGCTCAGCGGGGAGTCTGCTTCTCCCTCTCCCACTCCGCCTGCTTATGTTCCCTCTCTGGCTGTCTTTCTCTGTCAAATAAATAAAACCTTTAAAAAAAAAAAAAAGAGATGGACTACACACATCATAGTTTCTTCTAAGCTGTGCATCAGTAGTTAACAAGTGGTAAACACCAATAAAATTCATGACATAGAATTAGCTTCCAACCACCTCAAATTGTTTAGGAACCTCATACTTTGTTGAAGGGGAAACTTGCCCTTGTGGGAAAGAATAAAGTCTCTCATGCATCTGTATGTTCATGTTAAAACTAATATGATGGTTTTCTGCTGGGAAATTGAATCATATCATATGACAACTAAGAGTTTCTATAACTAAAAGAAAAACAAACTAACAAAAAACAAAAATACCTTCACCAGATAGAAAAACCTTGAATCAAATTCCAACACTTGAATTGAAATGATGACGTTCTCTATTTCCCAACTTGAAACTGTTGGAGTACACAAGGGCAATTAAGCCATCGGTTAGATTCAGGGCATACTGATACAAATAATGCACACAAGTACACTGAAGTTCCACCTCTGAGTTAACTTTGAAAAGGAAAACCTTGTAACTAGGTATAGCAGATTGAGGAAAGATGTAATATAAGCATCAAATATGTGGTATTTCTCCACATTAGAAAAAAAACTATAGGGGCGCCTGGGTGGCTCAGTCGTTGGGCATCTGCCTTCTGCTCAGGTCGTGATCCCAGGGTCCTGGGATAGAGCCCCGTATTGGGCTCCATGCTCTGCGGGGAGCCTGCTTCTCCCTCTCCACTCCCCCTGCTTGTGTTCCTGCTCTCGCTATCTCTCTCACTCTCTCTCTCTGTCGGAAAATAAATAAAATCTTTAAAAAAAACTATAAGATATATTATATTTTAAATTATAAATCTAAGGGAAATGAATATACACACCCACTTCAGATGATGAGAAAATGGAATATAAATTTCAAAACCTCTAGGTAGTATATCAAGTATACTACAGTAAAAAATTAAAATTTTTAAAAAATCCTTCAGGTAATACAGAATTTTGTGATTATAGAAATGTTCCATATCTGAGCTGTCCGATACAGCAGCTACTAGCCACAAGCAGCTACCGAGCACTTCAAATATGGTTAGTGGGAATAAGAAATTGAATCTTAAATTTCATTTAATTAATGTAAATTTAGCCACATGTATCTGGACTACAACATTGGACAGTGCAGCACTAAAGAAGTAGAGGGAAATATTCGTACCTTAAATTCTGATTCAAATAGTAAAAGTCTTGTAAATGGGCATATACATAGATGCTTCTGAAAAAAATTTTTTTTTTAATTCTTATGACTTAATGAAGACGAAAGGACTATGACACAATATAAAAATGTTGCTGCATTTGTGGGGACAAATTTTCTATACTCATTTTCTAGACAGGACTAGAATATTGGTTCACAAGTTGGCTCCAAGTTGTAATTTTCTTAGGGAGCTTCCAAAAATATGGATGCCTGGGTCTCATCCCCCCAAGCTTTTGGCTTAATTGGTTTGGGTTGAGTCCTGGGCATAAAAGCTTTTTAAAGCTACCCTGGAGATTCTAACATAGAGCCAGAGTTGAGTATTACTAAACTAGAAAGAAAATGAGAAACTGTTTATTAAGCATAGACGCAGTATGCAACTAAAGACATTTCTTTGCTGGTAGGCAAAGAGGCTCTTTGACAACCCAAATTCAAGTCAAAACACCTAAGGGCTAAATATGAGCTACACATTCTAAACATTCAGAAGTGATTTGGGTTATACAATCATTTTTTTTTTTTAAAGATTTTATTTATTTATTTGACAGAGAGAGAGAGAGAGCACAGATAGAATGGCAGGCAGAGGGAGAGGGAGAAGCAGGCTCTCCGCTGAGCAGGGAGCCCGATGCGGGGCTCGATCCCAGGGCCCTGGGATCATGACCCGAGCCAAAGGCAGACGCTCAACCGACTGAGCCACTCAGGTGCCCCCAATCATAGATTTTTATTATCACTGAATGTTATACAATTATGTAAAAGAAATTAGAAAGGAAGGAAATAAACTAAATATTGAGTGTCAACTTGCCTTTGCCAATTTCATGTATATTATTTAATTTCATCCTCAACATATCTTGGGAGGTATATATTATTAATTTATTTACAGATGTGGAAAGTAGATTTAAAGATATTCCCTAGGATTGGACATATGTTTGGCAAACAGTAAAGTCCACACTCTACAGCAGAAGGATTCTCCCTGGGGAAGTTTGTTTCAGTAAATTTTCACACTGGAATCAAACAAAAAAAAGGAAAAGAAAAAGAAAGAAAAAGCAGGATTCAGTGGTGGAGCACAGGATAAGGCAAACATACTAAAACAGGTGCTTAACCAGTCCCTGTTCCGGCATTATCCAGGTATCTGATGGCAAACCCTGGGAAAAACAGGTTTGTCTATGGTTCAAATCTACACCAGCCGCTACACTAGACCATTTAGGAGTAGCTGCCTTTTATCCTAAGAACTTAAACAATTGGTCTCCTACTGCCTCATAAGCTATTAGGTATAGTCACACATTCTTCGGACAGGATAGAACAAGATGCTTATTCACAGCTGCCTGACACTAAACAGGAATAAGATAGGGGTTTTAAAGACTTTTTCATTTTACCCCCTCCACTTAAAGGATTATTGGAACTCCTCACAGAGCAGTTTGCAGACCGTAGTTTTGATATATTTACACTGAGTGTAGAACTTTTATTTTAACCTAGGCCACTGAAAGTCTTACATTAATTTACTCATTAAAAGAAATCTTTTAAAAATTCAGTTCCTGAGTTGAACCCACCTTAATTTTCAAATTAGGGGAGAAAGGTTCTCAGGAAAAAAAAAAAAAAGGTAAATCCAAAGCAACAGACCCCCACTCCCTACCTATCAGCACTAATCCTTCTATCCTAAGACTCAGTATCTTTTCTCCTTTTTCAGGCCCCTACCCTGTAAAGTGACATTAACACAAATGAGTCACATTTAGTTACATCAGAGGCACGAAAGAATACCTTCAGCTCATTGTTCTAATTAATGGCACAGACTTCTCCCAAAGCATATTCCAAAATAAGAATACATTGACAGGATTAACTCATAAATGCACTGGCTTAGTGTATGGTAGTGTTTCTTTTCAATTTCAAATGGTATTAATTATTATTTAATTATACTCCAAAAAATGTTTCATAATTTATTTAAAAATTACAAACTCTTGTCAAAAAAGAGGAAGCAGCAGCGGTAGCTTATCCCCAGTAGTCCTACCCGCCCCCCCACCCTGCCCCCCATATGTTTGAGGCTGGGCAATTTGATGAGCTGGAAAAAAATATACTCAATTGATAAGAGAAGCTACAATGCTCCCCCATCCAATCCTTAGCCTATTAAAAGTGGAACAAAGCAAGGATTAGACCTGTTTTTTCTTAATAATAAAGAATACACAAACTCCATTTTTTTTTTAAAGAATGATACCTATTATCTACACAGAAACAACTGATTAGCCAATTCTCACACTCACTTCCTGCATTGGAGGAAGGCCTCCAGGAAAAGATAATGTAAGTTCTACAATTTTTAATCCCTATTACAGTGCCCAAATTCATCCTTTAAATTGGCATTGGTTTTAACAGTTTGTGTATTTGTGTGACATGAAAAATTATTTATAAATATTTTTGGATGCTAGTAATCACCCTCCAAAAACTAAGTAGCTTTACATGAAGTAAACATTTTGGTGGCACAAATGTAAATTCAAAAGACAGACCTAAATAATGGTAAAAGTCATAATTCTCTAATTGTAAAAGTGAAAGTCACTACAAATTAATCTTTTCTTAATAACTAACCATAGATACTTTTCTAACCTTAATTCCAGCTTCCATCCTACCTTCTCCCCCACACAATACTCCCACAAAGCCTCTAGAACATCAAAGTTAGGACACAATGTTATTATGGAAAAGTATAATAAATTTAGGATTGGTTAAAAAAGCAGTTAGTTCGCCTCTGTATGAATTTACTGAATCAAAAAAAGCACAGACGTAATAAAAAATACTAATATTAAAAGGAGAAATAATGTTTATCAAAGCACCACCAAAAGCAACCAGTGAGCATGATGCAAGTTTTCACTCTGATCCTGCTAACCCAAGTCATCACGAATTTGGGAAAATACCAACACTTGTTTCATAATACAGCGACTTTTCTTTATTTTCCCATCCTTCAGTAAAACTCTATAGATGTAAAATTTTAAGTCTTGCTAATTAGTTACCAGTGCCCTTCATCCCGCAGATCAGGTGTCCTACATTTTGTTTAGGTCCCCGCCTTGAAAACAAACCCGATTGCCCCATTTTCTCAGAGGTAAACTCAGCTCCAGGCAGCTCCCTATGAAGTCACCGCGTTTGTTGTTTCAAAGATGCAATTAAACGAACATAACACAAAGCTGTCGAAGAGATTAGTTGGAAGTGTGTGGAGGTGTCAATCATATATGTATAAGGCCAATGAAAACTGTATTGCTACAAATCTATTTTAGTCGTAGTATTTCTCCCCATCCCCCCTTCTCCAATATATTCACAACATAGGGCAATTAAACTTTGTAAGAACTTACTCGACTTTAGCAAACTTTAGCTTTCCAACTTTCTGTACTCAGAATCCAGCAATGAGCAAAGGCGGGGTGGGGGTGGGGGATTTAACTGAGGCAGGGATAAGAAAAGCAATTAAAGAGCTTGCATCAGGCAGTGTCTCTCCCTCTGCCCCTCTTCCTCCCTTCCCACCCCCTCTTCCCTGAGCCCTTACATATACACATTCTTCTGGGCGGCCTCTAACCACACCATGTCCACAGTCATTTACAGAAATTAGAAACAGACTTCGGGATCCCTTCCCACAGCACGCACAGCGCAGAGCTGTACTAGCAGGATGGGGCGATGTCACTCCCTACTACCTCGCAATCTCTTACTCCCCCTCTGGGGTTTCAGTCTCAAGAATCCGGCTTTCCTCCGCGGAGAAGGTGGGTCTACCTAATTCACAATGAAATTTCATCTCATCCTTCCCCACCCCAGCCACCTCACCACGAAAACCAAAGAAAAGTTCCTTCCCCACCAGGGCAACAGAGGAGTCGGTTTCAGGGGCCAGAGCAAAAGCTGGGAGAGGAGGACAGGGAGCGTGGTGTACTTTGTTTCGCACTACCGCATATCCATACCAAGAGCCCAGGGCTGCTCTTCGTCCTTACCCGCTCGTCCGGAGACCCGGTCCTGCTACTGGAGCGCGAGGCAAGGGCTGAGCCGACGCGGCGTCGGGGCGGGCCGCCGGCAGCAGCCTCGGGCGCCGAGAGCCACCACCTCCTCTCCGTCAAGCGGCTGCGGGCGTGGGCCGAAGGAGCTGAAGAAGGAGCCTGGGGAGGGGGAGAAGAGGAGCAGCATCTCCTCCTCCTCCACGCCTCGGAAACGCCCCTCCAGCCGCGACCCCGGCCGACCGCCTGACCCCCGAGCGCTGGAGTACCCTCTCCGCCCTCCTGTGCTCCGCGCGCCTCCCAGAGCTTCGCCAAACCCTCTGGCGAGGGGCGGCTCAACTGCTGCAGCCGGCTCCGAGTGCTGCCGAGGGGGCTGAGGCGGACCAGGGAGCTAGGGAGTGCCGCGCGCCCGCAAGACGGTCTCTAGGGGCCGTGATCATGGTGTGTGAGCCTCGCCGCACCACCGCCGCGGGAGCTACTAGCACAGCACGGGCTCCACCTCAGCCACCCGCGCCGGCCCCGCCCCCGTTCCTGTCACTCAAAAGCCTTCCCGGGCTCTAGGAGGAGAGCGATCCGCGACCGGGCGCTCCCCTCCGCCCCATTGGTCCTCCCGGCCTCCAGTTCCGCCCCCTCCCTAGGGACGAGGTCGCCGGGGAGACCAGCGCCCCGGTTCCCATGACAACCGGTGCCTAGGGCCTGGCTTTTAGTGTTCTGGCTAACCAGACGCTCAGGTTGGTCGCGGGGCAGCGAAGTTCCTCTCCCCTGCAGTGTGGACTCCTAATTTTAGGCCAAGTTGAAAACGCGGCCGACCGCCCCCACGCTTCCAACTTCAGAAACAACTTTATGGCCCTAGAGAGTGTGAGGGAGAGTGAAAAATGTCTAACTGCTTGCTCTTCCCCTGTGACTCTAAATAACCCCTCCCCCCCTTGCCCTCCCTGGGTTCCAGCCTTGTTTCCATATTCTCACCGGGCGGATTTGGGCTTTGAAAGGGTGAGGAGAAGAGGGAAGAGAGAAAGAGCAGGGCTGTGCCAGCTCCCTGCAGCAATATAGCAACTTGGAAATGGCGGGGTCAACGAAAACAGCTCGGTGAGTTTTCCCACAGTTGTAAAGTGATCTTCAAAGGTGTGCTGGCAGCACTTCGTCAACCCCAGATGCCCTCGGGGAAACTCAAATACTCAATATTTTTGGAAAAAGTAGGTAAATTCTTCTGTTAAAATTCCTCTGAAACTAAGATAATCCTAAAGTTAAAAAAATTAAAAGGTTCGACGTAATCGAATAAAATAAAGAATATTCATTTTTCTATATAGGACTACACATTGCCACTTGGCAAAGTTATGTCCTAGCAGCTATACCCCTCCTGCAGACAGAAAGATTTGGGTTTCAACAATTAACAAAGAAGACTTCCTGAATTCATGAGCAAACAGTATCTTGTCATTTGAGTTTCAACAGTTTGGGTTTATTCTCGGATAAGGTAACCTGGTCCACTCTGGATAGGGGACCTGGGGGTAAACGTAGTCCTGGGCTGATAGTGTTGAGCCCTAGGTGAATCTAAACTTCATGGCTGGCTCCAAAATGGAGAGATCTGAGGTGAAATTAAAACTGCAATTCTAGGTTCCCTAGCCCCTGAGGCTGCTGTACATGTATGATGAATGAGGGAATTAATAGTAATGATTTACCTTTGGCGAGCACTTGACTTCTCATTATCTCATTTACTAAATGAATAACTGTGATGGATGTGTTTAGTCAAATATGCCTTGCAAGTATGCACTGAATGTAATTACTCACAGCACTAAATACAATGGAAAATGCACAGCAAAATTTTAAGATAAGGTCCTTGCCCTCAGGGAGCTAACCACAGCGCCTAAGAAAGAAAAGTAGCATTCTTGAAACAATTTGAGATTATGGCTAGAATGTGCAGCCAAACTTTGAGTACAATAGCAGATGAAAGTATGTGGTAGGTTGAATGGGCTGAATTAGTCATATTAAGGAGCAGGGGAATTTAAACTGGGCTTTGAAGAAGAGTAGGTAGTGGGATGAATGAAGCACCCATGAGGAAAGACAAATGAAGGAAACAACATTAAACCAAAGTGCAACAGCAGGAATAGAGTTGTGATAGTAACTAACAGTGAGAAGACCAGCCCAGCTGAACTAGAGACAGAAGTGAAGGATTAGAGCCCTTTCCCCAGTCCTTCCCCTATTTTCTGAAATAGGAGTTTTTAAGTGTTCTGGTTCGTGTATAATAGTGCTAAGGTCATTGTCATTGAAAGAAAGTTCATATATTTATTAGAAAGAAAAGCAAATCCATAATACTTGGAATAGCTTGCAAATTCAAGAAAGTATGAAGAGTATAGTGTCGCAAATTTTCTCAAAAGTAGACAAACCAGTGTTGTGAGCCTTGTTCCCCCCCCTCCCCGCCCCTTAAGGCCATTTCAGGTGGTTGCCCTCAAGGCTTTTTCACCAGTAATCCTTCTGTTTTGTATGAGGTAAAAGGCTGGTTTTAAAATAAATGGCTACGATACCAAAACCTGATAAAGAGTGTAAAGAGTACACAAAAGAGAAATCTACAAGTTAATCTCCTTTTGGATATAATGTAAAATTAAAATACTTAAGATACATGTAGACCCCAGAACTATGTTACAAATGCAATGGCAAAATTAAGAAGAATTATGCCAGGTATATAAGAATGATTCAGTAATAGAAAACTTATTCATTTGGTTGACTATATTAGTAAGTCAAAGAAGAAAAAAAAATCTGTATGAGTGTTTCGATTGATAATGAAAAGGATTTTGTAAAATCCAACATCATTCCTTAATGAAAACTTTTAAAGAATTTAGGATAGATAATTTAAATATATATATATATTTAAATATTTTATTTATTTATTTGACAGAGACACAGCGAGAGAGGGAACGCAATGAGGGGGAGTGGGAGAGGGAGAAGCAGGCTTCCCCCTGAGCAGGGAGCCCGATGCAGGGGCTCGATCCCAGGACCGTGGGATCATGACCTGAGCTGAAGGCAGACGCTTAACCAACTGAGCCACCCAGGCTCCCCGAAAGACACTATTTAAAAATTTTTTTCTCAATAAGTCTAGAACTAATTCCAAAAATCTGCATACCTTCTGTTGTTATGGTTGTTTGATTTTCTTAAACAGCACTTACAGTTTTCATACACATGTTTCATGTAATCCCGTTGAATACTGAAAGAACATTACAGGCTATATCACTTTATAAATGAGGAAAATGACACTCAAAGAAGAGAGGTGACTTGTCAAGATTTGCACTTAGGTGTTCTGAGTGCAAATGCTGTGCTCTTTCATTGTACGGAGCTACCAGGCTGCCTCCCAACGTTTAGAGTTATCTGTGCCATTGCTGTCATGTAACTCTCCATCCTAGGGGAATTCTCACATTCTAAAGAGAGTTCAGCCAACACCAAAAGAAAATAACCTGTTTATTCAATGGGCCTGAGGGTGATTGTAGTCCTATCTGGTTTCCATTGCTGTATTTTTCCCCAGCTAATTCTTGGTTCACTTGGAAGTGTCAGTACTGTCTCACAAAGTCTTCCTTAAGCACTGTCAGACTTTGTGCTCCAATTACCTGCTCATGTTTTGGTGGACTACTTATCTTGCTTCTGCTTCTCCCCTGGGCAGAGTTCCCATCACAGTCCTTACTCTGTAAGCATAAAAAAGGATAATGTGTTTCTGGGCTTAAAGGAGGAAAAATACTAACATAGTTGGTACAAGCCAGAATACAAATATTTCATATTGAGATGAACACAAGAAGCCAGCTGGGAAAACATAGCTATTTACAGATTTAGATTAGCCTAGAATTCATTTCAACCTTTGAGGTAAAGGTGGTATTTTTAAATCATTGGCATTTGAAGCACACAATCTTAACATTTTGGAAAGATATAAGCCCCTTTCTGAATTTGTTGAAATGTATAGATGCTTTCCCTAGAAAAATGCACAAACACACAGACTTGGAATACAATCTCAAGGAGTCCATTACAGGGTGATCCATGGGTCCCACATAAAATATTCCTGACTTAGAGTGTGACACAAGGTTGGTCTCTAAGTGATGAATATTTTGAGGTCCCTGAGCCACTTGGGAGCCTGTTAAGACCAGCTATTTAGTTTCTTTATGTTAGTAGTGATAATCTGTTGACCTTTTTGTTTGTTTAGAGAAGTCATTTTTATTTAGTCTTTAAGAGAAAAATCAGCTATGCTAGCCTCTAAGGTAGCATTGTCCAAAAGGACTTCTCGCCATGATGGAAATGTTCTGTAACTGTGCTATTCCATTCAGGAGCCACTAGCCACTTGAAATGTGGCTAGTGGGACTGAGGAACTGAATTTTTTATTTAATTTAAATTCCATTAATTTCAAAAGAGTTTTTTTCTTGTGATGAAAACTTTTAAGAGCTACTCTCAGCAATTCTCAAATATACAATACAGTATTATGAACTGTAGTCCCAATGTGTACATTACATCCCCATGACTTATTTATTTTATAGCTGGCAGTTTGTCTTCTTAACATCCTAGACCTTTTATAACAAAAGTGACACATACATGTTGTAAAGATTTTAAATAAAAACATTTCAGAAATGCAATGTTTACTGTAATTCTAATCCTCAGAGAAACAGTAGTTGGTATAAATATTGCCATATAAATAGATATATATATTTTTTAAAAGATTTTATTTATTTATTTGAGAGAGAGAGAGAGAGCAGGGGGTGGGGGAGAGAGCAGAGGGAGAGTGACAAGCAGACTCTGTGGTGACTGCAGTGCCCCATGCAGGGCTAGATCCCAGGACCCTGAGATCACAACCTGAGCCAAAATCAAGAGTCAGAAGCTCAACCGACTGAGCCACCTAAACTCCCCGAGATATATGTATTTTTGAACAGAAATCATATTATTTTGTATAGCAATTTGATTTTGTCACTGGATAATATATATGGGCAACCATAGTTTATTTAATCATTCCACTATTATGGACATTTATTTTGTTTTTAATCTTATGACTATCAACAATACTGCAATAAATATTCTTGATCATATCTCTGGTCATATATGTAAATATTTCTATATGATAAATTTCCTAGGTGGAATAAGCTAAAGGATATAAACATTATGTATTATGAAAGACATTGCAAATGCACTCCCAAATGCAATAAGCCAAGCTATAATCCTACCAACAATCATGAGATGGTATCTATTTCACATATTTTCACCAATACCAGATATTATAAGTCTTTAAAAATTTTTTCCATGGGGCGCCTGGGTGGCACAGTTGGTTAAGTACCTGACTTTTGGTTTTGGCTCAGGTCATGATCTCGGGGTCCTGAGATTGAGCCATGTGTCAGGCTCCAAGCTCCGCACAGAGTTTGCTTAAGATTCTCTCTCCTCTGCCCTCACCCTGACCCCCATTTGCGCATGTGCGCGCTTTCTCTCTCTCAAGTAAATAAATCTTAATAAATAAATAAATAAATAAATAAATAATGTTTCCAATTTGATAGTTATAGACACCTTATTTTTGTTTTTTTTTCTTTATACAGTTGTTTTATTTTCAAATATGCATTGCTTTTCTGAATTTCTTTTGTAAATTTCGTATTCATTGTTTTTATTACTATATAGAAACTTTGTATTTTATGTAGCAAAATAAACAAATTCTTTTAAGATTTGGGGGATAAGTGGGTATCTGCTGCTATCACCAAAATGAATTCCACATAGATCAAAGAATAAAATGTGAAAAACAAAGCCATGAAAGTCTGGAAGAAAAAAAGGAAGAATATTTTTAGTAACAGAAAATAAAATGGCTTGTAAGCATATAAAAAATACTAATAAGAGAAAGAAAACTATACCTGCAACATGAGAGCATTTGTACCTATTAGATTAGCAATGATCAAAAAAGTTTGATAATGCTGTGTTGGTGAGGCTGAGAGGAAACCAAGTGTGCTAGCAAACTTTCCATCTGTATTGGGAATGACTGTAACTAGTTTGTACCACTTCTTTAGAGGGCAGCTTAGTTTTGTTTAACAAAATGTAAAACGTGCCTACTCTTTAATACAGCAATTACACTTCTAGAAGCTAAACCTACAGCTCTACTTTACATGTAAGACAGGACCAAGTACAAAAAAATGTATTTTGAATTTTAAGGAATAGCAAAAGTTTGGGAATAACCTATGTGTCCATTAAAAAGGGAGAAGTTAAGTAAACTATGCCACATCTAAGCAACAGAATACTATACAGCCATTCAAAAGAGCTAGGCATATCTAGAGGATCCGATAATAGAGATCAAAGGATATTACAATGTTTAAAAAAATGTATTTGATAAGGATGTGAGCTAACCTTACTTCAAAAAAGAACATGTGTATGGGTGTATCTGACAAGATACACAAGAAATAGCTAGATTTCTCCACACCATTTTTGAATGATGCATGTTCCTCCTTTATTATATACTATATCTAGTCAACCATTTTATCATATATTGTACCTGGTGTGCTGCTAACCATTGTGATTTAGAATTTATTTTAATAGCTTTTAGTGTTAAAAAAATAGCTTTTAGTGTGCTTCCTCCTCATTTATTTCCTTTTTAGGATCTTCTTGGTTATTTTTATTTATTTATTTTTGGATTTTATTTGAGAGAGAGAGCTCACATGAGCACAAGTGGTGGAGTGGGGTAGAGGGTAAGGGAGAGGGAGGCTCCCCGCTGAGCAGGGAGCCCAATGTGGGGCTTGATCCCAGGATTCTGGGATCATGACCTGAGCTGAAGGCAGATGCTTAACTGGCTGAGCCACCCAGACGCCCCTTTTCTTGGTTATTTTTAAAAGGTTAATCTTTCAAATGAATTTTTAAATTATTTTGTCAAATTCCCAAAAGTATTGTTAGGTATTTCATTAAAATTATACTGGATATGTAGGTTACTTTTAAAAGGTATTAGAATTATATGATGTTTGGGTGTTGGTATTTATTTATTTATCTTTTTAAAGATTATTTTAGAGAGAGAGCACAAGGGGGGAGGGCCAGAGGGAGAGGGAGAATCTCAAACAGACTCCATGCCCAGCACAGAGCCCAACTTGGGGCTTGATCTCAGAACCCTGAGATCACAACCCTGAGATGAAGACCCTGAGAACACCACCCGAGTGGAAACCAAGAGTCAGACGCTTGACCGACTGTGCCATCCAAGCACCCCTGAGTGTTGGTATTTAATCTAAAAGTATCTCTTCTTTTTTTTGTTTTCTTCCTTCTTTCCTTCCTCCCTCCTTCCTTTCTTCCTTTCTCTTCTCTTCTCTTCTCTTCTCTTCTCTTCTCTTCTCTTCTCTTCTCTTCTCTTTCTTTTGCTCATACCCATAGTGGACCAAACAAGGGCTTGAACTCACAACCTGAGCTGAGATCAGAGTCAGATGCTCAACCAAGGGAGCCACCTAGGTGCCCCATCTCTTCTGTATTCAAACATTTTTGTCTTACAAATTCATTTTTGAAGTAAATTTTATTAATTTATTTTAGTATTCATTTCTAGCTAAGTATTGTTATTATAAATAGGATTCTTTTTATATTGTATGTTCTAACTGGTTATGATTTATACATGAGAAAGCTCTTCATTTTGTATGTTAATTTTTTTAAAAGATTTTATTTATTTATTTGAGGAGTGAGTGAGAGAGAGCACAAGCAGGGAGAGCGGCAGAGGGAGAGGGAGAAACCCTGAGATCATGACCTGACCCGAAGGCAGATGCTTAACCGACTGAGACACCAGGGGCCCCTGTATGTTAATTTTAAAAACTGGTTACCTTAACTCATCTTTTATTGCTTCTAAAAGTTTTTCAATTGATCCTTGGTGTTTTCATATAATTTGCAAACAAATGACAATCCTAACTTATGTTCAGTATTTAATTTTGTATTTCTCTTTCATGTCTCACTGGATTGCTATCATATCCTTTCATGATATGATGAGCATTCTTGCTATGTTTAATGAGAATAATTGTTTCATTATAAAGCAAGTTTCTGGATTTGGTATAAAATATATATTGTTGGGGCACCTGGGTGGCTCAGTCGTTAAGCGTCTGCCTTTGGCTCAGAATCTCCCACTCCCTCTGTTTGTGTTCCCTCTCTCGCTGTGTCTCTCTCTGTCAAATAAATAAATAAATAAATAAATAAATAAATAAATAAATAAAATCTTTCTTTATCAGGTACCAGGGCTAGCTAGTCCTATGGTTAAGTCAGAAAAAATTGATTGTGCTGCTCCTGTAACTTCCACTCTTCTTTACCAGCGAGATTCTTAGCTCTTTCCAATTTCCCCCTATTGGCCCCAAATTGACCAGGGCTTGTTAGTTCCTCTGATAGGGCCAGAAGTGTGTTAGGCTAAAAACATTCACGTACTCCTGCATTTGCCAGTTGCTTAATGGCTTTGCCTGAGCCAAAATATTTCCTGAATGCCTTGACTAGAAATTCTTGCTCTTAGTCACTAATGAGTTAAACTGCAAAGGTATTAACTTTAGAATGTGGAAGTTAAAATTCACTTTACCTTCCAGCTTTCTCTCTTAGCACATTAGTATAGATTGGTTTATCAGATTAGGTAGTTGTCACATTAAACCCTGAGGGTAAGAGATACTGGAGAGGTAAATTTTAATTAGTGAAGGGGAAGAAGGAAAGAGGGAAGCTAGTTTCAGTGTGAGTGGAAGAGAGAGAGTGAGAGAGAATTTGGTGGGGGAGAGGTGTGTGCTATGAGGGTAACCTGCAGGGCTGATGATACCAAGGGAGGGGATCAGGGAAGTATGTGTAGTACTAAAGGGGTGTGGCACTGAAGTCAAACTGCTTAATTCACAATTTTTACTAGGGCTGGTCCTGTCTCTGACTCATTTCTACTACTTGTCCTGGCAAGTTATGTAACTGCCTGTTCAGTTTGGTTGAAGGGAGAATGGCAAATAAGCATAACCCTTCTGTTTTTTTGAAACTAAGCCATGTTTGAACATACACAAAGTAATTTAATATGAACATGCTGTCATCTAAATCTGACCTATACGGACTTACCTTAGGGTTCATGACTGCTAATCTTGATTTTCTTAAGTGTTCCCAGAAATGGAGACCAAATCAGAAATTAAGCTTTCTAGTTTAAAGTTCTGTTTTAAAGAGTGATTTCCCACTGTCTGATGGGAGTAAACGGCTGTGCAAGAAAGTTGATCATTAAAGGAGGCTTTGTTAGGCCGAGTCGGAATGTTTAATAAAACAAAGCATCACTTCATAAAAATTTCTTAGAAGTTGGTTGATTTTTACATCTTCTCCTATAATCTCTAATAGAAAACTGAAGAGGAAAAATAGTCTTATCTGCAGACACTGATGATCAATTTAGGGCCAAATCCTGAGCTAGGATATTCCTATAAACAGGAGAAATGCTGAACCTGCCACATTTTACAACCAGGGGAGAGGAAATTTCTTAGAGAATTGAAGCTATTAGGATGAGTAGTTCTTTAGTTGACCTTAAAGTTAAAGTAGAGAACTATTAAAGATTATACATATGCAAATTAAGTATTTTATTTTTACCAAAAATCTATCATTATACATTCATTAGTCAATCTTTTGATGTCGGGCCAAGGCTTTTCTGACCATAAATCTGCTGTTGAGAGTTGTAGGTTGTTTTTTTTACATAAACCTTAGCTAAATGCAAAATCTACGATTTTCTGGTTTGGTTTTTGTTAAAGGAAATGTATAACTTAAGGACATTTGTGTAATATATTACAGTTTTCTCGCCTCTGGTAATTCATGGCAGTAATTTGTCTTTCCATAGCATTCAGCTTCAGTTTTTAAAAAATTGTGGTGAAAAATACATAACCTAAAATTCACTACTTTAAGTGTTTTTTAAATTTCAACTTTAGGGCGCCTGGGTGGCTCAGTTGGTTAAGGGACTGCCTTGGGCTCAGGTCATGATCCTGGAGTCCCAGGATCCAGTCCCACATCGAGTCCCGCATCGAGTCCCGCTTTGGGCTCCCTGCTCGCGGGGAGTCTGCTTCTCCCTCGGACCCTACCCTCTTTCATGCTCTGTCTCTCTCAAATAAATAAATAAAATCTTAAAAAATAAATAAATAAATTTCAACTTTATTTTCACTTTGCACTTTACACTTAATAAAGTATATAAAAATGAAATTACCTAATTAGATTAGCAAGAATAATTAACATTAAGAATTTGGGAAACTAAAACAATTGATTTTTTTTTTAAGATTTATTTATTTTAGAGAGAGCGAGAGAGCGAGAGTGTGTGTGCACGCGTGATCTAGGCTGAGGGGTGGTGGTGGAGGGCCAGAGGGGGAGGGAGAAAAAGAATCTTTAAGCAGACTCCCCACTGACTGGATCCCAGGATGTGAGATCATGACCTGAGCCAAAATCAAGAGCTGGCTGCTTAACCAACGGAGCTACTCAGGCGCTGCTAAAAAAACTGATTTTTATGTAAGCTTCAGAAGGTCAAAATTTTAGTCTGTTTTATTCACTGCTGTGTCCCTACCACCTAGAATAGAGCCTGTCATATAGTGTACACTCAGATGGTATTAAGGGAATGAATGATTGGCTGCTGTTAGTTATAACTCAGCTGGAGGAAGCATAAATGTGCAGGTATGCTATGATATAGCCCACTAGTAAACATTCAGTGGCCATGGACATCAGTCTTTTTTATAGGGGGAATGGAAAACATCAGTTAATCTTACGGTTTGACTAAATGAAGGTCATTTAATAGAGCTATTTTATTTTGAAAAATCCCCATACTGTGCTTACCACAATGTCTTGTATGCAATAAGTGTTCAGAAGATACTAATCTTTGTTGATTGTTGGTTGATCTTTTTATTCTTGTTATTCTACTGAGAGAAGGGGAGCGAGAGAGGGGTGAGGACAAATAGAAGCAATGTTAATATTGCATATATACTCTTGGAGTGTGGAGGGGAAAGAGACTTTTCTACTCTTTCAAAACAGTTACTGAACTTTGCCATTAATATGAACTCAAAGAATAAAGAAATCTGTTCCCTTTGATCGAGAATATTCTCCAATTACTCAGCTTTCAATAAGCATTCCTTTGCCTCATTGTAGTTTGAGTGATCCTCCATTCTCTTGTCCAGTTCTCTGAATGGGAGTCTTCTCCGTACCATCGATGGCAACTTGAATTAGATGAAGAGTTGAAGTATCTATCAGCCAAAAACCACTGTCCTTAAAACTCTCACCAGCTTGGGCTATAGACTGGATGGATTCCAGTTATATTAATAAAACAGACTGAGCCCCATCTTCTCCCATACATAGGACCCCAGACTCCTGAAAATGTGTTGACTTCCTCCCATACTTCCAGGATTCTCCAAGTGATGTTTTACACATGTTCTGCAATGTTTGACTTTGTGCTTATACACAAACCTCCTCCTGAAAGTCTAATGCCTGAACATCACTTGCAGTAGGGTGCTTGCTGTTTCCACTGCTGCTTATACCCTCCATGAGACAATCAGAATTGGTGTCAAGGAGATCATCTCTTGGTGCTCCCCAAGCTGTCAATAATGAGCCAGAGCTGGGCTAGGCTCAACTACAGAAGTAAGGCCACAATTGTGCCATACTTGGTCATGTGATTCTCGAAGCAGCACTGCTTATGTTCATTATATCACAATATCTCTAATGAGGGGTGCCTGGATGACTCAGTCAGTTAAGCATCTGCCTTTGGCTTAGGTCATGATTCCAGGGTCCTGGGATCGAGTCCCACATCGGGCTCCTGGCTCAGGGGGCGTCTGCTTCTCCCTCTCCCCTTTGCTCGTGCTCTCTCTCTCGCTCTCTCTCTCTCTCAAATAAATAAATAAAATCTTAAAATAATAATAATAATAAAACCATGTCTCTGATGAAATTAACTATTTTAAATGGATGGAAGTAAAGGGAGATAGTCATCATGCCATGCCTTTCTCTTTGTTGTCATCACCCTACACACATACTCACACTCATACACATACTCTTTCCCTGTTCTTTAGCCAAACATAGAAAGTATTTGTGTGTAAATTCTTTCAAATAGATGCTTTGAGAGACCATCACTTCTGTTCAGCAAATATTCAGATTCTGATAATCAGAATATTGCTGGAGGATGTGGTGGGGAATCCGTACCATTCTTTTTTAGATAGGAGAGATAGCCTTTAGTTAAAGCATTACCTTTTACTTTGGACATCTGACCAGGTTTTTCTCAGTAGAAAATAGACTCTTTGAGGACAGTGTATCAGAAAGGCTATTAGCTCCAAGTAATAAAATATCTGATAGGTAATGACTTAAACAGAAAGGTTTATTTTTCTCATAAGAAGCCAGGTGGTAGGCAACTGCTTCTGATGTCCAAGCCTGGGTCAGTGCAGTTAGTTCTTCTTTGCTTTCTTCTTACAATCATAATAGGACTGCTGTAACTGCAGATATTCAATTCTCTTTCAAGACCAACAGAATAATGGAAAAGTATGGGGTCAGCCTTCCCTGTTTTCTCTCTCTCTCTCCATATATATATAAAATAAAATTATATATATAATATAAATATAATATATATAATATAAATATACATAATATAATATAAATTATATATAATACATATGTATAAAATATATAAGATGAAAAGCTTTTCCCAAAAGACTATCGTCCAGTATGTGTTTACCTACATATTATTGGCCAAAATTGTGTTCTGCTAACTACAAGGAAAGCAAGGAAGAAAGTACTTAGCTTTTCTCGCCTCTAGCAAAGGCAGGAATGGGAAACAGGGTTTAGAAATGGATATTGGATTATTGAAGCAATCATCAGTATCTGCTACTTTAGTATCCCCAGCATGGGTGTACTATAGGCGGAGTTTGGTTCAAAGGCTGGCAAGAATAGGGTGAACAAGTTATATGGATGTAGTAACAATAAGTTTTTCCCTGAATCTTTAAGTAAACAAGCAAGAACTTTATGAGCTATTTCAACTTAAAATAAACTTTAAATGAATTTTAAAAAATAATACAATAACATTTTCATAAAATAATGTATTAATTTTCTTTATATCACTTCAACAATTGTATTAATAAAATATTCAATTATAACCACAATAGTAAAATCAAAATATAAAGGTAGTTATCAACTAAAATGCAGAAATCTTACAAAAGAGATTATATTTTATGTGAAGTATCATTGGTTTCTCAGTTACTATAGAAAATATTCTATCAAATTACTAGTCTTTCAGGGTCCATTGGTTTAGTTCCCAGTTTCTGTTTGGTGGTCATCAGTGCCAGGCCACTGCCTCTCTCTTCCCCCACAGTGTCGTATAAGTATGTTTTCTTTAGATGACACAGATGATTATTTCAGTCTTGCTCTAGTTATAGATTAAGCCAAGTAAAATGTAACAGCTCTAAGGCACAAGAGGCCTGTAATGAAGGAGAATACAAAGAGCCAAAGTAGTTAATTTGATATGATCATGAATGAAATTAAGGTTTATATAGTTTTGGTAAAATCAAAGTCCTGAGTTAATATTTGTAAGATAAGTACAAAAACTCTTGTTTGATTTTGTCTGTTTCATACTGCTATTGTAATCATTCTCTGAAAGGCATATATTTATATTAGTAATACGGCATTTTTCCCTTGAAAATAATATCGTTTTATACGGTACTTTTAACAATGTAAAGAAAAATGTATTCATTATTTTGCCTTGGATTTTTAAATTTCTTCTTGCCAACATGGATTGTTTTTGACTTTGAAAGAACTAGAGATTCCTTTTTCTATTCTTTCATAAATGAATTTGGTATTTGTTGTTACTTTCACTTTTATATATGATAAATATTGCCTGTGTGTTTGAAGACAAAGAAAAAAGCTTATAGATTCACTATAAGGTTCCTGAGAAATCTTAATATGCTTGGCACCTGATTAATAATATTTTAATAGAGAATAAATTTTTATTTAGGCATCAGCAAATCATTTGATTCACTTGCCACCTCAGTGTTTGAAGATAGGTATGAATGACTTAACATGTTTTTGTAATTTCTAGAAACTCCTCAATGCCAACTAATAATACCCAATAACATGCAGTTCAACTGTTATGTCATGCTTTTATTCCTATTCCTATTTTTAAAAACTGATAGTGAAAGATGCATAGATATAGATTGTACAAAGAATTTCAAGTTCTTTTTTTTTTTTTTTAAGATTTTTATTTATTTATTTGACAGAGACAGAGATAGTGAGAGCAGGAACACAAGCAGGGGGAATGGGAGAGGGAGAAGCAGACTCCCTGCCGAGCAGGGAACCTGATGTGGGACTCAATCCCAGGACCCTGGGATCATGACCTGAGCCGAAGGCAGGCACTTAACCCACTGAGCCACCCAGGCACCCCAGAATTTCAACTTCTTACATCTCATCTTCACCAAAAAGAACACATACAATAATGCACAACTCAAAAAAAGATAACTTCACTATGCAAAACTGAGTAAGAGTGAACATATACATTTGTTCAGACAGAACATCTGCCAGCAGGATTTGATGTGATTGAAATATCATTGGTGAAGTTTTGATAAAGTACTAATTGTTTTTCTTTGTTTTTATTTTCCTGTTTGTGAATATATATAATTTTCATGGAAGAATCTTGACTTAATTTTCCTAATTAGAGAACTAATATAATCTATAATTTGACAGTTTTATCATATTTTTGATAGCACATTGTTATTATTTTTTAAAGATTTTATTTATTTTGAGAGAGAGAGAGTGAGTGAGAGAGAGAGAGCATAAGCCAGGTGGAGAGGCAGAGGGAGAAGCAGACTCCCCACTGAGCAGTGAGCCCGATGTGGGACTCCAACCCAGGACCCTGGGATCATGACCTGAGCTGAAGGCAGATGCTTAACCCACTGAGCCACCCACGTGCCCCATATAGCACATTATTATTTTTTAACCTCTAGAGAGTTGGAAGGGGCATATACCTTCTTTACTTATGGCAGTTATTAATTAGATAGTTAATTTTTTCTCATTATTTTATATTTCTTGAAATTTTTTCTCTCCTTGTTTTGAGGCATGCAGCTGATTTTTCCATTTCTTTCTGTTGTCTTTTATTTGAGACAAGAGTATGTTCATATACCTAAAGAAATTCAAATAGACATGGTGCAATGACTTCTGATTGTCTCCTAGGTCTCTCCCTATGTTCAAAGTAATTTCTTTTCCCACTTGAAATAGAAGAGGGCCAATAAATTTAATATATACCCAAAAGATAATATTAATTTGAATTGGAATAGAAGACCATTCATTCAAACACCATTGACATTCTGTAATAGTGATTTCCCCATGAATATAGAATAGGCTTTGCTCTTGGGAAGAATCTTAGAAGGGCCAGAGAAAAACAAACTCTCCTTTGATTTCACAGTTCCAAGCCAAACCAACCATGCTGTGAAGCCCTGTGAAGAGAAGTATTCCTAGGTTAACTTGGTAGATAGTTATGTGCTGCATTTTTTTCTTTGTCTCCTCTACCAAGTCCCCATTATGAGCTCCACCCTAAGAAATAGGTTTCCAACCGAGCTGCCCAGGTTGCGGGGCGGGCGGGGGGGGGGGGGGGGGGGGGATGGAAAATAAATGATAGAAAGAAAGGTGAAAGGGTTTAATTATTTATACAATTCCAAGCCACATAGCTTCCCATTAAAATCTTGTTGAAAAAAAATTGATTTCAACGTGATTAGACTTTTAGCATTTGTTTTATGATCTTTGACTATACCAAGAACAATATTTTCTTTAAATATGAGAAATTAAAATCTTTGATAAAGCAGTGTGTTATTTAAATTTTAAGTAATTACTATTTAACAGTATAGAAAATGATTCAAAATTTAGCCAAATTAAAACCACTGATTTAATTAATTAATTTTTTTTTTTAAAGATTTTATTTATTTATTTGAGAGAGAGAGAATGAGAGACAGAGAGCACGAGCGGGAAGAGGGTCAGAGGGTCAGAGGGAGAAGCAGACCCCCTGCTGAGCAGGGAGCCCGATGCGGGACTCGATCCCGGGACTCCAGGATCATGACCTGAGCTGAAGGCAGTCGCTTAACCAACTGAGCCACCCAGGCACCCTTAATTAATTAATTTTTTAAAAAAGATTTTATTTATTTATTTGAGAGAGAGAGACAGAGATAGTGAGAGAGAGCAGGAGCAGGGAGGAGAGGGAGAAGCAGACTCCCCACTGAGCAGGGAGCCCAACGTGGGACCTGATCCCAGGACCCTGAGATCATGACCTGAGCCGAAGGCAGACGCTTAACAGACTGAGCCACTCAGGCGCCCCAACTAACATAAAAAATTGTTATGTTAAATAAAGTAAGACATAGAACAGTGCACGTGGGAATTAATTAAAAAGGCTATTAAAAATGGTTACTTGTAAGGAACAGGGAGGAATGGACAGCATTCCCGAATGTGGACAGCAGCAAGAGTAAGACTTCTCACTGTGTACATTTTGATGTCATTTTGCTTTAAGAAACATGTGAAATTACCTAGTCAGAATAAGCACAACAAAAGGTATGCATACAGGGTGCCTGGGTGGCTCAGTCGTTAAGCATCTACCTTCGGCTCAGGTCATGATCCCAGGCTCCTGGGATTGAGCCCCGCATCGGGCTCCCTGCTCAGTGGGAAGCTTGCTTCTCCTTCTCCCACTCCCCCTGCTTGTGTTCCCTCTCTCACTGTCTCTCTCTCCATCAAATAAATAAATAAAATCTAAAAAAAAATATTAAGAGAGAGAATGTTAGTTTTTATAGATGACCAAGCCTCTAACTTGTACATTAGAAACTATGGAAAAGACACATAGACTAACCTGTAGCCTGAGAAGCAGAGAAAGTTGTTTGTAGTGAAAGAGAAATAAAAGCAACATGTAAAAAAAGCAGAGATGGATTTTCAATTCTACCCTTCCTTAAGTTAGTTGCATTTATGCTTTGGGCTCCTTGAGTTAAACAATACAAAACAGAAGAAACTATATTGTATGATATCATTTATATAAAGTTCAAATGTAGGTAAACTAAAATGATAGTATTTTAGAAAGCATATTTAAGTGGTAAAAGCAAAAAGAAAAACAAGAAAGCGAGGGGTGCCTGGGTGGCTCAGTCATTAAGCATCTGCCTTCAGCTCAGGTCATGATCCCAGGGTCCTGGGATGGAGCCCCACATCGGGCTCCCTGCTCCGCGGGAAGCCTGCTTCTCCCTCTCCCACTCCCCCCTGCTTGTGTTCCTTCTCTCCCTGTCTCTCTCTGTCAAATAAATACATAACATCTTAAAAAAAAAAAAAAAAAAAGGCATGCATACAGAACCTTAAACAGGAAAAGAAATATCTGAGGAAAGAAAATAAAGCTGTGGGGAAGGAAATAGAGATGGGGAAGATTCTTGAAAATTGCTTTTGTTTTCTCTGAGAGTAAAGAGATAATCTACTGATCCAATGTATTGCTATAGGAGTGACATGAACTTGGTATCTTTCTTCCTTTTCTCTGCAGCTCATTCTGTTAAAGATCTGTTGTTACTGTTACAAGATACTGGGTGGGGGGTGAGTTTCCAAGTTGGATTTATATTTTCTATATGGATCTTTAAAGGTTCCATGATATATATGACCTTTAAAATAATGCTTAAGAATAACAGTGTCATCCTTATTTAACTTGCTTCCAATATTTTTTAAAAAATAACTTCATTGTTCCTCTAATATAGATGCCTTTATATATGTAATGATAGAGCTGGTAATCTATCATTATCTAGTAAAGCTATTTTTTCTTGTTTGCTTATAATAAGGTCTGAAATAGCTTTTCCATTAGGAATCTGGATCATCAGGATTTTCTGTCTGAAATGCTTCATTATGTTGCAAGTTGGAACTTGATATGCAAGATGTCAGTCAAGACAAAAGTTTTCTTTTTATATATTCTGTCCTCCATGCATTTTTCCTTTTTTTCATTCAGTCAAAATTTACTGAGAGACAACTCTTATAAATTGCATTTTTCTAAACACTTCTAAAATATGGGAAACAATATGGGAAACAATGATTAAGCTAAGAATAGTTTATGATTTGAATGTTCATAATTTATAAATATAATTCAAATAATTCTTTAGGTCTTTTAAACAACAGCAAGAAACAAAAAAAGCAAACAACAAACAACACTCAAAAACAAACAAACAAACCCCAAATGGTCCACTGGCTCTTATTCCCCTCCCCCCCCCTTTTTAGATGCAACTAGTTTTAATTTTTCCAGCTCTTTCCTCTGATACTTACTTTCATGTTCCTAAGTAACATCCATTAGCTGCTGTTGAAAGGCAGCATACTAAGGTGATATTCAAGAGCTGCTAGAATGCAAATCCTACCTTTGTAGTCACCACTTCCCTTTATCTTGGTCACTGTTTCTTGATAAGCATAACTGACATATTGTGCCAGATAACTTTTTGGTGTAGGGAGCTATTCTGTGCATTTTAGGATGTGTAGCATATCCGTGGTCTCTACCCATAAGATTCCAGTAGCACCCTCACCCTAGCGGTAACAACTAAAAATGTCTTTAGGCATTGCCAAACGTCCCCAGGAGAAATCAAATCACCTCCAGTTGAGAACCACTGATCTTGGGGAAGTTAAGTTTTCTGTGACTTTGTTTCTTCATCAGCAAATTGGAATTAATAATAGTACCAACTCGTAGAGCCAATATGACGATTAAATGAATAGTATTTCTGGAGTACTTACTGCCTTGCACAGTAAGTGTTCTATAAATATTTGCTAAATACGATTATATATTTAATTTTTCAGTTTTATGTTTTATTCATTAGACTTCCATTCCTCCCATTTTCCCGATACAATTATCACAATTTCTGTTTATATTAATATTCAGCCTTTATAATGATTATGATCATGTATTATTCAAAATTGAGTCACACAGTGCATTAGGATATTCATTTACATTCAGTATATTTATTTTCCTGTACTTTTTTCCTCCTAGAGTAAATAATTGCATCTTTTTTTTGTTTTTGTTTGCTTAGTTTTCTATGTAGCTAAATATCCCTAAGCTGTCTGTTAGAAACATAAATATACCTGATAAGATTGGACACATTTGGCAAATTAACAATTTTTCTTTCCCTCTCAGAGACATTTTTCTTAGAGCTTTGCATTCTCCTGCTCCAATATAGACTTGTTGCTCTTTAGGCCTAGCATCTGGAATTTCTTTGCACCATTGTCCTGGGATTCCTCTTATCTTTATTGTGTGTTTGATCCCCGTTTTCTGGAACTTATGCCTTGTTCTTTCTCCTTCTAGTTTTTTCCTTTGATTTGGTGAATTACACCCTCCAATAGACCCTTTGAATGTCTAAAAATATATTTATTTTAATATAATTATTATATTTTGGAAATTATTTCCCCTCAAAATATTAAAAGTATTGTTTCATTGTCTCTTAACTTACAGGGTTGCAGTTGAAAAGTTTGATACCATTCCAGTTACTGAATATTTGTATATAAATTGTTTCTCCTCAATGGAATGTTTGCAATTCTTGTCCATTTTGTCCATGGTGCTCTGAAGTTTTACAATGATGAGCATAATATACATCTTTTTAATATCATTATGCTGGGTACTGAAAATCCAGGCTTTTTAATTCAAGGAAATTTTCCTGTAATATACTTCCATTAATAACTCTGCTTGTCCCTTCCAACCCCGAATACCTCTGCTTTCTCTTTATGGAGCTACCATTAATCACATGCTGAACCTCGAATTTTCTGATACTCGACCCTCCCTTAATTTTCTTCTCTTTGTCTTTTCTCCTCTCTTTTTTGGAAAGTTTTTTAATGTCTTCTTTCTTTCTTCCTTCCTTTCTTCCTTCCTACCTTCCTTCCTTCCTTTCTTTTTTTGGCTTTTATCTTTAGTTATAGAAGCTCTTTTAAGTTCTTTGAGTGATCCTTTTAAAAATACAGAGTATTATGTTATCTTTCCTAGGACGCAATATCTTTTCCTCTCCCTGAAGGTACCAATGATACTTTTGAATATTTTCTTTGCTCATTGAACTGTTTCCTCCAAGTGCCTTTTCCACCCTGTTTATTTGGTCTTGTCTTTTATGTTAGAGGCTTCTCTCAAATGTCCTGTGATCCTTGTCTATCCTTTCATGTTTAAGAAATAAAACTGTCCTTATTTTCAGATGCCATGATTGTTACCTCAAAATCCCAAGAAATTAAAAAAAATCTAAAATTAATGAGTGAATTATTTAGTTGGGTCATAGGATACAAAATCAATTATCTTTCTTTGCAATGAACAATTGGAAATTGAAACTTTAAAAAATATCACAACAGCATCAAAACATGAATATTATGGGATAAATCTTAAGAAAAATATAGAAAATTTATACACTGAAAACTGTAAGACATTGGTGAGAGAAATGAAAGGGGACCTAATAACTGGAAGGATATAAAAGAATTGCTCTTTTTAAGATGTCAGTTATCTCACATTTATCTATAGAATCCATCAATTCAAATAAAAATTGAAACTACTTTTTGATAGAAATGGACAGACTTACTCTAAAATTTATCTAAAAATGCAAAGGCAAAATTATTTTGAAACAAAAACTATATGGTCAAATGATCTTCAACGAAGATGACATGGTAACTTAATGGTGTAAAAGATTTTTAAAAGATCGTGCTGGAACAATTGAATATCATATGCAAAAAATTTTAATGTGAAATTTTATATTAAACCTAAAACCTATGTCCCAATAGATTAAAAAAAAATTAACTTCAAATGAATCATAGACCAAAAACTATGAAATTTTCTAGAAGAAAGTTTTAAACATTTTTAGAAGAAAACATAGAAGAGGGTGCCTGGGAGGCTCAGTGGGTTAAGTGTCTGCCTTCGGCTCAAGTCATGATCCCAGGGTCCTGGGATTGAGTCCTGCATTGGTCTCCCTAGTCAGCGGGGAGTCTGCTTCTCCTTCTCCTTCTGCGCCTCCCTCCTGCTCGTGCTCTCTCTTTCTCTTTCTCTCTCTCAAATAAATAAATAAAATCTTAAAAAAGAAAAAAAGAAAACAGAAGAAAATGTTTGTGACCTTTGGTTAGCAAAGATTTCTTAGGACATAAAAAGAATGAACTATAAAAGAAAGAAATTGATACATATTATGAAAATTAAGACCCTTACTAGCTCAGTCAGTAGACCTTGGGACTCTTGATCTCAGGGTTGTAAGTTCAAGCCTCAAGTTGGGGTAGGGTTTATTTAATAAAAGCAAAGCAAAACAAAACAATTAAAAAAAATGAAGCAAACAAAATTAAGACCTTGTGCTCTTCAAAAGACTGCTGCAAATGAAAAAAACAAGCCACAGATTAAAACCACAGATTAGGAGAAAATATTTGTTAAAGACACATCTGATTGAGAATTTATATACAGGGGCACCTGGGTGGCTCAGTAGGTTTAAGCGGCCAACTCTTGATTTTGACTCAGGTCATGATCTCAGGGTCCTGGGATTGAGCCCAGAGTGGAGCTCCATGCTCAGAGGGGAGTCTGCTTGAGATTCTCTCTCTCCCTCTCCCTCTGCCACTTCTCCCCCAACCCGACTCTCTTGCTCTCTCTCTACCTCTCAAATAAATAAATAAATATTTTGGGGGTGCCTGGGTGGCTCAGTCGTTAAGCGTCTGCCTTCGGCTCAGGTCATGATCTCGGGGTCCTGGGGTCGAGCCCCGCATCGGGCTCCTTGCTCTGCGGGAAGCCTGCTTCTCCCTCTCCCGCTCCCCCTGCTTGTGTTCCTGCTCTCGCTATCTCTCTCTCTGTAAAATGAATAAATAAAAAAAATCTTAAAAAAAACCAAATAAATAAATACTTTTTAAAAAAAGAATTTATATCTAGAATATATAAAGAACTCTCAAAACTCAAGAAGACAACCCAGTTTTTAAAATGAGCAAAAGAAAAAAAAAATGAGCAAAAGATTTAAGCAAACATTTCATTAAAGAAGATATCCAGGGGTGCCTTGGGTGGCTCAGTGGGTTAAATGTCTGCCTTCTGCTCAGGTCATGATTCCAGGGTCCTGGGATTGAGTCCTGGATGGGGCTCCCTGCTCAGTAGGGAGCCTGCATCTCCCTCTCCTGCTCCCCCTGCTTGTGCTCTCTGTCAAATAAAATCTTGTAAAAAAAAAAATAAAGAAGATATCCAGCTGACAAATAAGCATGTGATTATTCATAATTATGAACGAATAATTCATTAATTAATGAATAATCAACATAATAATTCATTAGGGAAATGCAAATAAAAACTAAAATGAGATATCATTATAAATATTCCAGAATGGCTAAATTTAACAAGTTTGACAATGCTAGCTACTGGTAAGGATGAAGATTACTGGAACTTTCCAACTTTACTGTTGGAATGTGATATGGTACAACTACTTTGGAAAACAACTTGGCACTTTCTTATAAAGTTGACAACTTCACAGAGATGCATCCTGTGCAAATGAATAAGGCCTCATGCTTAGAAAAGCCCCACACCTGACTTAATGTTCTACTGTTATCTTGAAATTCTTAATAATTTTATCTTTGTTTTGTACTTGTGTTTTTAATTTGAACTTGAACTTGTGTTCTGGTTTTTTTTTGGACTTGTGTTTTGTAATTAAAGTCTGTTGGAATACTGGAACACATGCAACATGTCTGCCACCACTTAATGCCCCATTTGCATATAGTGTTCAAGATGCCCCATAAACACATTATTCCAGTGGGCCCATGATGCATGAGAGTTTAGTGACACTCAAGATTGTACAAGGTAGGCTAGGTATATCTATGACTAAGTGGGGATAGACAGCCCCTAGAAGTCATATCTTCTGTCTGAACCAGAATTATTTCTAATGCAGAAAGAAGGTAATGACATTCTAAGAAACACAAATGAGCAAGGAACCCTAACATATTTTTTCTTATTCTTCTTACTTTGCAGTATTGGTAAAACAGTTATGGTGAGATTATTGATGCCAATAAGCCAAAAGTAGAGAGGTGGTAGAATATGTGCATATTAACACTTGAAATAGATAATTGAGTTAGTTTTATGTAGTGTTTCCACTGTTATGGTAAGAACAAATTACATATGCATGTATGAGCTACAAAATATGAATTGTGCAATTTCGGTGATTCTATGTATGAATCAAATGCTCTTATATTTGCATTTAAAAAGGGCATTGCCCAATATAAAGATGAATGGTGAAATTTGGGTTAATAATTTAAATTTTAAATTATCCTTTCCCCTTAGAAAAATATTAAATAGCAAATAAGAAAAATACCATAATAAAAAAAGAAAAAGGAAAAATGCCATGACAAGTCAAAGGAGAGACTGAAAAAGAAAAAAAGAAGACTTCTATTTTTGTATTTTTTTTAAAAGATTTTATTTATTTATTTTATTTATTTGACAGAGAGAGACACAGTGAGAGAGGGAACACAAGCAGGGGGGAGTGGGAGAGGGAGAAGCAGGCTTCCCGCGGAGCAGGGAGCCTGATGTGGGGCTTGATCCCAGGACCCCGGGATCATGACCTGAGTCGAAGGCAGATGCTTAATGACTGAGCCACCCAGGCGCCCTATTTTAGTATTTTTAATGATACTTTTTTCCTTCCTTTTGAACAAGGGGCCTACCATATTATATAGCTGACCTATATAAATTAATTATACGCTTAAATTATAATTTACCATATGACTGGGCGTCTGGGTGGCTCAGTGGGTTAAGCTTCTGCCTTTGGCTCTGGTCATGATTCCAGGCGCCTGGGATGGAGCCCCACATCTGGCTCCCTGCTCAGTGAGGAGTCTGCCTCTCCCTCTCCCTTTGCCCCTCCCTCACCCCTGCTTGTACTCTCTCTCTCTTTATCTCTCTCTCTCTCGCTTGTTCTCTGTCTCAAAAATATAAATAAAATTAAAAAAAAATTTACCATAAGAAATCAATTCTTGGGCTTCAATATAGCATTATCAGGACATATCCATCCAGATATCCCAGAATGCTCTATGTAGCATTCTGTCTGTAGGAACGGACATTTGTGCAAAGAAGACATACAAATGGCCAACAGACACATGAAAAAGTACTCCACATCACTCGGCATCAGGGAAATACAAATCAAAACCTCAATGAGATACCACTTCACAGCAGTCAGAATGGCTAAAATTAACAAGTAGCTAAGTGGGAGAACAGGTTAATTCTCATCATTTAGAATATAGATTTTTCAACAAATGGTGTTGGGAAAATTAGACAGCCACATGCAGAAGAATGAAACTGGACCATTTCCTCACACCACACACAAAAATAGACTAAAAATGGATGAAAGACCTAAATGTGAGACAGGAATCCATCAGTATCCTTGAGGAGAACACAGGCAGCAACCTCTTTGACCTCAGCCGCAGCAACTTCTTCGTAGAAACATCGCCAAAGGCAAGGGAAGCAAGGGCAAAATGAACTATTGGCACTTCATCAAGATAAAAAGCTTTTGCACAGCAAAGAAACAGTCAACAAAACCAGAGACAACCGACAGAATGGGAGAAGATATTTGCAAATGACATATCAGATAAAGCTAGTATCCAAAATCTATAAAGAATTTATCAAACTCAACACTCAAAGAATAAATAATCCAATCAAGAAATGGGCAGAAGACATGAACAGACATTTTTCCAAAGAAGACATACAAATGGCCAACAGACACATGAAAAAGTGCTCCACATCACTCGGCATCAGGGAAATACAAATCAAAACCTCAGTGAGATACCACCTCACACTAGTCAGAATGGCTAAAATTAACAAGTCAGGAAACGACAGATGTTGGTGAGGATGCGGAGAAAGGGGAACCCTCCTACACTGTTGGTGGGAATGCAAGCTGGTGCAGCCACTCTGGAAAACAGTATGGAGGTTCCTTAAAAAGTTGAAAATAGAGCTACCCTATGACCCAGCAATTGCACTCCTGGGTATTTACCCCAAAGATACAAATGTAGTGATCCGAAGGGGCACCTGCACCCCAATGTTTATAGCAGCAATGTCCACAATAGCCAAACTATGGAAAGAGCCCAGATGTCCATCAACAGACGAATGGACAAAGAAGATGTGGTACACACGCGTGCACGCGTGCACACACACACACACAGACACACACACACACAGACACACACACACACACACACACACACAGAGGAATATTATGCAGCCACCAAAAAGATGAAATCTTGCCATTTGCAATGATGTGAATGGAACTAGAGGGTATTATGCTAAGCGAAATAAGTCAATCAGAGAAAGACAATTATCGTATGAGCTCACTGATATGTGAAATTTGACAAACAAGGCAGAGGATTATAGAGGAAGGGAGGGAAAAATGAAACAAGATGAAACCAGAGAGGGAGACAAACCATAAGAGGCTCTTAATCTCAGGAAACAAACTGAGGGTTGCTGGAGTGGAGGGGGTGGGAGGGATGGGGTGGCTGGGTGATGGATACTCGGGAGGGTATGTGCTATGGTGAGTGCTGTGAATTGTGCAAGCCTGTTGAATCACAGACCTGTACCCCTGAAACAAATAATACATTATATGTTAATAATAAAAAATATATAGATTTTTACTTTAATTTAATTTACTAACCCTCATCTTGCTTAGTGACCTCAAGTCCAGTGTCCCTGTGGTTTAAAATCTTTGGAGAGTAAACCTCCAGTCTTCCATTGAGTAGAGGGAAGGTGGTTGTCTTGATTCATGTGGTTGTCAGGAAATGGGGGATTGAGTGGCCTGTTTCTTATTCAGACTTTTAACCAAGCCTCCTATTTGTGGCTCCACTGGCAATCACTTTTAGAGGTACTAGGTGCCTCCAGTTCCTGAGGTTTTCCAAGGTTTTGCCTAATGAATTCATTTGCTTCTTGACTTTCCCAGTTACAAGCACTTACCTTTCAGCCTCTGGTCTGCTAAGAAGTCAGTTACTACTTACCGGATCAGATGCTTTGCAGCTTTCAGTTTATTTTTGACAGTTCTCTCTGCTATTTTCTCCCCAGTTTTCCTTTTCATCAGTGTATTATATTTTATATTTTATATAAATATATATATAAATTTATATAAATATATATTTATATAATGTATTTTATATAAAATTATATATATTTATATATAATATTTATATATATTTATATAAATATATTTATATTATATATATATTTATATAAATATATATATAATATATTTATATTTTAAAAAATTCCTTTCCTGCCATCATTTTTGTAATGTTTTATGAGGAAGGAGGGATATGTGTTCTATTCATTATCCGTCACTGGAAATATATATTTAAAATTTGGATGAACTGCAAAGACTTTTATTTTTTTTTTTAATTTATTTTCTATGGACTTATGTCACTAAAAAAATTAAATATTTTACTCTTTTATATAAAACAATGCAACTTTAAAAAATGAACAATGAATACATTGAAGGCAGGACAGGCCCACAGCAATAAGAAAACATAACTAGGATCCACGTCCGTAGGAGGAATAGAGATTATGGTGTCTTCACAATAGCATTTCCTACCCACACTCGCAGAGTTCTTCCAGAGCTGTTTAAAAACACCATCAGGCTATAATTGGAATCTAGTGTATGGTAGGGGTACAGAGTGAAGAGTCATCAGCACCTGAAATCATTACCTATTCCCATCTGGGTATCTGCTTATCTGAGGACTTGAACTGACCATGGAAGACTAAAGTTGTCCTACCAGCCACCCTTGGTGACCCCTCTGCCTATCCCCCTTGTTTTGTTTATTCCTCCTTAGCTTTTCAGACTCAGTCCAGTGCCATCTACTCCCAGAAGTCTACCCTGAAACCATTACACAAAGCTGATTTAGGTACTCCTCCCCAATATTTTCATCATTACTTCAATTCTCAAGTTATAGTCTCTATCATTGTATTTACCACATTATAGTATAATTATGTTTAATTATTTCAGGGGTCAGCACACTTTTTCTGTAAAAGTTTATAGTTAGTAAATATTTTAGGTTTTCCAGACCAAGAGGCAAAATTGAAGATATTATGTAGGTACTTATATAATACAAGAGAAAATAAATTTTAATGATTTTTTATTGACAAAATTAAAAATAAAATGATAATAAGTACTTTTTTGGTAATAACTGATATATTTATTGAAGAATGGAATTCTTTTAGAGAGGATACCATTTCTCTTACTTGTGGTTCAAAGTTAGTGTTTCCATTCATCAAATTGATTGCAAATGGTTATCTGTAAAAACCATTCTTAGCTCATGAGCCTTACAAAAATAGGCAGTGAATTTTCCTGAACTCTGTTCTATTTATTTAATTCTTTGTCTTTACTATACTTTGAGATCTGGGACCTGTCCTTGTTCTTATTTATCTTTGAGTTCCCAGGCAACACACTACCTAGCACATTAAAGGTGCTTAGTAACTTAAAACATTTTTTTTTTTTTTCAAGCAATGAAGAGATGTAAGTCTTGGTTATTCCAGACTTGTCTTAATGGGTAATACCTTGACTTTATGTATTACCTTTCCTGTGAGGATTTTCAGATCTGTTATGTCATATCTGTTATCTAATATGCAATAAGAAAAGGATAGATGTTGTTATTCCCATTTAGCTGATAAGAAAGTGGCACAGTAATAGAGCCAAGACTAGAATTAAGGAATTCTGATTCTTAGCTATGGAGCATTTTCAAAGGAATACAGCACATATTCTCAGATATGTATGTTCTTGTCCATTTCAAGAATTATGAATTATCCGAAAACTCAGATGTATAAGCAAACCAGCATGGACTGCATAGATAAGGAAATTACTATAGCACCAGGGGGAAGAACAATGAAAATTTGACTACAACTTAAAAAATTCCTAGAAATAATTATCTGTACTGAGTTTTCAAATGTGAGACAGCATACTTTTAAATAATATTTAAATGTATAGTGTGCAATATGGGTAATTTAAAAATTCAGTCTTAAAAGAAGTATACCAAAATGAATGTAATTACCATAAAGAAATGAGGAAATTGGTGATTATCAGTGAAAACATGGTATAAGTTATTTTTATGTTTATCTGGCAAATTTAAGAAAGGAACAGGGTGTTTTCAGTGATATAAACTTGTATTTTTTGTAGCCAGTAATTTCCGAAGAGGTTCCACCCTAGTCTTTGTTTCCGATGGGTCCATTAGCATCGCATCAACATTATTAGCAACAGTATTTATTGAGTACTTTTTAGTTCTAGTTTCTGGGAATAAAAATAGACAGTAGGCCTGATCCTTGACCTTGGGAAGAGGGAAAAAATATGTGTAGTATAATATATATGGATGATATAATATGAAGTAAAGACCACATGGTTGTTCAGACAATACTTGCCAGATGAGTATAGGGAATGGGTGTTCCATGAGGGTATGAACATGTATGGATCTGTTGGTAGGGAGACAGTTGGGAAGGCTTCCTGGAAGAGGTAGCACTTAACACTGCATCTTCAAGAAAGGTAAAGGAGAAGTGATAAAACACTTGGGAAGGGTTTGAGCAAAACCCTGAAAGTAGAAAGAATGTGACTGATATGTTCAGGAAACAATAAATAGACCAGTTTATCTTGAGCAGGAGTTTTATGTATGTAAGGAAGTAGTTGGAGATACATTTGAGAGCAATGTGAGAGGAAGGAACTTGAAAGTTGAATATAGGAAGCAGTGAGCTGTCAAAGAAATTTAAACAGGAAGATAGGAATGGGATAGGCAACAAGCATTGTAAAAAAAGCTGAATCTTATCTATTCCCGGGCTGAAGCATTGAATACTGGATTATTTTGGGTACATAAATGTGTGCTACATAATAAATGCTACATCCATGTACTTGTTTTTCATTGTGCTTTATTTCTCTTAGAGTTGGTTTACAAAAAGCTAAATACAATTTTATCTGTAATGACTCAGAAGGAACTTGAAGATCTTTCAGTGCCTCAACTGTGTGTCCCATTTTTTGATCAATTATGATATTGTGGATGAGCTGAAGTGCTAGCTTTTAGAGAAAATTTGTGTGTTTTAGAGCATTTTGTAGTCTACCAGAGTGTTAGGGAATATTTATTTAATATCTTTACATTTAAGATTTTTGTATTCTGTTTAGTCTCTTAATATCCCTACCAAGTAATAAAAATGCTGGGAATTAAGACTTTTAGTTGGTTTTAACATTTATTTATTCTTCTGAGCAAAGTAAGAAATGAGTATATGTGTAATTTAAAGTATACTCTAAAAAAACAAATGAATAAACAAAAATAAATAAAAATATACTCTGGATTTTGGGCACCTGGGTGGCTCAGTCGTTAAGCGTCTGCCTTCGGCTCAGGTCATGATCCCAGGGTCCTGGGATGGAGCCCCGCATCGGGCTCCCTGCTCTGCGGGAAGTCTGCTTCTCCCTCTCCCACTCCCCCTGCTTGTGTTCCCTCTCTCTCTGTGTCTCTCTGTAAAATAAATAAATAAAATCTTAAAAATAAAAATATACTCTGGATTTCATCAATAAAAATGTATTGCTCTGAGCTATTAAAAAACAGATTTGTCCATAGGTGAGTTTGATTTGACTAATGTGTTTTTAGTGTACAGTAGGAGGCTGACCCATCTTCTCTTCTGTCCCCACCTTCTCATATTCTGAGTAAATTGGGGAGCCATCTGGCTGCCACATGTGCAACCAGCTGTATTCTCAAGTGGGAGTGGGAAATGTAAGAAGAATTCTTACAGAAGCACATTGTAGGGTTAGATTTCCTCCTGCTAGTCTGGATAAGTTCTCAGGATGCCAAACCATTAAGCACACTTTTCCAGTGTGGGAGGCCCTTGAACCTCCCCCACCATCTCTGGCTTGAATAAATGTAGATTGTTCCACAAGCCTAGGCAAATACTCTATTGTGTTATTCTCCAGAGTAGTTTGACCTTGTACACTTGAAGAATTCCTCCCCAAGACTATCTTGCCCTCCCGGAAATTTACCCTTTTCAGAGCTTTGAGGCCTAAATCCAGCCTAAAGAACATTTGCTTGTTCTATCCATTTCCTTAAAATGTGGAGGAAGAGGGGAAAGGATCTCTCCCATGGCTCCATACCTGAGCAGGGTCACACAGACTTCTCTGTCTTGCAGAGCGGGGAGTGGGAGAACGGGATTCATTTGGTGGTATTTCAGCATTTCTTCATCCATAGGCAAGTAAATGCCTTGCACAACTGTTTCTTATCTTCTTTCTGTGGTCAGTTAGAATTCCTTTTGAATCAAGTACTAAATCTTAAGGAAGGGGGAGGGAAGAAAGACGGTACTGAGGAAACAAGCAAGAGGTTCTGAGGCCAGCTGCTTTGCAGAGATGACTCCTGTACTACTTCTGACAGTTGCAGTCTCTTTCCTCTCCTCTCCCTGTGTTCCTTTTTCAAAGCACCCTACATCCAACATTTTTGAGTGGTCAGGAGACGGTTCACCTCAAAGCTACGTGAACCAGAAGGAAGTAGGTCACAAGTACTAAGTAATCAGAAAAGTTACTTCAATCCCAAATGGGCCTTACCATGATGATACCATAAACATAGAAGACAAAAATAAATCGGTATTTCAGGATGTCCATAAAATCTGGACATTTACTTGTCTGGGTATAAATAATGCCACTATTTTGAATAAGTTCTCTTTTAGATATTCTGAATTTCCTGTCTCTTGGAATTTTCAGAATGATATCATCCACTGACCTCCGTACCTTGTTATACCTCCTTCATATTTTATAAGTGAATGAAATGTTTGTGTGAGAAATTAGAAGTTTCTTGTAAGGAAACTATAAATCAAGGTACAATTATGAATAAAATTCCTTTCTTTAGTATTAAATTTAAGTTTCACTTCTTTTATTTCTACAAAATTTCACATAACATTTACCTCTACTATGTATTGCCCTCCTCTCTGCACTTGCTGGCTCCTCTCACTGTAGTCCTTCAACACCTCACAAATATTTACTAACTGCTCAATATATATGACACATGCCAAGAGGTATGTGGGGGTTTTTATATGCTTGTAAGGAAGAAAGAAATAAACATAACAATACAAGGTAGTATTTGACTGGAGCCATAAGAGTGATACAAAGAAAGAACTTAGAGCATTTAGGTGAGACAGACAGGGACAGAGACAAGAGACACAGAGATACCAGTTTCGGCTGGGGGAATTCTGGGTAAGCTTTATGGAAGAAGAAGCATATGAACTTGACCTTAAATGGGTGGGATTTCAACAGAGAGAACTCTAAACACAGAGAACAGTGTAATCCAGGTTAGAAAAATGGGGAAGTGCATGCCATATATAGGGAATAATTTACCATATAGTTTAACTTACATGTGGGGCTATTGCAGCAGATAAAGTTGACGAGCAGATTGGCATCTGATTTTAGAAGTATTGAGGCTGAGGTCAGACTAAGAAATTAAAACTTTATTCCAAAGGCATTAGTTCTTGAGCTTTTGGGACAGAATTATACAATCTTGTATGAATATTATCCAAATGAAAGTTAGAATGAATAGTCAATCCAGGAAGGATTAGGTGGGAGGATTTACCAGAGGCTAAATTATTTTAGCCTCTTTTTGGAGGACACCATTGTAATAATCTAAGCAGGAAGTGGCAAATGCCCAAACTGGGATGACAAAAATTAGAATGGGGGTGGGGGGATGAATGGTTCATCATAAATTGCAAAGGAGGAAACAGTTTCTATTTCTTCTAACTAGATTGTCAGTTTCCTGAGAGCAAGGATTTTTGTCTGTGTCTTGTTTCCTTTTTTACCTAATTCATCCATGTTCAGATTGTGTGCTTTCACATAATTATGCCTTGTGTAGGCTTCTAATTAATATGTATATTTCTATCTATCTATCTGTCTATCTATCTATCTATCTATCTATCTATCTATCTATCTATCTATCTCTATCTCCAGCACAACTAGTTCTTCATAAAAAGCAGAACTCAATAATACCAGAGCAGTTTTTCATTCACTTTAAGTCAACAAGAGGAGCAACAATGAAGAGTTGATTCTGGAAAAAGAAAGAGGAGGTTTATGAATTGCTCCCAGTGAAAAATGAAAGAGCTTTTGAAACTGAGTTCAAATATGCCTGGAGCACATGAGAGTCTGGTTTATTAAGGCATGACTGAATGATTATTAGAAATACTACCATTACTCCTACTATGCATTATATTATTCACATATCATAAAAAGTCATGATACACAGCAACTGACAGAGTCATCTAGGAAATTAAACAGGGCCTTTACTACAACATGAGAAGAATTTGATGTGCTTTGCTCTATTTCTGACAGGAACTCTATAAGAGCAAAAGGCTTTATTCTTTGCACAGGTCATTAAATATATTCCATGATGTTCTGGTACCCAGCAGGAAAGAATCCACTGACTGTATGAAAATGATTTTAAGCCTCTTTGTTTTGAATTGAAAATAGTTTACCAAGCTTTCTACCCCCAAATCAGTAAGGATTATTGCACAGTTTGGGTTTTTTTTCCCCCTTTCTGTTTTGCAAAGTTAAGTTTATAGCTTGCTGCATCAGTTAAAAAGGGGAATGCCAATATATTACTACTTAACTACTTCAGATTAGCTGTTAGAGAGATAAGGGTGATGAATGGTGTTTAGCTCCAAATGGTGAAATTGACCTAGTTCTAAGCTACCAGATAGAACAGGCAGGTTTATCAACTACTCCCTAAAATAAATATTTGTGAGTGTGTGGCAAATAAGTGTAACTGATTCTATCCAAACCTTAGAATAAGAATTCCATTATAAGCTCCAATATATATTGAAAGAAGATGTGTCCTTATTTTGAAAGCTCTCATTTAAGGAAAATGGAATATATTTCTATTTTAGGAAGAAAAGATTATTTTGTAATGTCCAAGATATATGGGCATACATACTCTCTAAGCTATATGGCACACTATATGAACTTTAGACAATATTTAAAATATGCAGCAATTGAGATTTATTCAATCTGACCCTGAGACTTGGAGTAAGTTATTCATTCATAATGAAAAGCCTTGTTATTTTCCCTAAATTATATAAATTATGCATATATATATTAAAAAATTCTGATATAATTAAATCATAGTACAGTTAAAGTTCACTGTATACGTATAGTGAACTTTTAACTGTACTATGATTTAATTAAGTATATCAGAATTTCTAAACAAAATGTTTAATCCTGAAATCATATGACTAGTAATGTCCTAAAAAATTTAAAAATTGATGGTTTTGGGACACCTGGGTGGCTTAGTTGGTTAAGCATCTGCCTTCAGCTCAGGTCATGATCTCAGGGTCCTGGGATTGAGCTCAGCATTGGGCTTCCTACTTAGTGGGGAGTCTGCTTGTCCCTCTCCCTCTGATCCTCCTCCTGGCTTGTGCTCTCTCTCTCTCTCTCTGTGTCTCAAATAAATAAATAAATAACATCTTAAAAAAATAAAAATAATAAAAACTGATGGTTTTATATGAAGGAAGGTGAGTGGGCATGAAGGGTACAATACAGCATAAAATATTTGAATAGTATAGTTTCAAAAGTTTCAAAATTAAAATGGTGTGTTTTTGCCTTTCCTCTTTTTACCTTTTCCTCAAAGGTAATCACTGCATTGTATTTTACACAAATTATCCAAAATAGAGCTGGGGAGAGAAGAAAGACTTTATTGTGAATAAAGAGACCATTTGCTGGCAGCATGATCTAATACAATTTAACACAGCATAGGACATTTTTTTTTTTTTTTGAATAGTAAGACATTTTAAGAAAACCAAAAGCATAAGCAAACCAAATTTGGAATATATCTAATAATAGAGATATCTCCTAATGAGCATTTCCATTTCATTACCATTTAAGGTAAGTTAAATATAGTTTTTAAAATCCTGTGATTTTTATTTACTTTTTAAAAATATTGAAGTATAGTTGACATACAATGTTATATTAGTTTCAGGTGAACAACATAGTGATTCAACAATTCTATACATTACTCAATGATCACCATGATAAGTATAGTCGCCATCTGCCACTATATAATGTTATTACAGTATTATTGACTATATTCTCTATGCTGCACTTTTCATCTCGGTGACTTATTTTTTTTATAACTGGAAGTTTGTACCTTTTAATCCCTTTTGCCTATTTCACCCATAATTAAAAATCCTGTGATTTTTAATATTTTTTTTTAAAGATGGGCATTATCTCTTTTAATAAGAGATGCTAGTCATGTGAGGGATAGAAAAACAAAGCCATTGGATTTGGTTAAGTCTGAAGATAAACTTTTGGGGATGTCTTAACAAAAAAATAAGTGATAATAACAAAAAAAGTGATAAAAAAGTTTGTTTTCTTTTCTCATTTCAGTAGCAAACATTTACCATTGAATTAAATAGATACGCAGGTTTACTTTCACAGTCAATGTGAGCATAGTGCAATAGCAGAGAAACTGTTGTAACTGGGTTTGTGCAGGTCTTCAGTTCACAAAGAGCACAAGTCTGAACATGCCAACTGTATGAGTCACTGTATGAGGTTGTATCATAATAATATTACCACAAGTTTTTAGGTGAATGGCCTCTGTGGACTTTAAAATGTCCTTAAGAGATCTGATACTGTGTGCTAAAATTTCCTGAAAGTTTTATATCTAATTGTAAGTAATGCATACTGTAATTTCTTCAGGGTACCAAGTTGTGCATTTGGTTGCAAAATGTCAAAAATCTATTGTGTAGCAAAGAGAAAGCAATAAAATAAATCTTCAAAGAGGCAATGTAAATTTTACAGAGGGAAAAAGTAATTCAACTTAACTATGTTGCTAAGTGAGAAACTTTTTCTGTTGAGGATGTTAAAACATGGATGCTGATAGGAGGGAGAAATGAGGAAGCCTATGGCATGGTTATCTGTGAGGAGTTTCGTGGCTTACACTGAAGGAGTCCCTGATTTAATCTATGTCACTGGGCAAATCTCATACTAATCTCTTTTTGTCTTGGTTTCCTCAACTATAAAAAGGGGATAATAATACCAACCTGTCTCCGAGGGGTGTGGTAAGAATTAATTAAGGGCCCATAAAGGGTTTTAAAGGCCAAAGATGAAAGACACCAAATAAGTACAAAGCCTCATCATTAGCCCTGAAGTTGATGGAATATAAAAACTTGTTTATTGGTGGAGAAATTCTGAAATAAGAATTCAAATAAGAATATACTTTCCTGGATTTATGTGACTTAAATTTATGAATTGGTTCATAAGTGTGTTTTGTTGAGGTGCTCTGTATTTAAATTTTCAATCTAGACTAATCAAAGAATGAAGACCATACTAGTTTGAAAATAGAAATTACAGCTCGTTGGAATTAAAAATATGGGGCACCTGGGTGGCTCAGTCGTTAAGTGTCTGCCTTCGGCTCAGGTCATGATCCCAGGGTCCTGGGATCGAGTCCCACATCGGGCTCCCTGCTCCGCGGAAAGCCTGCTTCTCCCTCTCCCACTCCCCCTGCTTGTGTTCCCTCTCTTGCTGTCTCTCTGTCAAATAAATAAATAAAATCTTTAAAAAAAAAAGGAATTAAAAATGTATTTTTTATTTACCTTTTGTTTTACCTCTGTGTGTTATCAATAAACTAATCAGGTATTTATTTTTATTTTTATTTATTTTTATTTTTAATATTTTTTTATTTATTTGACACAGAGAGAGACACAGCGAGAGAGGGAATACAAGCAGGGGGAGTGGGAGAGGGAGAAGCAGACACCCTGCGGAGCAGGGGGCCCGACGCGGGGCTCGATCCCAGGACTCCAGGATCATGACCTGAGCCGAAGGCAGACGCTTAACGACTGAGCTACTCAGGCGCCCCCAGGTATTTATTTTTAAAGAATGACTGAGGCTGGAAGAGCTTCTTGGGAGTAGGTGAAAGAATGAAACATTAAAGTTTTTGCTACTATTTAGCATCAAGGTAACAATGATTCAGCTTAGAATACAGATGTTATTAAATACTACCTGAGTCAGGACATTTAATCAAGGGAAGTATGTTTCTCTAAATGGCTGAATTTAAGAGTATATGAAAATAATAATTTCATTTTTAGAAATATGACTCCTAATGCATCTTACCCGCCCCCCCCCCCATGACATATTCAGTTTCTGGGATGCCAGATAATTAATATGAAAACAAAAAACATTGTGATGAATCAGTCACCTCTGTTCTATAATAAGAAAAAAAATATTTGTCACTTACTTTTGGATGAAGCTAAACAGCATTTTGATTTCATTAGATTTCAACAGCTAGTACTGAGTAAATGAACAATTTTACCCTTTGTAATATCAGTTTATCAGAAGTTTGCAAATGATTACAACTAAAGCCAATAAGACTTTTGAGATACTATTTTCTAATTAAATAACTGCTCAGTTGGATGAACTCTTTGATGACATAAATAAGCAATGAAACTGTCATACCTCAGAGTTCTATCTTTCTTAGGCTTCTAAAATGTACTAGTTTTTAGTGACAGTCTTTCCTTAGGTTGGTTCATGGGAGCAGTTCATTACTGATGTTTATTTTGCTTTGGGTTGGGCTGTAAAACTACTCTACAATAACATAACTTAGGAGGTTGTTATTTTAGAATTATTATATCCTATACTGGTTGTGGTCAAGAAAAAGACAGACTGGAAAACAAGAAGTAATAACATCTTTAAAACATTTACTATTGTCATTAAAAAAAAAAAAAAAGATTTGGTTACACTCCAGTTAGAATTTCATTAATGGAACACTTCATATTTCTTTTGTTAAAAACTCATTTATCCTTTACCCAAAAATTTGAATGTAAACATTAACTGTCAGGGTTGATAGCCATGCAATTAACCAGCTTAATTTTGGTTAGAAGATGAATGATTCACTGCTTTCTTGTGTCTGATGAGTAGGCAGAGCACTGTATTTAAAATGGCTCTGACCCAGAGGGCGAATCTTACTGGTTTCACTGCCCAGCCTACTCAGGAAAAATAAAAGTCCTAGTGGTTATAGCAGAGCAGAGACTGAGCATGAAATCGTAAGGGCATCTTATAACTTGACTATCTTGACAATATTATAAAAATGTTTTTCATTTTTCACATTGTTAAATTAGAAAAAATTAAGGATTTTCAGACTTTAGAAAGTATTTTCCAATGTATCTTTTGGTTTAGTTATTATTTTTATTTTTTATCTCAGACTTAAAAGGGCTCCATAATAAATAAACACCATATTTTTGCTTTGCTCAGCATCTAATTCTTTTTTGCAACCACAGTTCTGTTTTCTGAAATAAAGCTATCTCTCCTTTCCCTAAGGTCTGTTTTATGTACTCTCTTTTAGTTGACAGAGGTAGATTATCTTCATCTCCAGTGACCAAGTCAGCCATTACTGTGCAGGTTCCTTTGGTCCAAGATTGTCTAAAAATATTTCTTCTTTATTTCTGCTAAATATTACATGAGAATTAAAGTAAGTTTTTTATTCTTTTTTATGCACATGTGTTATATTTTATTATATTGAGATGATAGATAAGTACATTTTATTAGAATATCATCTAGAACTTTGTAAAGAAATAGTAAAGCATTTCAATCAAGATAATTCAGTGAAGATATATTCAGAGTTTTACCTAGAGAGGAGGAGGGATGAATAAAAGTTCTTTATACTCTGCCGTGAAAGCAGCTCTAAGAAGGAAGTTTATAGCAATACAGGCCTACTTCAAGAAACAATAAAAATCTCAAATTTAACCTTACACCTAAAAGAACTAGAAAAAGAGAAAAAACAAAGCCCAAAGTTAGTAGATAGAAGGAAATAAAGATCAGAGCAGAAATACATGAAATAGGGGTGCCTGGATGGCTCAGTCAGTTAAGTGTCTGACTCTTGATTTTGGCTCAGGTCATGATCTCAGGGTTGTGAGATTGAGCCCTGCATTGGGCTCTGTGCTGGGCATTGGAACCTGCTTAAGATTCTCTCTCTCCTTCTTCCTCTGCCCCTCCCCTCCTTCTCTCTCCCTCTCTAGAAAAAAGAAAAAAAGAAAGAAATACATGAAATAAAGACTTAAAAAATAATAGGAAAAAAGCAATGAACCCAAGAGCTGGTTCTCTGAAAAGATAAACAAAATTGATAAACCTTTAGCCACACTCATCAAGGAAAAAGAGAAAGGACCTAAATAAATAAAGTCAGAAATGAGAGAGAAGTAACAGCCAATACCACAGAAATACAATGGATTATAAGAGACCACTATGAAAATTTATATGGTAACAATTTGGACAACCCAGAAGAAATGGATAATTTCCTAGAAACATACAATCTTTTAAAACTGAATCAGGAAAGGGGCACCTGGGTGGCTCAGTCGTTAAGCGTCTGCCTTCGGCTCAGGTCATGATCCCAGGGTCCTGGGATCGAGCCCCGCATCGGGCTCCCTGCTCAGCGGGAAGCCTGCTTCTCCTTCTCCCATTCCCCCTGCTTGTATTCCCTCTCTTGCTGTCTCTCTCTCTGTCAAATAAATAAATAAAATCTTTAAAAAAAAAAAAACAACGGAATCAGGAAGAAATAAAAAATCCCATTACTAGTAACAAAATTCAATTGGTAATCAAAAAACTCCCAACAAATGAATGTCCAGGACTAGATGGTTTCACAGCTGAATTCTACCAAATATTTATTTATTTATTTATTTATTATTTTTTAAAATTTATTTATTTATTTTGGAGAGAAAGAGAGCACAAGCACGGGAAGCGGCAGGCAGAGGGAGAAGCAGACTCCTTGCTGAGCAGGGAGCCCGATGCAGAACTTGATCCCAGGACCTTGGGATCATGACCTGAGCCGAAGGCAGACGCTTAACTGACTGAGCCACCCAGGTGTCCCTCTACCAAATATTTAAAGAAGAATTAATATCTATTCTCCTCCAACTATTCCAAAAAATAGAAGAGGAAGGAAAGCTTCCAAATATATTCTATAAGGCTAGCATTACCCTGGTACCAAAACCAAAGACACTACAAAAGAAGAAAACTACAGGCCAGTATTCCTCATGAACACAGATGCAAAAATCCTCAACAAAATATTAGCAAGCCACATTCAACACTACATTAAAAGAACCATTCACCACAATCAAGTGGGGTTTATTCTGGGGATACAACTCAATATTTGCAAATAAATCAATGTGATACAGCACATTAACAAAATGAAGGATAAAAATTATATAATCATCTCAACAGATACAGAAAAAATATTTGACAGAATTCAACATCTGTTCATGATATGATAAAAACTCTTAACAATTGGGTTTAGAGTGAACATAATAAAGGCCATATTTGAAAATCCCATAGTTAACATCATACTCAAGGGTGAGAAACTAAGAGCTTTTCCTCTAAGATCAGGAACAAGACAAGTCCTAGCCACAGCAATCAGACTGGAAGTCCTAGCCACAGCAATCAGACAAGAAAAAGAAATAAATGGAATCCAAATTGGTAAGGAAGAAGTTATATTGTCACTATTTGCAGATGACATGATACTATACATAGAAAACCCTAAAGACTCCACCAAAAATCTATTACAAGTAATAAATGAATTCAGTAAAGTTACAGGATAAAAAATTAGTACCCAGAAACTGATTGCATTTCTATACACTAATAATGAGGTATCAGAAAGAGAAATTAAGACAGCAATTGCATTTCAACTGCACCAAAAGAATAAAATACTTAGGAATAAGATTAACGAAGGAGGTGGAAGACCTGTACTCTGAAAACTGTAAAACATTGATGAAAGAAATTAAAGATGATGAAAACATGAAAAGATATTCCATGCTCATTGAATGGAAGAATTAATAATGCTAAAATGTTTATACTACACAAAGCAACCTACAGATTCAATGCAATCCCTATCAAAATATTAACAACATTTTTTTACAGAACTAGAACAAATAATACTAAAATTTGTGTGGAACTACAGCAGCCAAAGCAATCTTGAGAAAGAACAAATCTGGACGTATCACAATCCCAGATTTCAAAGATACGCTAAAAAGCTGTAGCAATCAGAACAGTATGGTACTGGCACAAAAATAGTTACACAGATCAATTGACAGAATAGAGAGTCCAGAAATATGCACATGCTTATATGATCAATTAACTAGTGTATCTCAGTGGAGGGCAAAATTTTCTGTATGCTTTAACATTTTTCAAACTAAAAACTTAAAAAGAAAAAAGAAAAAAGGCTCTCTGTCCTCAAGAAACTTGTACTTTCCCAGAGTAGCTGATGTAGAAGAACTCAGAGGTCATCAAATTTCATCAACCTATGGATACAGACCAGGTTACATTAAAAATAAAAACACATGTTGCCTTGGCTTTTTCCCATTCCTCTTCATGAATTGTGTCTTGCCCCTCATTTCCCACCTGTGTGTTTCTGAGACAGCATAGAAAATGTTTGATCAGTTTGATAAAGTGACCAGATAAAATACAGGGGACTATGAAATGCTGTGTCTCAAAGCAATGAAATCCATTCTCTGGACAAAATATAATCTTAGTAGCCAGAATAATCTTATTCTTCTGGTATCTTCAAATTAAGCTCTTTTATTTTATAAATGGAGTTCCTGATATTATAAGGATGATATGATTAGTAATACATTCATGTCTAGTCAAATAGTCACATTCTTGATTTTTTATGACCCCAGTGAAGACAAGGATAATTGAAAAGGGCTCCTCATCCTTATTTTAGCTAATAGTTAGTGTATTTTCCCCTAAAAAAAACCTCATAAGCTTTAATAATGAGCAAAATGTAAACCTGTTTTTTTTTCCCTTATGTGATATTTCATTTTGTTCATTTAAATAACCCAGTGAACATAGTCAAGGAATAAAAGGCTCAAAGATTAAAATTTATATAATATAGAATATGGAAGTTCATTAAATACCATTATTTGGTTGCTCAAGAATTGATTCCAAGCTAAGGCATTCATTGGATCCTGATTTGACATAAGAAATTGAGTTATTAAACCAATAAGCAATTATTCAGCCATACTAAGACATTCTGCTTAGACATCCAGGACTCAAAAATGCAAAAATCTTGAGATAATGTTTACTCTTACAGAAGTCAGTCTAGTGGAAGAGGAAAACGCGTGAAGAAATAAATTGAATAAAGAGAAATAAATGCTGTGGTAGTTTCTAGGAATGTCAGGGATTGCTTGACAAAGGAGGTGAACTCTGGATAGTCTTGAAGACAGAATGCTATATGAAGAAGAGGGAAAAAGGGCATCTCAGGCAAAGAGAACAAAATGTGCAAAGGCATAGAGTTTTGAAAAGTTATGTGAGAAGTCCATCGTGGTTTGGAGCTTAGGGTTGTGGTGGAGAGTGGAAGGAAATGAAATTGGAACAGTGTATTGGGGTTACATCAGGAAGGGCACTGTACTGAGACAAAAGAGCTTGGCTTTTATAGGGCAGCTAGTGGGAAATCAGGAGAAGTTGTTAAACAAAGGGAAGGATGTAATCATATTTGTTTGGTAAGAATATAATTATGGCAGGAGTGTAAAAATGGATTGTAAGAGAGATTGTTGGGGGAGAGACCAGATAGGGCACTATGTCATTAGTCTAGGATAGAAATCGTAAGAGCCTGAATTGAATTAGTGGCAGTAGAAATGGGAAAGAATGGTCATATTTTGGATATATTTCTAAACGGAAATGGATAGGATTTGGGTATGAATGGTTAGGGAAGAGGAGGGACTTTCGGAGGAGTTTTTTGGATTCAATTGGGAGAATTGAAGATATTGATTCCATTAACCATAATGGGGAAAGGTGGGAATATTTAAAGAGATATCATTATTTTAGTCTTTTTACTGCATTAGGTTCAATTGCCTGTGGGATAGCCACTTGACAAGCATTTGCAAAAAGCTGGACTGGAACTTCAAGATAGGTTGGAACCAGAGACACGGACTTGGGAATTATTTAAAAGTGCAGAAGGGGGTTGCCTGGGTGGCTCAGTCAGTTAAGTGTCTGCCTTTGGCTCTGGTCATGATCTCAGGGTTCTGGGATTGAGCCCCACTTTGGGCTCCCTGCTCGCAAGGAAACTTCTTCTCCCTCTCCTCCCTGCTTGTGCTGTCTCTTGCTATCTCTCTCTCTCTCAAATAAATAAATAAAATCTTTTAAAAAAAAGTGCAGAAGGAATGTCCACCAAGGATAAAACTATGGAAAACATCAACATGTAAGACAGTGTCCCTCATTCATTTTTAACCCATGCCTCCTTTTGAAAATACAAAAATCTCAGTTTACCTCTAATCATGGCAATTCAGATATTTCCCCTCAAAGTTCTATTATAGCACCTAATCTCTTCACTCTCCTGCCCTCTATTTCTTTTAAGAATTTCTAATTGAAGTAGTCTGGGGCAGAGGAGCCATTGAAGAAAACTGAGGGGCTCTTAGAGAAGTAGAAGGAAAATCAGAAGTGGATGACATCTTAGAAGACAAGGTCATATTAGCATTACATCCCTACTGCAAACCCTGACCAAATCTGAGCACTGCTTTTCATCATAGAACTGGGTAGAATGGTTGACTTGGGTGTCTGTGTCCAACAGAGCCGTAGAGGTCTGAGTCCTTCTCTTCCCTTAAGTTCCCCAGCATACTTGGAAGCGTGCATCTAGTTTTTGTTCCCCCTTGGGGACAGAAAAACCTCAACCCCACCTCCATTATTTTTCTCTTGAAAGCCGCTGAGGTAAGAGTAGCAGGGATGGAAGTAGGAATCTGGGAGTGTGTAGGAAGAGAGTGAGTAGCTCCATGCCAGTAAGCAAAGCATTTTGCTTTCCATTTTGATTGACCCCGTGGCTACTCATGGCTCAACCAAAACTAAGTTCTGATGTTTTCAGACCACCCAATGCCCTCTGTTAGCTTTGGGGATTCCTTGACCCTTTCTCTTCCCTCTCAGAGAAGATTGAGCAGCAATTAAAGCACCATTTAGGTAATTTGTTTCAATCCTGCCTCTTGCCACTTAGACTGTAAACATTCAGGAAAAGGTAGGACAGTGAGAAGCTCCTCCCCCACCTCCCATCAGCCCTTGTCTATTGTTTGGGTGGTACTTCACTACTCACTGGGTCCTGGGGAGTCTTCTCATAAGCCTTAACTCAGTCCTTATGATCTCTTGGCTTTTCTCTTCCAGAAAGCCATGTCTGTCAGTATCCCATTCTTGTACCTAAAATTGTGAAGTTAAGCTTTCCATAGTTTTGTGTATGCTGGCAAAGACATGAGACTCCTAGGTCAGAGTAAAAGTACTTATTACTCATCAGGCAAGCATGAGCAGCATGAGGTTCATGTCATTTGTGCCCCTGCAAATCTTATGGAGGTGATGTGCAGTGGCCCGGGTGAGTGCCGAACAAGCAGTGGGCTTACATCACAGTTGAAGGAAACCTGAGCTTAGGAAACCCCAATCAATTAAGGGGGCTGCAAGATAAGCTGCCCAACCTTTGCCCTGGAGGAAAACATTATCTTAATTATACGGTGCAGCAAACAAACCTGCCCTCTGCTCTAAAGAGATATACTCCTTCTATCTTCCAAGGTTGTTCTTTGTACAGACATCCTTGAAAAGGTAATCCAGAAAAAAAAAAAAGCAACCCAGTTCCTCTGCTTGGGTATTGTACAGAAATGTGATAGACCCATGGCAAATTGTTTCCCAACTAGTAAGTTCTGAGTATTCTTTTCTTTCTCTATCTCTTAAACCCTTCCTTTTGTGTTTCTTATTTCCTCCTCTTTATTTGTTTTTAAATTACAATTTAATCCACTAAAATGATCTTTTAATACTAGATATCCTCTAATGACAAAACTCAGCAGAAATAAAAATCTGTCTTTAAACTTATGAAAATAAAATTCAGGTCCAAACTGTTATGGCAGCAAAGAGTTGCAAGAAAATGTTTGGGAAAAAGAAAACTCACGCTATTTTGCTATTTTTGAAGTAGATACTTAATCATCTTTAATGAAAATTCAAAATTAGGAATGATCTTTTTGACAAAATTTCACTCACTGTGACGGGGCGCCTGGGTGGCTCAGTCATTAAACATCTGCCTTCGGCTCAGGTCATGATCCTGGGGTCCTGGGATCGAGCCCTGCATCTGGCTCCCTGCTTGGCGGGAAGCCTGCTTCTCCCTCTCCCATTCCCTCTGTTTGTGTTCCCTCTCCCTCTCTCTCTCTCTCTGTCAAATAAATGAATAAAATCTTAAAAAAAAAAAAAAGGGAAAAGATTTCACTCACTGTTTATGAGATAAGCTAAATTACAATTACTCATTGAATAAAGGATTCCTAAAATTATAACAATATTCTTTTATCTGGTTTTGCCTAGTTAGAAAATTCATAGACAAAAGCAAAACAAAATTTTAAAAATTGACATTACTGCATTTAGCATATAAGATGTGGTCATTAAATAGTAGAAAAAATAAATTTCTATAGTATCAATGAAGTAGGTTTATTTGATGGACTAACACATCTACATATACCATTTTTACTGTAAATATTAGAAGACTGAGGTCAAACTAACTATACAAACTGCCACAAATCTGGATAACTGCCATGTACTATGGATAGCATTATTGCTGTTCACTTAGTTCTTCTTCTCTATTTTAAGGAAATAAGAGGGTTGTACATACCTGCCTCCTTGAAGTGAGGTGTGGCTAGGTGGCTAGCTTTGGCCTATGAAATGTGTGTAGAAGTGACATATGTCACTTTCAGGAGGAATATTTATTACCAGTGTTGTGGAAACATGGGCTGATAGGCAGGTACCATAATACTAAAGCAACATAGAAAGTAGACCAACACACAAAGAAAAGCAAGCCTCAGAGGACTTCATGGGAGCAAGAACTAAACTTTAATTCTATTAAACCTCTGACATTTGGAAGTTTTTTTTTTAACTGAAGCTCTGCTTTATGGTGATGCTATGGCATCTTTTTTATTTTAAATTCTGATACAAGGGCGCCTGGGTGGCTCAGATGGGTAAGCGTCTGCCTTCGGCTCAGTTCATGATGCCAGGGTGCTGGGATTGAGCCCCACATCGGGCTCCCTGCTCGGCATGGAGCCTCCTTCTCCCTCTCCTTCTACTGCTCCTGCTTGTGCTGTCTTGCTCTCTCTGGCAAATAAATAAATAAAATCTTAAAAAAAAAAATTCTGGTACATATTGAATGCTATATTGGCCTTGTAGATCTAATACATCAAAACAAAACAAAAAAACTGTCTATTGTCACACTTTAATGACATGAGATCTTGCTGTGAGATACTCAGTGGGTATGTGTACTTGAGTCCTAAATGTTCAACTTGGGTAAAAGCTCAGAATGTTTATGAGAAAGATGTCTCTTAGGAAACGTTTACATGAAGTTTTTTGTCCTTGAAGCAAATGGTAAATCTACACTAGTTGTAGGTTACAACAACTAGGCAGTTATAGTGACTTGAAAGCTGTTTTTGAAAGGTACTGATAATAATACATAATAACTTATAGATCACTTGTGAGGTGGATTTACTTATTTTCTGCCCTGAGAAGTTCCGAGAGGCCAGACTTTTAGGATATGTCTTATGTCTTTTTTAATGTATTCTTCTTTGATGGGGGTATAGTTTTTGAGGAAACTATTTTATTGGAATAAACTTAAATCAACTTAAAATGTCATGTTATAATGCTACTGGATCTTTTTGTATCCCAAATGTTTAAAATAGAATGTTTATACATGGAAATAATAAGTAGAAATTTATTAATTCTTTCAACCAGTATTTACTGAGTGCCTGTTTTCGCCAAAAACTGTGTTAAACACTGGGAGGGAATACAATTGAGAACAAAACAGAGACTTTCAATTTTCATAGAGTGTAACATAAATAAATAAATAAAATGAATATATAATTATAAACTGGGATTATTGTCTAGGAGATAGAAATATAATTCTGTGTTGAGGGAGAAAGGCTTGGCTTTTTAAATCTTGGGAGACTAATTTATCAGATTTCCAACGTCCTTTGATTGCAGGCTGTAGGCAGAGTAGGTCTGTCTCAGCAGAGCGGAAGTCCTTTCCACCGTTGCTTCAAGTCTGGCTAGCTCTAGCTCAAGCTTAGAATTTGATGCAGCTGACAAGTATCAGTATTTTGATTTTTTCTAATCATTTCCTAAGTGCTACATTCTTTTTTTTTTAATTCTTTATTTAAATTCAATTTAGTTAACATATACTGTGTTATTAGTTACCGGGGTAGAATTTAGTGATTCATCAGTTGCATATAACACCCAGTGCTCATTCCATCAAGTGCCCTCCTTACTGCCCATCACCCAATTACCCCGCCTCCACCCACCTCCCCTCCAGCAACCCTCAGTTTGTCTCCTAGAGTTCAGCATCTCTTATGGTTTGCCTCCCTCTCTATTTTCATCTTATTTTATTTATCCAAGTACTGCATTCTTAATTAGCAAGTGGTCTGACTTCCAGCTTATCGTAAGTAACAGGTTCTTTTTTTTTTTAAAGATTTTATTTATTTATTCATAAGAGACAGAGAGAGAGAGAGAGAGGCAGAGGGAGAAGCAGGCTCCCCGCCGAGCAGGGAGCCGGATGCAGGACTTGATCCCAGGACCCTGGGATCATGACCCGAGCCGAGGGCAGACGCTTAACCATCTGAGCCACCCAGGGACCCCATAAGTAACAGTTTTATTAAATATTTTGCTAAGACGTAAGAAGGGTTGCTATCATTCCAGCTCTTAGGAAAGTATTCTAACTACTTTCATTGAGCTGGTGCTATATATTTCAGGATCTGTTTTTGAAGCAGCCTATCTTGTACACAGAATTTTGTATTAGTATTAAATTTGACTTTGAGTGCCAGAACATTTCAAATAAAAGTGGCCTAAAATAGGTTTTCTTCTTTTGTAAATGCCTTGAAGTAGTTAATACAAGGCCAGTTTGACACTCCACTGTGTCTGGGATCCAGGGTCCTTCTGTCATTTTCCATTGTGGGTGAACCTCAATTTCCAAGGTTACCTCATAGCTCGAGCTGGTTGCTGTCAAAGAATGAAAAATGAATTGATGATGGAGAATTGTTTATGTCATGTATTTTGGCATACTGTGTCTGTCTTAAAATGAAAATATTTATTAATTGCTCATTGATCTGAGTTTCATTACAATAATTCTAACCTCAGGCTTTTGACACTACAGCATATATCCACTTTTCTCAAGGATAATGTTGAAATTCTCAAAATAAAATTAACTTTTGTGTATATGTGAAGGGTTGGATTACAACAGTAAATGAACCATAATAATGATGACAAAATTGGTGTTTGGTAACCTGCTACTTTCTTTTTTTTTTTTTAAAGATTTTATTTATTTATTTGTCAGAGAGAGAGAGAAAGATCACAAGCAGGAGGAGTGGCAGGCAGAGGGAGAAGCAGGCTCCCTGCTTAGCAGGGAGCCCGATGCAGGACTTGATTCCAGGACCCTGGGATCATGACCTGAGCTGAAGGCAGCTGCTTAACCAACTGAGCCACCCAGGCGTCCCAACCTGCTACTTTCTTATGCAGTGATATTTGTGACCCCTTACATTTTGTTATTTTTGCTCATATAATGTCATTATTTTATTGTTTAAAAAAATTGACATCTGAATCATTTATAAGTGGAGATCAAGATCAAAGATCCCAAAAATCACTTTATACAGAATGATAACTCTACTCCAGACAGGTTAGTGTATTTGTGAGTCTCAATAGGCAATCATATTGGAAGGACTCTATTGCAAAATTAATTTTCACTCCAGTTCAAAGATTTTCTATTTTTGAGGTGGAATATAAAATAATAGTTTTGAAAGTGATATGGTTAACTCTGTTTGGGAGTCTTCATTTCTGCATGATAAAATTAAAGAAAATGAAAATGAACTTAAAATATTTTCTTTTAGGGCGCCTGGGTGGCTCAGTTGGTTAAGCGACTGCCTTTGGCTCAGATCATGATCCTGGAGTCCCGGGATCGAGTCCCACATCGGGCTCCCTGCTCGGCGGGGAGTCTGCTTCTCCCTCTGCCCTTCCCCCCTCTCATGCTCTCTCTCTAATAAATAAATAAATAAATCTTAAAAAAAAATATTTTCTTTTAAAATATCAGTAAAACAAAACAATCATAATCAATCAAAACTTTGTAGTCCCTGAAAAAAAAGTTGGCTCCAGAGTTTATCTCAAAGTTATCAAATAATAAATATTATTAATTGAAAATGAAGGGCCAGAGGAAATGATTTGGAGTTGGCACATGTAATTATTTCTCACCATTTTCCAACTAATGTACAGTCAGAATACTTTTTACAGCAGCTGGAAGAAATTGTATTAAATTTTGTTCAAGAATTAATCATGACATAATGGATTCCTTTGTTTTTATACTGCATTTAATTAAAAGTGTATTGTTTCACTTCTAATTTTTCATGGTTCATTCAATTATCTTAACTTGAACATAGTATTTAGTACATTAAAAAATATTTTTAACAATTTCATCTGTGGATAATTTTTATCACAACCATAATAAACGGTTAACATTTATATTTTTATAAATTTTTATTTTTATTTGATGCTTTGTAATGTATTTATGCACTTTGGTATTTTGAATCTACTAAATATTTGGTTTCACTAATTTTTAAACTTGAAAATAAAATACTGGTATTTATACTGGTATTTTAGCATTAAATGGAATAAATAGTGAATTACCAGTAGTGTTTTCACTTTGCTCTAGAACTGAAATCACTAACCTTTAATAATGAAAGCATCAATTTAGTTGGGCCTCACAGTATTATAAGACTATAAATGTATTTTAAAAGAACCAAAACTATCTGGAATATGTTTTTAGTCATTTCCATATCTGAGAGCTGTATGTGATGACGTTTTGAACTCTCTTGTTGTTCGTAGTAAGCAGGTTGTGGTCTAGTAAGATAGTAAAAATACTAGGATTGGAAGTACCACTGAGGGCATCTAGACCTATTACCACTCATAGAAAAGCAGAGATAAGTAGTCTTTTGACTTGAACTTTAACAGTGGGAATTTACCTCTGGGATTTTTTTTTTCCAAATGCATTATTGAACCCATCCAAATCTGCTTTTAATTGTGGAGCAGGGCTGACTTTATGGGTGTATGTCCTGTGCAGTGCACGAGACCCACACTTAGTAGTTCCCCTTGTCTGTTTTAATGCTCTGTTCTTGCCCTTTTGAAATTCTTAATAAGTTTTGAGCCCCCAATTAAAAAAAAAATTTTTTTAAGGTGTTTATTTGTTTGAGAGAGAGAGAGGGAGAAAGAGAGAGCGAGCGTGTGTGCCCATGCATGTAGGGAGGGGCAGAGGGGGAGGGAGAGGGGCAGGGAGAGGGGCAAGCAGACTCTGTGTGAGCATGGAGCCCGACTTGGGCTCATCATGGGGCTCCAGCTGGGGCTCCACGCGGGGCTCCATCTCAGGACCCTGAGATCATGACCGGGGCAGAAATTAAGAGTCGGAAGCTCAACCGATTAAGCCACTCAGGTATCCCTTGAGCCCCATATTTTCATTTTGCGGTGGATCTTGCAAATTATGTAACCAGTTCTGTTGCAGTGGTTTGCCTTTATTTTCAAAGGAAGAATGATAGTGATACTCCCTAATGTATGTCTAATGTGTGACTCATTTTTTTTAACATTAAATTGGTGTTTATTCTATTTGGATGTATTTAGGACTAAAGCACAGCTTCCCTGGTCAGAGTGTAAGCGAAACAAATGTTTGGAGTGCTCAACTGTATTCCTTCTTCCCATCAACACCTTTCTTCTTCTTCCTGTCCATCAGGGCCTTTATGCTCCCCCTTGGACTTCCCTTCAGACCTTCTCCCTGATGTCCTGCCATGGAAAATCCAACAATCATACATATACTTCATTATAGACATTCCCATCAAGACAAATTGGCTTTCTCTTCCATTACCATAGAGACCTACATTGTACCATTGGAAAGCATTCTCAGATGATATTTTAGTAATTCTTCTGAGGTCTTTTCATCATGGCCTTAACCACCATGGAAAAAGTGTCTATTTTGGAGAAGTTGCTCTGGGGAGAGCACACCTGCCTTTTTTTCTGTCTTAATCATTGATGCCCTCAACACCAGGGATGAGGGGAGAGAAATGAAGGACATGAGGGAGAAAGTATCTTATTTCTCCATGCACTCATTCCTGAGAGTCAGCCTTTTAACCTGAAACATCCATTCTATCCCTTCAGAAGTTTTCAGGTGAACAGATCCTTACACTCATTTCAAAACTCTGTATCCTTGCTTGTGCACGCCTTATGATGATATACACATGGGCCTTATAACTTTTTTTTGGTTCCTTTATTGTCCAACATGTTAATATTTTGTAATAGAAAAAATCGACAACACTGAGAAACATGGCCATGCCATTTTTTTCTTGCTTGCTTGCCTCCTTCCTTCTTTCATTCTTGCCCTCCCTCCTTTCTTCCTTCTTTTCTTCTTTTAAAAACTCTTCCTTAGGAAGCAAGTCGGAAGATCTTGTTTCCACAATTTTCAGTGTTGAAAGACAAATCTTGCGGGCTTGTCTCTGTAACCATGAAGTTGCTCTGTCAGCAAAAGCCCTTTGTTCACCACAGGAAGCAATCTGATCATAGCAACTTCCTTTCTAGCTGTTCAATAGAACTATTGTTTCTGAAGCTTGCCAGATAGACGCACTACCAGAAATCCCCATTGTCAACAAAATAGAAATGATCTTTTCTGTAATCACAAACTATACTTAAAGTGGCTACAGTTTGTTTTATTTATATTTTCTCTGTTTATTAAATTAGTTTGCATTGCTCACTAATTTCGGTGGCAGATTTGAAAGTGGTGAATGTAAGCAGGTGATGCTTTGATTCGCTAAATTAAAACGAGGTTGGGACTTGAAGCAGTTTATGAGAGAGAGAGATAAAGGACCATTTAGATGTTTGCATCTTCCTCTCCTGCTGTATTTTCAGTAAGAACGGCTGGGAGGCCGCTTAACTCTGATGCGGGCAGTGAGGTCAGCCTGTCTGCAGAGTCAGCAGGGCTTTTTGGGAGGGCTTGTTTAAACCATAAGTCATTTAAGTGCTTTCTTGTTCTTAATTTGAGGGATCTTTATCCTTTCTATATTACCTCCTGCTCCCCGCTTTCATATTAGAAAATTATTTTCTACTCAGGAATTATACTAGTAAACACCAGAGAGGCAATGCCTGACCTCTTGGGTTATTTTAGAATAATGACTTAATCTCTTGTGGAAAAAAAAATCCTTCTCAGGCATTCTTTTGGGGGAGATAACCTTCTTATTGGAATTCCTCAATCCCTCCCACATTCTCCATTCACTTCCCTCCCCATCAGCAACACTGACTTTGGCAAAAAGACAGATCACCATTTCTCCCTGTTTGCTTTTCTTCAGTCTCAGTTTAATGACATTTCTACCTTTTATTGTTTTTTCATTTCTACCCTTTAAAGTTCCTCCCTGCTAGTTTTGGGGTTCTTTTCACTGGAGTGACTGTCTTCTGGTGGTTTCTGTTCTCCTTTCCCTTCTTCACTTAGTGACTCACTCCATCTCTTTAGATCTCATCTTGAAACATTCCCGGGCCTGTTTTCTTTGGACTGAGCCTGACTCCCACACAGTCTTATTCCCTTTACACTCCCCTTAATGTACTTGCCAAGGTTGCAAGTGTGCTTAATTGTATCATTTCTGCATTCAAATTTTCGTTCTTCTCTTAGTAGTTTAAAAAATTCAAGTTTTTCTTGAAAAGATCACCCAGTCCATTTCCATTCTATTTTCTTCTTTTAGGTTAGAAATTAAGATAAACAGAAAGAAGGGAAGTCGATTTTTACTATACAGAATTAAAGGATTTGGGGCTTATATTTTCTTTAGAGCCCTAAAAGTTAAAGAGGTCTCCTGAGACATGTTGGAGAGTCTCAGGTCATGCATCACCCTGGTTCATAGGGAGTTTGTCCTGGGCAAGCCAAAGGGGACTTTTAGACATTGTACATAAAAAGAGGAAGACAATTCCCAGAGCAAATTGCAAGATATGGATATAAGAATGGAAGAAAACAACAACAACAAAAATAGCTGAGAGATTAGTTTGATGAAGTCATGGTTCGTTTAGAATAGATACAAAGGTGGGCGCCTGGGTGGCTCAGTTGGTTAAGCGGCTGCCTTCGGCTCAGGTCATGATCCTGGAGTCTCTGGATCAAGTCCCGCATCGGGCTCCCTGCTCGGCAGGGAGTCTGCTTCTCCCTCTGACCCTCCCCCCTCTCATGTGCTCTCTCTCATTCTCTCTCTCTCAAATAAATAAATAAAATCTTTAAAAAAAAAAAAAAAGAATAGATACAAAGGTTGTTAGTGTGGTCTTTGTTATTCCTACAGCTTCATTCCTGCTGTACCCTTCTATGTGTACCTATCTCATCTGGGCTATATCTAGGTCTTCTCCCCAGACAGACCCCCACTACCAGAGGATCTGTCATGAAATATTGTACCTCACCCCTTTGGGCTTCCCTGGCTTTGTGATTTCCTGGATTGAGGCAGCAGTAGCAAATCTGCCTTTCACTAGGTACCTCTGTAAGCCTTTCCCTGCCGTATGTGGCTCTGATGACCAACTGCATGATGATGAGGCAATGTGCTATCAGTAGGAAGAGATCTAGCACCACCGATATGGTGGTGCTCAGGGTTCTTAGGCTAATTGGGGACTGACGTCAGGGTCAAGCACTAGCTGCACTCTCATTCTCATAACAGGCGATATTGGCTTGTAAAGTGTCCCTTCTGACAGAGATAGCATGAAAACAAGACGGACAACATCAAACTGATATAGTTAGGTTTCTGTCTCAGAAGCAAAAGAAGCAGAGTTCCCTTGAGAGCATTCTGAAAGTTAAAACTTGGGCTGGCATAACTGGGACATTTTGTCCTGTCGCACATATATCCTAGAAATGTTCCTTGAGAGCTGGAACCTGAGCCTAGGGTCTGGTGGACAGGTCAGTGACCTCTGTGATCTTGTAGGGAGTTTAATCCTTCATTTCACAGATGAAGAAACTTGAGGCTCAGGGCGGTTGCAAGACTTAATGAAGGCCCCCCGCTTGTTCATGACAGAGACAGAACCAAAACTTAGGTCTCTAGGCCCTCCAACGAGTGCTCTTCCCATTGCACCACATGGCCCTGCAGTTCTTCTGCTTGCTGCTGCCGGCTGGCCCAGGATGCCGGGAGACCAAGACCTCTGACATGTCTTATCAATGTCATTGGGCTTCCTAATGTTATTTTTCTGGACATGATGGATAATACTTCTCTCTTTCCATATTCTGAATAAAAATACAGTGCATACTCATTATGGAGAATAGACAATTTAGAAATGAAGGGAGAAGAAAATCACGGTATTTGTAATCTTATTACCCAGAGTGATGACTATTAACGTTTTGTTTATTTCCTTCTAATCTTTTCCACATGTAGCTGTGTGTGTGTGTGCCAGTATGCTCTTGTGCATTTACAAAATTGGGATTATGTATTTCATATCAGCTGCCATTCTTTAGTTACAAATAACAGAAACTGACCTAGTTTCAAATTTAAGGAAGGAAAGGAATTTCTTGGCAGGCTACAAAGTCAAAGGAACACCCAGGCCTTGAAAAAATAGGACCCAGGAAACCAAGCTGCTTTATCAGAAGAAGAAAGAATAAATACTGGGTAGGTCTAAATAGCATTGTACATAGATGTCCTAGTTTTGCAGTAACAAATTTTGAGTAAAAAATAACTACATTTCTCTGTAACTAAAGTCAATTTGTTGCCAGTTCAGACTTCCTTTCAGGATCTCTCCTTTTCACCTCACCTTCCTCCCTCCCTGTGATGGCCTCTGGGAACAGGGGCAACTCATGTTGCCATCCTACCAGCAGGGGATGGGTATCTGGGCTTTGTGTTACCGTCCAGTCCCTCCTGGCTGTGGTCTTGCCTGGTGTGGGTTTTGCCTGTTCCTGGCCCCACTGATCTGCTCCTAATTGAGCACATCCCTTATGTTCTGGGCATGGGCATTGCAGTGCACTGCTGGGAGTTTCGTCGTCTTTCCCCGATGTTGCTGAGAGCCCATCTCCCCTGGCTTTAGTATGGGGCCTGCCTTATCCTCTACTGTGCTCATCCTCCATCCCCACCCACCCACAAGCGGCTGTCTCATTGTTCTCAGCTCTGCAGCAACCATGGGGATTGTGGGGGCAAGTGGCTCTTACAGGCCCCCTCTGTCGCTAGTCCTGGCCTGCTGCCATTCATAGTCTTCTGCAGCCACCCTATGTTGTCAGTAGGCATTCCAAAAGTGGCTTCTCCCTGATTTCATGAAGGAAGTGGAACAAAGTGCCTTCTTTTCTCAGATCCTGGAATCCATCTGGAGCACAAGTATCCATCTTGAATTTCAACCCACGGAGGGGGACAGTTGTCTCAGGGACTCTTCTTACATCTGACTTTCTTCTCTTTTCCTCTTTCTTGCAGCCTAGGAGGGAATTTTTCTTCTTCCTTCACCAGGCAGGAAATTGACTTTAGGTTAGATTTTTTTTTTTTTTTTTAATTTTTTTATTTATTTGAGACAGAGAGAATGAGAGAGAGAGCACATGAGAGGGGGGGAGGGTCAGAGGGAGAAGCAGACTCCCTGCTGAGCAGGGAGCCCGATGCGGGACTCGATCCAGGGACTCCAGGATCATGACCTGAGCCGAAGGCAGTCGCTTAACCAACTGAGCCACCCAGGCGCCCTTGACTTTAGGTTAAATACTGCATTATTTTAATTCTGTGATTAATTTTTATCATCTCTATATGCAAGTCCTCTAGATTCTGCCTCAAAATTACAATTATGCCCTTTATATTAATTTAAAAAAACCTAATTCTTTCACAGTGGCTTAGCTTTTATGTATCAATGCTTTGCTTCAGAGTGGTAAGCCTGCTATGAGTTAAAAATGCATTCAAGCAGACCAATGGATTTCTGTTCTCCTGAGGCAATGACTCCAATTGATCCGGTAGGTAAAGAGCTACAGGATGAAATAAGTAATTTGACAAAAAGAAAAACCTCACTTAAAAATTTCCAACATAGGTTTATCTTTCTACATTCAGTTTGATGCCCTGTGTTTTACTATCAACAGTGTTGTTTTTTTTTTAAATATTTTATTTATTTATTTGACAGAGAGAGAGAAAAAGAGAGCCCACAAACAGGGTGGGGAGGAGCAGAGGGAGAGGGAGAAGCAGAATCCCCAGAGAGCAGGGAGCATGACGTGGGGCTCCATCCCAGGACCCTGAGATAATGACCTGAGCCGAAGGCAGATGCTTAACCAACTGAGCCACCCAGGCATCCCTCAACCCTCAACAGTGTTTTCTAATACAGGGTTGCATAGTATTTAATCATCTACCCATTTGTTTAGTTGTCCCATTACCCATTTAACCTTCCTCCTGTGAAAATTAATAAAGGGAAACCTCACTAAAATGGAGTCAGGAGGTTTGGCAGGGGGAGCTCTCCTGTCCTACCACTCATCATCAAGTGCAGACCCAACAGGAAGAGAGGGACCTTGCACATGGATACTACTTTAATCTCAGGGCAAGATGAAGAAAGGCTTATTTCCTCCCCCTGGCAACAGCCCAGCCGATGAGAAACAGTCACCACTCAGCCAATACTCCCAACTCTCAGTTTATTCCAAAGGACTTTTTGTTTATAACAGTGTTCTCAAACTCCTCTTTTCCTCTATAAAAGAGTGGTCCTCTACTTTGTTCTCTGGACTTGCCTATGTTTTTTTGCTGTAGCTTGCTTGTCCTGGATTGCAGTTCTCTGCTTTTTCTAAATAAACCCATTTTTGCTAGTTAAATAACTGATGGTTTTATTTTTAAGGTTAATACTCCTATGATTGAATATTTAGTAGATCATTTTGGGATTTTATTATTGTAATTGTACTACAACAGTTGTCCTTGGACACACATTTATTTATGTCTCTTATTTTACTGGATAAGATTTTTAGTGGGACAATTTTAGGGTCAGAATTTAAAATTTCAAAAATAATTTTAATATATTTTGCAAAACGGTTTCCCAAAAAGTTTGTTTCATTTCTACTTCTACCAACAGTATATGAGGGCATGTGATTTGTACATTTGCTGATGTTGAAGAAGGATTTAACCTTAGATTTCCCCAACCCTCACTAGCTTATTAGCTTATGGGAACAGAAGGAGGCCATATTAAAAACTAAAAAGTTTAATATTGCTTCCCCCCACCTTCCCTTGCTAGCTGATGTGTGACCACTTAGTGCTTTTGGAAATTCTCCCTGAGCCCCATGATCAAGTTTTTCTAAAAGTGCCTAGAGCTTCACCTTTGTGTCCACACAGCAACCTCCTTTTGAGGTTTGGAGCTTCAGAATGTTCTGTGCAAAGTGCAGGAGGGTGTCTTCTCTTCCAGTGTGTCACTCTAACAGACCCCAAGCTGTGCTGGTATGTTCCAGTGCTTTGTTTTCTTTTTCTTTTCCCTTTTCTCTTTTTTTTCTTTCCCTCTTTTTTTCTTTTTCTTTTTCTTTTTCTGGATGGCCTCTCTCCCTTCCTCTGTAGGAGTTCAGTGGGGGAGCTGAAGCAGAAGACATATCTGAAAGACAGACCAGATTGTACCAATGAAAACTGCTGTTTTACTGGCCGAAACTCATTATTCCTAATTTCTTCCTTTCAAAATGTTCTTTTCCAAGAGGCTCTTCAGTTTGCATACAAATAGGTTTTTAGCAAGCCCACCGCATGAATTCAACCTTGCTGAGGGTTGATTTTCACTTAGACTCAAGCTGATGTGTCTATTATAACATTTTTAAAAAGAATTTTAATTTGATAGGTGTAATGGCATCTTGTAGGTATTTAAATTTGCATTTCTTTACTATTAATTAGGCCAGGTTTTTTTCCATATACTTATTTCTAATCTGTATTTCTTCCTTATGAATTATCTGGTCAAATCCTTTCTCGTTATTCCATGGTATTCCGTATGAAATTAAAAAATATTAGTCATATAAATTTCTTTTTTAAAGATTTTATTTATTTATTAGAGAGAGTGTGCCTGCATGCACACAGGAGCAGAGGGAGGGACAGAGGGAGAGGGACGGGGAGAAGCAGACTCCCTACTGAGCTGGGAGCTAGACATACTGCTCCATCCCAAGACCCCAAGATCTTGACCTAAGCTGAAATCAGATGCTTAACTGATAGCCACCCAGGCGCCCCTAATCATATAAACCTTTGAACCATCATGTTTGTTAGAAATAGTTCTACCATTTTGGGGGGCTCTTTTCATTATTATTATTATTTTTTTTTTTTTTAAAGATTTAATTTATTTATTTGACCGAGAGAGACACAGCGAGAGAGGGAACACAAGCAGGGGGAGTGGGAGAGGAAGAAGCAGGCTCCCCGATCCTGGGATCATGACCTGAGCCGAAGGCAGACGCATAACGACTGGGCCACCCAGGTGCCCCACTTTTCATTATTATTTTTATATGCACAAGAGTTTAACATTTTTATGAAGTACCATGTTCGTGGATAAGAATAATGAATATGGTAAAGACATTCCCTGCCAATTTGGTTTATGGGTGTAATGCAATTCCAATCAAAATCTTGAAAGGTTGGATGTAAAACCTTACAACTTTATTCCAGAATTTATATGGAATAGAAAAGGGCTAAAATCATCCAAGATATACTTAAAGAAAAAGACCAAAACAGGGACATTTACCTTACCAGATATTAAGATTTATTATAAGGATTAAGACAGTGTGGTGTGATGTTGGGATAGAATACTCAATTGGGAAAAGGAGTATAGAAAATGGTGCTGGAATAATGGGTTATTCATATGCAAAAAGGAATTGTGTCTCTATATTCCTCCATATATAAACAAAAATTCCTTGTGGATTAAAGACCAAATTGTGAAAGGTAAAACTTTTAAACTTCTAGAAGACAATTTAGGACACTAACTTTTTGAATGTGGGGTAGGAAAAATTTATAAAACAAGTCCACAAAACACAAACTATAAAGAAAAAAATTGATAAGTTCAACTCCATTAAAATTAATAACAGTGGTTTATCAAAAGATAGTGACCAGATAAACCGTGAATGAGAAGACATTTTCTACACATATAACCTAGAAAGGATTGGTTTTTAGGACAAAGAATCTTGAAAAAGCAATATGATGAAGACACAAACAACCTGATAGAAAATTAGGCAAATGATAGGAACTGTAAATATTTCTTAGGGAAGCTTTGAGACTTGAGTCCCAGTAAGCTGGCTTCTCTGTCCTTTAGACATATCACCCATCATTCTTTGGATACCTCCTTATTAATGCCACAATAAGGTATTCCTAGCCCATTTGCACTTTCTCTTTCCCAGCCCTTAAATAAGCCATTTCTTTAAGGATCCCTGATTCCTTTTAGGGGAGAATTGTATTTGGAAACCAAGATCTGCAAGCTAGGTGCAATTATTACTACTGTGGTGTTGCTGCCACCATTCTCTCTCTGTGGACAGAGGTAGGGAATATTTGTACACACACACACACACACACACACACACACTTACATCTATCTTTATTTCCATAGAATTCTACAGTACTGAAAACCATTATGTTCACACAGACACCTCCAATTCTAATCCATCATCATGAAGTACATTTTTGACTAGTATAACATACAATGTTGAAATAAATGACAGTTTTTATTCTTGAAGGAAGTGGTAGAAAGACAACCCTAGGAGCAAGAAAGCTAATTGTTTTTGAGATTTTCTCTACAACTGAAAGAAGAAAAGTATAGTGAATTTTAACAAGGCTGAATTATTCTTTTAAGAAGACAGTATGTAAAGTCCAACTCAGGAAAGTTTTAAGGTTAAAATTAAAATAGGGAAAGCTATTCACTAGAAAGCGAGTGAAACCTCAGGATGAATAAACGTAACAGTGTCTGGGCTTTGTGACTGCAGTACATTAGTTGCTCATTGAGGGATTATTCTCTAGTACACATCTGTTTCCATCTAGAAAAATAAACAAAAAAGTCCTTTTTTAGCCCTGGCTCCACTTCTTTGAATTATGTCAAGTAAAATTAAACATTAAAAACCAAAAACTGTCCAAAGAAAGCAGAGTTATGTAAGCATATTTACTAGTATAAAGTATGAAAAAGGACTGCCTGTTGAGTGTTTAAGAGATTTTTAGTGTGGATTTTGCCCTCCTATATATCACTAAATTCTTTAGTAGATACTGTTATTGCCTCGATCTTGCCTTGATCCAGATTATCTCCTCGTTTTCCTACATCAATTTTCAATTGACCAGAACCGCATAGTTATCAGTCTCTGGGGACATGAGAAAATATCCCCATTATATTTCTTTCTTATTGCATTGCTTAGACTCACTGTCAGTTTCTAGGATACATCCCATAATTTTCTTGGGTCTACTCTATTTTACAAAAATACAATGGCCATAGACTTGATAGAAATTTTCTGGTATTATTTGTATTACATTTGATAAAACATTTTGAAATATCTTGTACTATATTACAACAGACAGTGAGTGTTTCAAAATTTCAGGCTGGGAATTTGGTGGATCAAATTCTTTGAGTTTAGCTTGTTTTGCGATTTTCTTTTTGAAAGTTTTTTTTTTTAAGATTTTATTTATTTTTCAACAGAGAGAGAGAGACAGTGAGAGAGGGAACACAAGCAGGGGGAGTGGGAGAGGGAGAAGCAGGCGCCCATGAAAGTTGTTTTACTACTGTAGGAGGCTAAAGAATTTATGGAGATATCTCATAGCGTAAAAAATACATTTAAACATATTCTTGGGGCACCTGGGTGGCTCAGGCGGTTAAGTGGCTGCCTTCAGCTCAGGTCATGATCTCAGGGTCCTGGGATCGAGCCCCGCATCCGGCTCCCTGCTCAGCGGGGGGTCTACTTCTCTCTCCCTCTGTCTGCTGCTCCCCCTGCTTGTGCTGTCTCTCTCTCTCTTTCTCAAATAAATAAATAAAATCTTAAAAAAAAAATTCTTGGATTAATTAAGTATATTTTTGATAGAAAAGAATATACTTAACCTAGGCTGTATCTTCATGTGATTCTTGGATTGTCCATATTTTTTTAAAGATTTTATTTTTATTTTATTCATGAGAGACAGAGAGAGAGAGGGGCAGAAGCAGGGGGAGAAACAGGCTCCCCGTGGAGCAGGGAACCCAATGAGGGACTTCATCCCAGGACTCTGGGATCTCAACCTAAGCCAAGGCAGACGCTTAACTGACTGAGCCACCCAGGTCCCCCTTGGGTTGTCCATTTTGAATAAATTGTCAAATCTGTTTAGGCAGTAACTAACTAGGATTATTTTCTAGCTTAAATTTTGTAATTTTGTAATTTTCTAGCTCATTTTGGCAGAAGAATCTCAGATGCTCACTTCTCAGAAACAGAGTTCAAGCGGCATTTCTTTATTGTCACCAACAAAACTCAAAATGAAAACAAGGATGCAAAAAGCCAGTTATGAGAAGATTGAGAAAAAGTATTAAGCCCTGTACAAAAAAGAACATGAGTCCATTGTATTGGTTTTTTAAGTCCCAGGATAGAACAGGGGCCTCTTCCATGAGCAGGATCAGATAAGTTTCCATTTGCTTCTAAAGATGACTGAAGAAGGTATTATATAAATTAGCTTTTTATTTTGGGATAATTTTAGATTCACAGGAAGTTGCAAAGGTAGTACAGAGCTTCTGTATACTCCTAATTAGTTTCCCTTAATGATAATATAATACCATCATGTATTTGTCACAACCAAGAAGCCAGCATTGGCACATTGCTATTTATTAAACTTCATACTTTATTTGGATTTCACTAGTTTTTCCACTAATGTCCTTTTTCTGTTCCAGGATCCACTTCAGGTTGCCACAGTACATTTAGTCATCACATCTCCTTAATCTCCTTTAGTCTGTGACAGTTTCTCAAACCATTCCTTATTTTTCATAACCTGGATAGTTTTGTGGTATAGTGGTCAGATATTTTAGTTTTGGTTTGTCTGATGTTTTTCTCATGATTAGATTGAGATTGTAAGTTTTGGGACAGAATATCACAGGGCTGAAGCACCCTTCTCATCACATCATATCATAAATACATGCCATCAACATGACTAAGCCTAGTGATGTTAACCACATCAGTTGCTGTTTGTCAGATTTCTCCATTGGAAAGTTACTATTTTCCATTTCTAAACCCTATTCATTGGAAGCAAGTCATTAAATCTCACTCACACTTGAGGGGGGAGAGGGTGTGTGGAGAATTAATCTTTACCTCCAAGAAGCAGGAGTTTCAACATATATTATTTGTAAGTCATCTGTAAGAAAAATCCACCTCTTCCTCCCTCTCATCCCATGTATTTATTTATTCAGTCATTCATTTATATCAGTATGGATTCATGTATATTTATTTTATACTTTGGATTGTAATCCAGTGCCACATTATTTATTTTGTTGCTCAAATTGTTTCAGCTTTGACCATTGGGAACTCTTTCAGGTTAGCTTCTGTGTACCTATAACACACTCTTATCCTTTTGTGTTTTGGGCTTTCTTGCATTACAAATGCTCTGGGCTCATCTTATATTTGGCTTACCCAAGCCCTAGATTCAACATTCCTCTGAGAAGCCCTGTTCCTTCATTGGAGATTGATATTTGGATGAAATTTTATAATGGATTATAGTCTAGGTAGACTTGACAGGTAGAGCTCAGCCAATTTTCACAATAGTGATCAATGGCATGATCTAAATTCTAGGAATTTTACCAAAAACCACCCTGCTGAGAAATATTATGAAAATTCCACTGAAGACATTTAAGTAGATTATAGGATTGAAGAGGAATATTCATACTGTATTGTCTTGGAAATTTTTATTAGAATGAGCAGGATTTATCAAGCTGACAGCATATTAAATCTCTATGATTCATACCTGAGGGGCATTACAGTGGAATTCAGTGGGTTCTGAGAACAGCTTGCATGAACTTTGTTGGAACCTTAAAAGTAATAAATAGACTCATACTTAAAGAAATTCTCTGACTGACTTAAAAACTATTTTTTAGGGGTGCCTGGGTGGCTCAGTTGGTTAAGCGTCTGCCTTCAGCTGAGGTCATGATCCCAGAGTCCTGGGATCGAGCCCTGCTTTGGGCTCCCTGCTTGGCCGGGAGTCTGCTTGTCCCTCTCCCTCTGCCCCCTCTCCGCTTATGCTCTCTCTCTGTCTCTCTCAAATAAATAAATAAAATCTTTAAAAAAAAAACCCAAAAAACTATTTTTTATGGATTGATAATTATGATATGATTCTTGAAAATGTCTAAGTGACATTCTGGTTATATTTCAAAGAAAATGTGGCATTCATAATCAAAGGCACTAAGACGAGTAGAAAGACATAAAAGCCACTGCCTCTGCCTTCCAGAGAGGTAAATAATACAAGGAAACATTATGTAGTGGGAAAGACAAGTATTAATGAAGAGCCTTGGGAGTTGTAAGGTAAATTTAGTGGCTATGGCAACAGGATCCCTGAGGAGGCAGCAGAGGACTCAGGGCCCATGATTCTAAGCAGAAAGTGGTAGTACATCTGTGAGATGGGGAGGGAAACTGAGACAGTGAAGGAGATTGGTTCTTCTCTCTCTCAAGGGGGAAACGTACTCACTAGTCAGGGAGTAAATGAGATTGGGTCCATGGGACATGAAATCCACAGAGGGTGGGAAAATCAAGCAGTAGGACCATGAACAGGAGGAAACACCTTGGTAAAATATATTTGTTCAGTAACCCTTATGCTTCTAAACTGCTTATATGCTTAATTTGAAAGCTCATTGTTCAGAGTCAGGACACAAAGTGGTCTAGAAGAAACTAGAGCCAAAAACTGGAAAGAATAAAGGTACATCCAGAGCAAATATTCAGTCTTGTGAAATCTTAGCAGGGGAGATATTTGGCTAGCTAGTTAAGAATCTCGAAAGAATGAGTGCTGATGGAGATCTCTATTTTGGTTTTCTGTCAAACTCTTTGGTGCTGTTTTTTTTCCCCCCATGTTGTGAATGATTCATTAAAAAACAATGTATATATTTTATGTGGTAAAATATATATAACATAAAATTTACCATTTTAATCATTTTTCAGGGTAAAGTTTAGTTTTATTAAGTATGTTCCCATTATTGTGCAACCATCACCACTATTCATATCTAGAGCTTATTCTTCATTCCATACTGAAAGTCTGTACCCATTAAACCATTACTCTCCATTCCTCTCTTCCTCCAGCCCTTGCTAAGCACTATTCTGCTTTCTATGTCTGTGTATCTGACTACTTTAGGTATCTCAGCTAAGCAGAATCATATAATGTCTGCCCTTTAGTGTATGACTTATTTCACTTAGCGTAATGTCTTTCAAGTTTCATCCATATTGTACGAAAGTAGTCACAGTCAAATTATGTTGAATTTTTGTTTTTTTTCTGAGTCCATTTCATAGGTTGAGATATATAGAAAGACACATGAAACACACATTGAAGGACAAAAGTGTGCGGCATCAATAGTAGAGTCCCTGGGTTCTAAGCGGTCCCAGACCCCTTCACTACTACAGGCAGAGTTAGAGAGTGAGGACTAGGCATAATGCTAAAGATATGGGTAACTAAGGACCAAATAAGAGGCTGAAACCAATGGTATGAGGCTAAGATGTTGGACTGGGGCAGAGATATCAGGCAGGAAGGACGTGGAATTCTGTGAGTCCCAGAGCTGAAGTGTATATGGAGGTTACTGTAGATTCAAAAAGGTGGAGAGAAAGATTCCAGGGAGTGACTCAGATGTGAGGAAAGGAGGGCACTCTGGCTGGTTGATGCAGGAAGATTTTTATAGAAAAGGCAGTATGTAGGGGTGCCTGGGTGGCTCAGTCGTTAAGTGTCTGCCTTCGGCTCAAGTCATGATCCCAGGGTCCTAGGATCGAGCCCCGCATCGGGCTCCCTGCTCGGTGGAGAGCCTGCTTCTCCTTCTCCCACTCCCCCTGCTTGTGTTCCCTCTCTCGCTGTGTCTCTCTCTGTCAAATAAATAAAATCCTTTCCTTTGCCTCGAATCCTGTAGCCTTAATCTTGACCTTAATTAAAATAGCATAATTCACCTTATGGTAGGTTGGGAAATGTCTGTATCTCCTCCGAGAGTATAAACTGCTTGAAGGCAGAGCTGTTTTATTCAAGTTCATGTCCCTCAGAGTGTTAAAACACAATGTTTTGAACTTCTTAGTTCCTTACTAAGCATTCTTTGAATGGAATGGTGTTAGATTAGGGGTTTTGATGGGAGAATGGGGTAAAATGGTCAAGGCTATAATTTAGGAAGATTTTTTTTTTTTTAAAGATTTTTTTTTTTTATTTATTTATGTGAGAGAGAGAGAATGAGAGACAGAGAGCATGAGAGGGAGGAGGGTCAGAGGGAGAAGCAGACTCCCTGCCGAGCAGGGAGCCCAATGTGGGACTCGATCCTGGGACTCCAGGATCATGACCTGAGCTGAAGGCAGTCGCCCAACCAACTGAGCCACCCAGGTGCCCTAATTTAGGAAGATTAATATGATAAGAATGTGTAAGGGGGCGCCTGGGTGCCTCAGTCGTTAAGCGTCTGCCTTTGGCTCAGGTCATGATCCCGGGGTCCTGGGATCAAGCCCCGCATCGGGCTCCCTGCTCAGTGGAAAGCCTGCTTCTCCCACTCCCACCACTGTGTTCCCTCTCTCACTGTGTCTCTGTCAAATAAATAAATAAAATCTTAAAAAAAAAAAAAGACTGTGTAGGGAAAATGGAGGCAGGTTGACCATAGTGAAGTGGTGAGGTAACTGAAGGTATTTCTCCACTAGCCCTGAAGAAGGGAAGGATTTGAAAAGAAATCTTTATTTTACCCACTCTTTATATGCAAGTAGTTTTTTATTGGTAGCTGAAAACAAAAGTTTGGAAGGACGAAAGAAAGAAAAACTGAGAAATGAGTCATCAGTTACTCTGCCTGCATATTTTCTCCTGTGGAATCCTGAACAAGTTACATAACACAGGCAAACAAATATAATTTCTTTTTCTCAGAAGTCACAGAAGTTGGTGCTTCTATAAAAAATGCTGTCTCTATTAGTGAGAAAGTAAAAATGATGTAGCTGTTTTCATTTCCTGTTTGGACTTGTCTGACTAGTTGGTGGTCTTGTGGGTTTTGTATATATGTGTTTCCTACTGTCTGTGAACAGTAGAAAATAACATTATATTTGAACAGATTTTTAAAGGGTTTTCTTTTTCTTTTCAAGGTTATTTATTTATTTATTTTAGAGAGAGAGAGCACAAGCAGGGGGAGCAGCAGGCAGAGGGAGAGGGAGAAGCAGACTCCCCAGTGAGCAGGGAGCCTGATGTGGCACTCGATCCCAGGACCCTGAGATCATGACCCGAGCTGAAGGCAGACGCTTAACCGACTGAGCCACCCAGATGTCCCTATTTGAACAGATTTTTGTTGGCACATGGAAGAACAGTGAAGTGTTTCCTAGTTATATAGAAATATATAATCGCTGAGAGTTAAGCCTATAAAGTTTACTCACAAGCGGTAGATTAGCCACCTGTACAAGTAAACCATGAGAGATTGCCTGTAAGTCTGGGTCTAAAGAGTTTGGACAAACTTTAGGGGATACAAATTTCTCTGCAACACTTTGGCATGAGAAAAATCACAGTACTTCATTTTCTAAATCAAATGAAATCTGGCTCCAAGCCCCCAGTCATGGTGGGGCTCGTGGTGAGAAGCCAAATGTCAGTCATTATTGAGGGCTCTTTCCCTTTCCTGAGGGTTTATCTTTGGTAGCTTCCCAGAAACTTATTAACTAAACTCCTGAGATTTACTTAGAGGATGAGTGGCTCCTCTCCCTCTTTCTTTTTTTTTTTTTAAAGATTTTATTTATTTATTTGAGAGAGAGAGAATGAGAGAGAACACATGAGAGGGGGGAGGGTCAGAGGGAGAAGCAGACTCCCTGCCGAGCAGGGAGCCCGATGCGGGACTCGATCCAGGGACTCCAGGATCATGACCTGAGCCGAAGGCAGTCGCTTAACCAACTGAGCCACCCAGGCGCCCTCCTCTCTCTCTTTCTTGGTAGTTGGTGGAATCTTTTGCTGAAGCTTCCTGGTCTAGTGTCTGGCCTCCTTCTCATGTCACTCAGCTCTAGACCGGGTGCTTTGTGCCAAGAGAGACCATGACTTGCCTTCTTTCACAACTCCAAATCCTGTCCCCATTTTGTGTTAGAGATGCTCCCCTCTATTCCTCTGGTGGCAACTTCTACCATCTTACCTCCATACTACTTCTACTGGGCAATTAACTGCATCTCCTCCAATCTACCTCAAACACAAAAGCTGATTACTTCCCTTCTGGTGAGGGAGGCGAGGAGTTCAGGCTTTAGAAACCAGTGCTTCCTCTTTCTTGTGGTGGGGTGGGGTAAAGAGATTCCTAATCCTTCTTTGGTGAGTCTGTAGCAAAAATAACAAATATTAGTACAATAGTAAAATAACCCATAACAACAGCCACCACCACCTCAAATCAATCCCAAGGTATCAGTTAGGTCTTTTTCTTATTTACTCATCTGATTTCACACCACATACTCCAATCAAGGGGATTTGAGTGTATTCTCAGAGTGAGGGGTCTTAAGCATGATTGTAATGTCATGATTTTGCAGGATTTCTTTTCCTTCCGTTCCTGCAGTTCTTAGTCACACTGTTTCTAAAAATGAAGAGGTAGACCAGATGGAGAGTGGTGGACAGCAAAGCAAAGTTTATTGAGCTATAGTACAAAGCTCCCAAAGAGGGAGGGGACCCGAGAGAGTTGCCATGGGAATTTCTAAGTCTAGGAGTTTTTATATGATTAACCCTCCATGCGCCTGTCAGCCAATCAGGTTTTTGTCCATGTGTTCATCCACCTATCAGGTAGTTGTTCAGGTAGGTAAGGTTGGAGGGCTCCTTCCAGGGTGGTGTAAAATCCTTTTAAGGGTGCTTTCCTCTTAGGGAGGGGCCCCTTGTCCCTGCCTGCCTTTCTTCTGACTATCTTTCATTAATAGGCTCAAATAGAATCAATTACTTTATTACTTGCATAGGCAAAGACTGGTTGACCTTAGAGTTTGATAAACAGAAGGGAATCTGGAGAAAAGGTAATCAGTGAAGGAAAATTTTTCAGTAAATCTCTAGCACTCTTTAAATGGTCTGATCATATTGGTAGGTATATTGTTATGGTGGAAAGGGAGGCACCAAGTGATCATTAGCTTGGCAGTCATGGAAATCATCCAACTCCTCATCTTTGTTCTAAGTTCTTCCCTCCTGGTCAGTTCCTGATCCTGCAGGGTGGAGATCTCATCATGGTAGCAAGGCAGCCTTGAGAAGTCTTACCCTAGTGGCCAGTCAGCCTAAGTACCATTTCTCATCTCATCTAATTTAGTTTTGTCCAAGTTCAAAAAAGACCTATTTGTTTTTATTAAGATGACTATAGAAAAAATACAGCTACTTTTGGTAGATTTTGTTTTCCTATTGTATGTATTCTAATAATTTATTTTTAAAATTTTTTAAAGATTTTATTTATTTATTTATTTGAGAGAGCGCACATGTGTGTGCGAGCGTGTGTGGAGGGGCAAGGGGGAGGGGCTGAGAAGGAGGGAGAGGGACAGGCCAACTCTGTGCTGAGTGTGGAGCCTGTGGTGTGTCTTAATCCCACCAGCCTGAGATCATGACCTGAGCCAAAATCAAGAGTCTGACTTAATTGACTGAGCCACCCAGGTGCCCCAACATTCTAATCATTTAGAACTGAAATTATAATGGTGTCTGGACCCTATATGGATGATGGGAACCAAGTGCATAGACAAGCCTTACAGGATGTCAAGTAGGAATTTTCTTTTTGACACTTAAGTACTGTTAAGACCCAAACTGAAGACAAAAGTCACAGTGTGTTCCATATTCTAAATTTATAAAGTCACCAGCAGTTGGGGTCAGCTACCCTCCTGCAGGGCTCTCTGAAAGCCCCATAGTTAGAGAACTAGTTCAAGCACTCATCACATCCCTACTTCTCAAGGGAGGTTGGAAGAAGGGAAGACAGCCTTTTGGGGAGTGAATGTACAGTCTATTTTTTTCTCTCAAGACATGTATGTGAGGGAGGGGAGCTCAAGTAAATCTCTTGAGAAAAGTAAACATTTTGTAGACATTTTTTTCCCTGGATGTATGACCTTCTTGAGTAGCAGATTTGCTCATGTGCCTTGTGTGCTACCGGAATATAGGAAAAGAACTGAGTGGAGATGGGGTGAGTGGAGTGCACTTAGGTGGAGGGGGGCCTCTGCCTCAAAGTAGAGGAGAGGAAGTCCTCATGTGGCTGCAAGACGTTGATTCTGAGAGATGGCTCTGAGGATATATGAGATTGACAGCCATGGTTGTCCCAAGATTGATGCAGTATGAGGGGTGAAGAGGGCCCATATGTGGGGGCAAGCCACCAGGAGATCATCTGTGGAAAGCTATAACCAAAGCTCTTATCAGAGCACAATCTTGGAGCCACCACTGGTCCTCACGGAGCACATAGACAGTAGTCCAGACTAGTAGTTCTAATCAACCCAGGAGAGGACGACAGCTTGCCCAGTCACATGGGGAGATGCTCATGTTTATTTTCTTCTTCCTCTGTGCCTCAGTCCCACAGCAGCTCATGCCTGGTAGAAGAAGGGGGTGGAGGTAACAAAGAGCCAGAACTCATTCTCCCCACTCCAGCCCCCACATCTGACAAAGTCCCTTAAGTTTTTAGTCCTAAACTGAAAGCCTCACCTCTTCTGGATAGTGGGACAAGGAGAGTTTTGATTGAATGTACAACTGGAGTGTTTCAGTGAACAGGGCTGAGTCTGAAATAGCTGAATGAGATTGTTCTAGTAACTATATTTGGTTGAAAAGCACATAATTGGCAAGATGTATTGGAGGAGCTGCTAATTCAGCAGGAAAGTGGTATTTGTTTGGGAAACTTATTGGAAAAATAAAACCACTACATATCCACGATGAGCTGATATTCCTTAATAGACAAAGTTTTAAAAATTTTTTTTGAATAATGTTACAGAATTCAAAAGAAAGAAAATGGTAAAAGTAAAAGATAAGTTTTTCTCCCTTTTCTCGCTCCCAACCATGCAGTTGTTATATTTCTTTCTGGATATATCACAGAATTGCTTTATATTAAAGTTTTCAAAAATAGTCATATAATTCTCAGTCAATTCTATAGCCCTGATGAACATATACTAGAAATATATGGGCGAGGTACATTTCCACAGCCTAGGGTTATTTTTCAGAAGCTCTTGCTAGACAGCATCATCTTGTCCTCATTATTTCTTTTTGACCCAGTGAATCTCAGTGATTGAAATTCCCCAAAAGCAGATGTTTAGAATATCCTCTGGTCTTTGCTTTTTAATTTTGAATCTTTGAAACAGCTATTCCTATATTAATTGTTTTATGATTTGCTTTTTCCTATATCACTCCTTATATTTTGCTTATTCAAGTAAAATTGCTTTATTCATCAAAGATTTTAAGTCCTGTTCAGAGATGAGTTTAGCTTCAGAAAGAACACTGATAATGCTGGACTCCATTCCTGTCTCCTTGAATCATTTAGGATTCTGTTTAAGTTATGCAACCTTTATGCTTGCTTTTCTCAGTTGTGGAACTGAATAAAGACAACTTACTTTCTTTTTCTTTATACACTGGGGAAAAAGTTTTGTTCACCAGGACTGCCTTTGTCACAGGCTAAGGGCAGATGTTGAGAAGTTGACTTTTTTCAGTGACTGGATTTTAGGACCAGGGTGTGGGTGGGGTTAAAAAAAGTTTTCATTGGCCTAAGGCCAAATTAAAATCTAGGTCACATGATTGTAAGCCTGGGAACCTCCTCACCCTCAAGTCTAAGTTGGGTTTTACCATTCTACGTCTGATTGTGGAGTGCTTTTATGTCAATGATCATCCTTTAGCTTATAAGCTCCTTAAGGACAGAGGTTATAAGTTATTTACTTTGCATACTTCACAACAGAAATCAGAGTATTTTGTACATAGCAGGTGGTGGATAAAGTATTTGTTGAGTGATGGGCTAAGGGGTTTAGCCTTAATTCAATAAAGGTCAGGACACTACAACAACAACAATAAAAACCGAAAGTCAAAAGCCAAAAAAACTAATTCAGTACTAGAAAGGGGAGAGATTTTAAATAGGAGCAGCATTGCTTGACCAGAAATATGTTTAGAAAGATGAGCGAGGTGCAAGGTTGCCAGTTAGCAAACAACAATATGGGATGCCCTGTATTTTATCTGGCACTCCTCGTATGGTGTTAATATAGCCTGTGTAGATTGAGGAGGAAGAGAGCGGGGATAGCTGGAAAATTATTGAAATTACTGTGCAAGAGAATGGTTTCTGACAATGATACACAGGGACTGGATTGGGGGCACACTGTGGATGTAGGATGGGCAGGACTTGCTGACTGGATGTGGGAGGTGAGGCAGAAGTGAAATCCAAAGTGATCACTCTGCAAGGTTTTAAATTTAGATTACTGAGTAGATGACTACAGAAAAAATCATCCCCAGAAAGCTGCAAGGAGACCAGGTTTGTGTAGGAGAGGAAAGGGATCAAGAAAGAAAATAAGTTCAATTTAAACATTGTCAATTTAGAAGTGGGAATGACCAGTAGATATTTAGAGATACAAGTTGAGAACATGGAAGAGGTTTAGTGGGGACAGACACATGAACTTTTTGAGAAGGACCTGGAAGCAGGGGGTAGAAAAATTTTACTGGAATATATCTGGTTTTTGATCCAAGGTGAAGATGTGTCTCCTGATGCTGAATTTGGATCAAGAAAGAGAGGAGCCAAATGTACATAAATGTTCCCTTAAGTGGTGGTATATACGTTGTTGGTGTAACTATTTTCAAAATGGTGATGTAAGCCTAACAGAGCAATTGTGAAGCAAGGAATTTTTCTTGGAGAATTTAACTAGTATGGAATCTTACCAGAGTCACTGACAGTTTTGTCCTTGGTGTAAGAAACAAAGGGCAAGGAACAATCCTAATAGGTTATGCTGCTTCTGCTCAAGTGACTTCTGGTTTTCTTGGGTTGTGTATTCTTGGATAAATATATTGAGGATTCAGAGTAGAGGTGTGTGTGTGTGTGTGTGTGTGTGTATGTCCCACCAATCCATAACCCTTCTGCAATTCTGCATTGGTGATCAATAAATATTTATTGAAAAAAAGTGAATAAATCAATTAATTTTGAATAAGTAGCTAGAAATACAGTTGTATTAATAATATCAGCATAAAGCTCATAGAGCAGATGTTGCAGAAATTTAGAAAATTCATTATTTCCCATGAGTCTTTAGAGGTCTCAAGGAAGAATTCTGTGAGTAAGGAATTTATGTTAGAAAAGCATAGAAACTGGAGAACAGTCCAAAATATATTTTCCAACCCTGTCATGTTCTCTTTCCTCAGTGTACAAGTTCCTGGCTGCACATAGGGACGAAGTCCATGTATAGCAGGGCTGGAATTTTCCCTCCCATGAGGACAGAAGGGGATGTCAGCCCTTTTTACAGTGGGCTTTTCCATTGTGGGGGAGGAAGGAACAGAGTGGGGATAGCTGGACAAAAATGTTATGAGCTAGTGCATAAAACAAAGAAGTCTCAGAGGTAGGAAAATCAGACTGAAGGGGGTAGCTTCCCCTATAGGTAATCCTCCCCTCTGCAATCAGCAATTAGAGTTTGATAATCTGAGAACTAAATAAAAATGGAAGGGTTTAAATGGGGAAGGAAAAGAAAACAGAATTAAAGAAACAAAACTACAACCTCTACCTTGACTCCAACAAAACGGGGGGGGGGGGGGCGGGGAGAAAAAAAATGGTTTAAATGTTTGGAGCTCCATCTTCTGGTCATGAAACAGGATAGAACTGAAATGTGATTAATCGTAAATGCTAAAATGTATTGACAGTAATTATATTACATATATTATCTCAATTAATTTATCTTGTTCTGCCAAATAAAGTAGAAACTCTTGAACTCAGAAATTGTCTCTTCACGATCTGGCTTCAACCTCTTGCTTCATCCCCATCTGTTCACCCATTTTAACAAGCACATACTCAAGCCTACCAGGTAAACACTACTGAAAACTCCGTGGGAAGTGCAAACCCATGAGCCTTGGCACCTGTTTTCAAGGAGCCACTCTTGAAGTCACATGCCATCAAAAAAACACGCTGGTTATTTTAGTATAACCACACAAATGGCATGTGCATAAATGCTTCTCTCCACAAATGAAAACTTGACAGGAATGGCTAAATTTTCCTTTGACTGGCACCTCAGTCATAATCCTCTCTTCTTTCTAGAAGTAACCATAGTTGTAGGTTTGTGAACCCTTCTGGATATTATTTAAGCTGTGAGATACATATACATGTACACACACAAGTTTTTTGGTACTTCTTATAAACTTGAATAGGGGTGTATGTATATGTGACTGTGTTTTACAAAAGTAGTCAAATATTGTACCACTGTGTGCAATTGCTTTTTACCCTTAAGAATCTGAAGGGGGGGGCTCCTGGGTGGCTCAGTCGGTTAAGCGTCTGCCTTCAGCTCAGGTCATGATCTCAGGGTCCTGGGATCAAGCCCTACATTGGGCTCCTTGCTCAGTTGGGAGTCTGTGTCTCCCTCTCCCTCTGCCGCTCTTCTCTGCTCATTCTCTCTCTCTGAAATAAATAAATAAAATCTTTAAAAAAAAAGAGAGAGAGAGAGAAAGAATACATCTTAGGGATTTACATATGATATTGTTACACATATATCTAGTTTATTTTTTTTAATAGTGACATAGTATTCCATAATATTTAGCCTGTCTCCTTTTTAGGCTTGTTCACAGAACTACAAACAATGCTGTGATAAACATTCTTATGCACATGGGTATTTTCTAGGAGAGATGTGGAGAAGTGGGATTGCTGGGCCACAGGTTATGTGCATTTTTGGCTTGATAGACCATTGCCCTCTGAAGTAGCAATTGTAATGGAAGGGCTCTTTTTCCATATTTCTCTGTCCGCATATCTGCCAACACTGGATATCATCAGACTTTTAAATTTTTTTGGTCAATCTGATAGCTAAGAACTGGTATTTTATTGTTATTTTTACTTTTATTTCCCTGGTTGTCCATCTTTTTATCATTATTGACCATTTCATCTTCTGGGAATTGCCTCTTATTCTTTTCATGTTTATATCCTTTATCCATTTTTATTGGGTTGTTTTTGTTTATGTTTGATATGTAGGAATTTTTTGTATGTTCAGGGTAATAGTTTGTTAAATATATGGAAAATATATTTTCTGGAGTATTTCTCCTTTTATTTTATTTTTTTATTTTTATTTTTTATTTTTTTGAAGATTTTATATTTATTTATTTGACAGAGAGAGAGAGAGAGAGCGAGAGCAGGAACACAAGCAGGGGGAGTGGGAGAGGGAGAAGCAGGCCTCCCGCGGAGCAGGGAGCCCGATGCGGGGCTCGATCCCAGGACCCTGGGATCATGACCTGAGCCAAAGGCAGACGCTTAACAACTGAGCCACCCAGGCGCCCTAGAAAATTTATTTAAAAAATTGTTTATGAAACTGCTAAGTGCTATGGAGGAATGAAAAGAATGTGGTGTTAGTTAACCAGGAAAAGAAGAAATAGGTGAAGGTTGAATCAAAATGACAATGTGAGGATGACATTTGGCAAAGAGCAGTAAGCAGAGGACTTCTGTTGGTATGAAAAAATAGTGCAAGGTCTAGAATTAGCATTTTGTATTCATGAGGGATGCAGAATAGATGGGCTTTGGTTGGTGGTGGGAAGGCTCTGTTGGGGACATTTAATGGGAGGGGGTGGCTGTAGGCAAACTCAGAGGCACGTGAAGTCGAACTTGGAAGCTCTGCTGGACTAGTCTTTTGGCAACTCTTTTCCTACTCTTGGCACTCCCTTCAGACCCATCCCTTCCTCCAGGCAGTCATCATGGTCTCATTGCCAGCTCTCACTTAGGTACATGCTCATTCAGGTGTAGATGATGATGATTTAAGATTTAGAAAGGCAAAGTAATTGGAGGGTGGGGTGGGAAGAAGAGGAAGAAAGGTTTTTCTACTTAAAATCTAAATGTGAGCAAGGGCACAAGTGTGAAGGTTTATGGATAAGGAAGAGAAAAGACTGGTTTCATTTGGCTAGTGTAGTAGGGTTCCTAATGTTTTTGTGAGGATTTCTTGTTAATATGAAAAAAAAATCAATAGGCACCTACATAATAGTGACTGCATTGTTAGTATTTTTTTATTGAAAAAAGGGTAATGATGAAGTATACTTTAAGTTAATGTTTTAAGGTAAAGTGTGTGTATGCGTGTGTGTGTGTGTGTGTATTAGAAATGTCTTTAGTTTACAGACGGTAATTGGCATTGTGTGGATTCACAGACCCCTTTACATTACTTCAATACCTCCCAGCTCCTTCACCCACAGATTGAGTTCTACTGGGCTAGCATAGGGTTTCTGTAAGCAGGGTCATTTTGTAAGAGATTTGTTCATTCACTGAACAGATATTTATTGAACTAAGGGCAAGGTGCTGTATTAGACTCTGGGAATATATCTGTGAAAGAAACAAAGCCCTCCCTGTCAGAAAGCTTATATTCTAGTGGGAAGAGAGAGACAAACAAATAATACATACATAACTATAATATTTCAAATGGTGTTAAGTGTTATGGAGAATAGGGAGGGCCTGGGTAGGCTAAGAAGACTGTTATTCAAATAGGATGGAGAGAGAGAAGCTCTCTAGTGAGGTGATATCTGAATAGACCTTTGAATGCGTTAGAGCCACACAGCTCTCAGGGGAAGAGCGCTCAGGTCAAGGGAATTGCTATTGCAAAACCCCAGAGGTGGGAGCCTGTTCATTGTCCTTGAGTAGCAATAGATAGGTATGGCTAGAGTAGGGTTAGAGAGATAGAGGATTGAGGTAGAGGACAAGGTCAGAAAGGTGGTGGGTAGCCAGCCACATCATATAGGGTCTTGCAGGCCTTTGTAAGTGCTTTGAATTTTACCCTATGTGAAATAGAAAGAAGCAATTGGAGAACTTTAATTAGAATAGTGACATAATCTGACTAATGTTTTAAAAGTATCACCATGGCTGTTTATGAAATAAATTATTAGGTAAGGGTTGAAGCAGGAGACCAAACTGTAGAAATCCAGGCTAGAGATTGTCAAATGTTTCTGACTGGTTGAATAAAATTAAGACTGAGAGCTGACCCTTGGATTTGGCAATGGGAAGGTTACTAAAGAGTGTATACTCAATTTGGTAGGCAGTAAAGAGCCTTTGAAGATTTTATAGGGAAGTGATATCATCAGCATTGTACTTTATGAAAATCTGTCTGTTGGTAGCAGTAGATGAGAAGGATTAGATTAAATGGAAAGAAATCTGAGGATAGAGAGCACATTTTAGGTGCTCATTTTATTAAAAAAGTATGGGGTAGCAAAGGTGGGAATGGAAAGGTTGTTTCAGAGTCTGAATTGAAAGAATCAGACAATTGAAGGAATATAGGATAAGATAGAGACAGAAGAGTCAAAGCTAAATTTTTAAAAATTGTGTGATTAGGAAAGTTGTAGTTCCATTGAGAGAAATGGTCAGGAACAGAAAATGATACCTTTAATTTTGTCTATCACCGCTTTGAAGTTCTAGACATCTAGGTTGATCCCAATGTTCACCTTTCAATTATTTTTTTTACAATCTTCTGTTAGCAGTCCCTCCTTTGAGACTCCAGAGGCATCTGGTGAATCATGATCTTCTGACTGGCAGGAAGTCAATTCACATTTTTTGAAAGTCTTGGCAAATGGATCCCATAGTTCTTCCTAGAATAAACCTTTGTTACTTTGCTTTGTACTCTATATTGATGATCCACACAAAATAAGAACCTCACAAAAAATTCCCTTATTTTCCTTTATGTGCTAACTTTGAGGTGTCCATGGTAAGTTTTGCTGAAGACGTCCTTCAGAATGAAAATGTAAGTCCAGAATATAGAAGGGCGATGAAAGTTGAAGATTGAAACGTGAGAGCCAGTTGCTATCAAACTGGATAAGAATCGCAAGGGAAAGAATGTAAAAAGAGAAGAATATTAATTATAGGTGTTGGAAGAATTCTATATAGTGGGAATGTTAATTTTAAAAATTGATGGGGTTGGAGGAGGAGATGTACATTTGAAAGCTTTTGAGATTTTAATGTTTTCACCACATGAAAGAACTGATAATTATGTGATGTGATAGAGGTGTTAGCTAATACTATGATAATCATATTGGAATATGTAAATTTATAAAATCAACATGTTATATCCCTTAAACTTATATAATGTTATATGTCAATTATATCTCAATTTTTTTTAATTTAAAAAATTGAGGAAAAGGGAAGAAAATAAACAAAAGATATCAAGAAAATTCCTCAAAAAGAAAATTTTTGTTTAGTCAGTCATCTTGATGGACCATATTGTAGTAGAAAATAAAACTCAGAGCATGCTGAGAGTGGTCTAGTGGTGCTATAAAGACAAATAAACAAGAAGTTTTATGAAGTTTGAAGGAGCAGTCTGGAGGATGAGTGTGAGAAAGTCCAGGACCTGGGAAAAAGTGGGAGATAGGAAAAAATGGGAGGGGATGGGATAGATGTTGGAGTGGGAATGGGACAGGAGCTAGGACCCCAAGGGAGATGATCAGTGATAAGTTTCTGATTGTGGGTGTGGCTTTGGACTTTTAATCACATCTCTTTGATTTTAGGATACCATGATAACGTGATATACTGTCCATTTAATAAAAGCTTTTCAGGACAAAATATGACAAGATATTAAATGTACATAGATTGTAAGAAATATCAAAATTCCAAATACATTAAAATGGGAAAAATGTATCTTTGACAGAAATAATTCTATTTGAAATCTTTTGCTATGATGTGCTGTGATATAGTATACCCTCTTATCTCATGTTGTCACTGAAAGTTCAGTGAAGATGTATGATCACAGTTATGGTATGATTAGATTTTATGAGATTAAGGGTTTTAGGGAAATTAGTGGAAAGCATTCCGTGTTGAAATCAATATGGAGTAAAGCTAAGGAAACACAAGAGATGATACTTGAGAATTCAGTAGAAGCAAGAAATCTGAGGAGGTGACTCAGAATAATGTAAACACCCTTAGAATTTATGAAGAAATTAGGCATGAGGTGGGAGATACTTGTTTTCCATGAATATGGTGGTAAGATAGGGATTCTTTCCATTTTAATTCACATAATATATTTAAAAAATATGTGTCAATGGAAAGAGGTGGTGACTATTTGGGGGACATATAGTTTGTAAACATATGGGTCATGACACGTTTGAGGAAGAAAAGAAGAAATGGAACGAGAAAAGTAGTCATCAAAGAGGTAGAAGAAAATAATCTCTGGGGGCGCCTGGGTGGCTCAGTCGTTAAGCGTCTGCCTTCGGCTCAGATCATGATCCCAGGGTCCTGGGATCGAGCCCTACATCGGGCTCCCTGCTCCGCGGGAAGCCTGCTTCTCCCTCTCCCATTCCCCCTGCTTGTGTTCCCTCTCTCGCTGTGTCTCTCTCTCTGTCAAATAAATAAATAAATAAATCTAAAAAAAAAAAAAGGAAAATAATCTCTGTATGACTTTATATCTGGACTGGTTAAGGTGTCATTGAATTTGTTGACCTTTAAAAGTCCCTTCAGTCCTGTAATGCAATGACCTATATATATACATACATACATATATATATATATATGTTTTTTTTTTGGTAGGGGTTAATCATTCCAAAAACTGTCTTTACTTTCAACTCAGGAGAGAGAATGTTAACTTTGTGCTTTTGGGGGGATGAAATGAATGCGAGTCTTCTTTACCTTTCATGTAAACCTGTCCAGATCACAAGTTTCCAAATTGACCAAATTGTTAGGGATGTTGGCAGAAAAGTTCAACCATATACTTTCTAAGTGAAGGACAGTCATCATTTCATTCTCTGACACAACGTAATGATGGTTTGTCTCTCATAACTGCCATAGAATTTGTTCTTTGCACAATAATGTATATGTGCATGCATGTATATGTATGTGTGTGTGTGTATGTTGTGTTTTCCCTCTTAAGACTCTTAGTTTTCATTGAAACTGTATACCCAATGGTAAGCTATGGATGGATAGTATGGATTTACCCCAACTAATTGTAAGAGAATTAATTCTTGTCATCATTGGGGACTTCCTATTTCCTAATTTTCTTTCTGCTACACAAGCAAAGTGGGCATTAGGTTATAGAACTTGAAAAGAGCTTGAAGAGCCCCATGTTACACAATAAAATGGTATTTCAGTTTCATATGCCAAACCAATATATATATATTATGAATAATACCTTTGTTCAGAAATATATAAAATATTAAATATACTTATTATTATATAAATATAGCTATATACTTAGTTAAAAATTATTGAGGACTGTATATAAAATAGCACACACCTCAACATAGTGTACATTTGAACTCAAGAAACATCAGTTGAACTAAACTGTCAATTTATTGTTTAAATTTCCTATGAGATTCAGGTTACTATTGCCAGTTTCAATCACAAAGAATAAATAAATTTTCTTTTTTTCAAGTTGATTGGTTTCAAATCACTGCAGAATGAATCTTTATCTTCATACTAAAATATAAAGACATAGGGTGCTTACCAGAGATATCTTGTTTTTATTATTACCCTAACTTTCTAATCAGTTTATATTCTTAAAAGTTGAAGGGTTTTAAGTAGTTATTACAGAAAAAAAAGCGTATTGCTCTAATAATAAGGAGTTTCCTGTGTTTGCTTTGTAGATGCAATATATTGACCTAATGTGTATTCATAACTATTTTAGTTAGAGCAACATGGCTTTCGTTTTACATGCCTAATAAGGTTAACTGATGAGTCAGACTAATGATATTACTTCAGACTTCTCTAGCATCTTTCATCTTCAGATTACTAAATACTTTGTAAACATTAATTAAACATCACAATACACCTTGGAAGAAGGGTAAGTACTATTATCCTTTCATGGGGAAATCGAAATAGGGGGCTTAGGTGAGGCAAATAGTAGATATATAGAACTGAGTTTATAGGATAAGGTGCTAATAATGCTTCTTCCTGGGTACAGAAAGAGAAGCATAGCTGTAATTACTACAAAATAACCAATGTTTATGGGGGAATGTAAATTTTAAGAGGCCCAGAACCCTTTGTGAAATTAATTTTGGAGATTAGGTATTCAACTGAAACTCCTGGTTATGACAGTGTGTATCACCTAGTACCCAAATTTATCTTTTTCCTGATGAAGTGGAAAATCAGGTTAGGATTACTGCCACGTGCTTGAAATTAATAACTCTAATAGAATCATATGATCTGGGTGTTCTAGCACAGCCCTGATTTCAAATGCGCTGATGTGCTTCTTCCATTGGTGGATTCAAACTGTTCTTACTGTGTGACCTGATTTTTGGTTTGAGAATTGAATCACCATAACTATTATGGCTAGTTTTATTTATTTTATTTATTTTATTTTATTTTTTTAAAGATTTTATTTATTCACTTGACAGAGAGAGATATAGCGAGAGAGGGAACACAAGCAGGGGGAGTGGGAGAGGGAGAAGCAGACTTCCCACTGAGCAGGGAGCCCGATGCGGGGCTCGATCCCAGGACCCCGGTCTCATGACCCGAGCCGAAGGCAGACGCTTAACGACTGAGCCACCCAGGCACCCCTATTATGGTTAGTTTTAAAGCTTTGTTTCTTATCCCAAAATGAAGTGGGTATTAACTAATTATCAGGTAATTTGGGTGATTTGGATAGCTGGCTTATCAGTTGAAAAAAAAATTTTTTTTAAAGATTTTATTTATTTGACAGAGGGAGACACAGCGAGAGAGGGAACACAAGCAGGGGGGAGTGGGAGAGGGAGAAGCAGGCTTCCCGTGGAGCAAGGAGTCTGACGCAGGGCTGGATTCCAGGACCCTGGGATGATGACCTGAGCTGAAGGCAGATGCTTAACGACTGAGCCACCCAGGCGCCCCATCAGTTGTAAATTTCTTTCAACTGCTAGTAACACAGATAGGAATTCAACAAGATGGAATTTTATTTTTCTTTCATAAAGGAAGGCTGAGGAAAGATACTTCAGGTTTGTATGGGGTATCTAAAGTGGCATCAAGGACCCAAGATCTTTCTCTTTTTTCTCTACCATCCATAACTTGTGGTTTCCACCCCTGAGATTATCTTAGGGACCAAGATGGTTGCTAGGGTTCCAGACAGCAATTACATGTTCCAGGCAAGGAAGTAGGAGGGACAAAAAGGTATACTCTAGCTGTCTGTCTTAAGGAGTGTTCTCTAAAGGCCCACTTAGCATTTATCAGCAATCCTTAATTTCAGGGGAGGTTAATAAATGCAGTCATTTAATTGGATATACCACTACTTGGAATAAAATCAAAGTTTTATTATTAAGGAAAAGAAGAGACTAAATGTTGAATAGTTTTGATAGTGGTCTTGGCTATAGCAAGAAATAAAAATCAATAATTAAAGCAGAACAAATCCTCTTTGGACTGTGAATTATATGGGTGCCCTTTTGTCTTGTTGGTATCGACTGAACAACTGACACATTTCTACCGCATTTCATGATCTAGAGGCACAGCCAATGGGTGTGTATGTGTGGTCCTGGCAAGAAAATAACCAAACTAACAAGATCATCAGTAAAATTGTCTGGAAGTGTTCTTGCTGCATTCCTCCCCACCCTGAAGTCTATGTTCTTGGTGTGCTTACAGCTCAGCTGCTGCTGGTTAGTTAGGCAGGGCCAGAACAGTCTAAATCTGCTTTTCAGTGTTTGGTTACATTAATGGAATACAGAGCCACTTTGCTTTTGTGCAACTTTCTACACTGAGCTCTCCATGAGTATATCTCTGTGTGTGTTATCCCAAGGTCCATCTACCCTGCTGTCACTGGATACTGACTGGGAGGAGTTTGAAAGCATAGGTGGTGGCTAACATGCTTGAAAGGAATATTTCACTTTACAAAATCCTAATTGCAAAAGGATGTGGACATCTAGTAGTAATTATTTTTTAATTTTTTTATATTTTTGCCAGAATGCTTAAGATCTACTCTCTTAGCAAATTTCAATTACACAATATAGTATTATCGATGATAGTTACCATGCTAGACATTAGATCCTTAGAACTTATTTATTTGTAACTGGAAGTTTGAATTCTTTTACCAACTTCTCTCCATTTTCCTCACCCGCCCCCCAGCCCCTGGCAACCACTATTCTCCTCATTGTTTCTATGAGTTTGACTTTTTATTTTTATTTATTTATTTATTTATTTTTAAAGATTTTATTTATTTATTTGACAGAGAGAGACACAGCGAGAGAGGGAACACAAGCAGGGGGAGCGGGAGAGGGAGAAGCAGGCTTCCTGCGGAGCAGGGAGCCCGATGCGGGGCTCGATCCCAGGACCCTGGGATCATGACCTGAGCCGAAGGCAGACGCTTAATGACTGAGCCACCCAGGCGCCCCGAGTTTGACTTTTTAAAAAACGATTCCACATATAACTGATACCATTCTGTCTGGCTTGTTTAACTTTGTCTTTCTCTGTCTGGCTCATTTTACTTAACATAATACCCTCAAGGTCTATCCATGTTGTGGTAAATGGCAGGATTTCCTTTTTTTAAAAAAAAAGAATGAATAAAATTTCATCATGTGTTTGTATACCATATTTTCTTTATTTTTTATGATATATATTTTTTTAATTTTTATTTTTTAGTTGAAGTATAGTTGACATACAATATTGTATTAGTTTCAGGTGTGCAATATAGTGATTCAACAACTCTGTATGTTATGCTGTGCTCACCACAAGTGTAATTACCATCTATTGCCATAAAAGTTATTTACAGTATTATTGACTATATTTCCTATGCTGTACTTTTCATCCCTGTGACTTATTTATTTTGCAACTGTAAGTCTGTACCTCTTAATCCCCTTCACCTATTTTGCCTATCCCCCCACCACCCTCCCCTCTGGTAACCACTAGTTCTCCATATTTATGAGTGTGTTTCTATTTTTTCTTTGTTCATTTTTTAAAATATTTCAGATATAAGTAAAATCACATGGTATTAGTCTTTCTCAGTCTGACTTAATTTAACTTAGAGTAATACTCTCTGATCCATCCGTGTTGTCATGAATGGCAAGATTTCATTCTGTTTTATGGCCCAGTAATACTCCTTTGTGTGTGTGTGTGTGTGTATACACAGCATATCTTATTCATTCACCTATGGATGGATACTTGGGTTGCTTCCATATCTTGGCTATTGTAATAATATTGCAATAAACACAGGGGTGCATATTTTCATTTTCTTTGGGTAAATACTCAGAAGTTGAATTACTATATTGTATGATATTTCTTTTTTTTTTTATGTTGAGCTATATGAGTTCTTTATATATTTTGGATATTTACCTCCCATTGGATATATCATTTGCAAATATCTTCTCCAAGAGGCGCCTGGGTGGCTCAGGTGGTTAAGCGTCTGCCTTCCGCTCAGGTCATGATCCCAGAGTCCTGGGATCGAGCCCCGCATTGGGCTCCTGGCTCAGCGGGGAGCCTGCTTCTCCCTCTGCCTCTCCCCCTGCTCATGCTCTCTCTCTCTATCTCTGTGTCTCAAATGAATAAATAAAATCTAAAAAAAAAATCTTCTCCCATTCAGTAGGTTGCCTTTTTACTTTGTTGATGGTTTCCTTTGCAGTGCAGAAGACTTTTAGTTTGATGTAATCCCGCTTGTTTATTTTTGCTTTTGTAGCATTTGCTTGGTGTCAAATCAAAAAAATAATTGCCAAGACCATGTTGAGGAGCTTACCTCTAAAATTTTCTCTTAGGAGTTTTATAGTTTTAGGTCTTAAATTTAGGTCTTTTAACCCATTTTGTGTTGATTTTTGTGCATGGTGTAAGATAGTGGTCCAGTTTCATTCTTTTGCATGTGTCTGTGCAGTTTTCTCAACACCATTTATGAAAAAGAATGTCCTTCCCCCATTGTATATTCTTGTCTCCTTTGTTATAAATTAATTGACCCATATACACATGGGTTTATTTCTGGGCTATTCTGTTCCACTGATCTATATATCTGTTTTTTATGCCAATACCATACTGTTGTGATTACTATAGCTTTGTAATATAGTTAGAAATCAGTAAGTGTGATGCCTTTAATGTAGTTTTCCTTTCTCAAGATTGCTTTGGCTATTTGGGATCTTTTGTGGTTCCATACAAATTTTAGGATTATTTTTTCTGCTTCTGAAAAAATGCCATTGGAATTTTGATAAGGATTTCATTAAATCTGTAAATTGCTTTGGGTAGTATGGACATTTTAGCAATATTCTTCCAATCTGTGAGCCCAGAATATCTTTCTATTTGTTCGTGTCTCTTTTGATTTCTTTCCTCAATATCTTAGTTTTCAGCATACAGATCTTTTACCTTCTTAGTTAGGCTTATTCCTAAGTATTTAATTCTTTTTGATACTATTGTAAATGGAATTAAAAAAAAATTCTCTTTCTTATAGTTCATTATTGGTGTAGTCAAATGCAGCTGATTTTTGTATGCTGCAACTTTACTGAATTTATTTACTAGTCCTAACAGGATAGTAGACATCCTAACATTTGTGAGGTGACATCTCATTGTAGTTTTGATTTGCATTTGTAATATTGAGCATCTTTTCATGCACCTATTGGCCATTTTTATGTCTTCTTTGGAAAAATGTTTATTCAGGTCCTTTGTCCACTTTTAAATTGGGTTATTTATTTATTTATGTATGTATGTATGTTTTGAGCTGTATGAGCCAGTTGGGATTCTTTGTAACTGGATGTGATCTTTAAAAAGTAAATGGTCAATTCCATATTTGATATAAACATACAGTCAGGTGGACTTTGATTTAAGGCAAGAAGGTAGTTTAGAGACATATTCTGAAATAGCGCCTATTTAAGTGTGTCACAAATACCAAGAGCTTTGTTATTTTACTCTGAGGGCCACTTGGGTGTTCAACAGCTGAATCATATAGAAACACAGATAAGGGGCTGAAGGAAGTCTGGAGTTTATTTATAGGGCAAAAGGGGGTTAATATCGGATAAGAATGATATTTGGAACTCAGAAGTTCCTTCTAGTAGTAGCTAGCCTAAATATGCGCAGGCAACGATAAATAGTATGCTGTATCCTGCATATGTGTGGCAGTAACTTACAGCTTAGAGAGTCACACCCATTTCATTATAAACTTACAATTTGGTAGGGTTGTTGATGGGTCAGCTCTCACTAAAACTTTATCTTTTGTTTACTTAATGGAGACTTGGAAGCTTATGGGTCCTCTTTTGAATGAAACTCATCTCTGTTGTATCTATGCCTATGGACCTCTACATTCTTTTTGTCCAGAAGACACAACCAGTCACTTTTCAGGGCACTCAGTTTGTTGAAGTTTTAAAGGTCTCCAAAAATCATTCCTCTGTTGTTACTTCCTTGGTTTGGAACATAACTAGAGCTAGATAATAGGGTCAAACAGATGAAATAAAAATGGGACTCAGTTTTGTAGTAACAGTGGTTTTCCTAGGACTGCACCCAGAAATAGGCAGCCCTTCTCCCAACTACCTGTGGGCCTTGCTCTCCAGGGACAGTCTCTTTTACCTAAGGTGACATATTTATTGTCCAAACCAAGACACTTTTCAGAATTAAAGAGGGTGCTAGTAGGGTGAAATGTCAGGAAAATTGTAACATGAGGTCACTGACTTTTATCTTATGACAGCAGTCAAAGTAGAAAGCACACCCTCTTCAGGCAGGTAGACCTGAGAGGAAAGGGAGGAAGCCTATCACACAGTTCCTTCTCCCTAACACACTAATCACATAAATAAGTTCTTCGCCCCCCAGGGAGAAGTGAGGGATAGCCCAGGAAGCCACCTGTGCTCATGGAAAATCCATCCTCATAGAGCCCATAGAGAACAGTAGAGGTTTCCCATTAGGCCTGCCTCTAATATTTACACTGCCAGAGGAGGGACAGAGTGGGGTGCTCTAAACATAGGGCTGGAGGAGTGGTGGGCAAGAGCTGATTGTTAGCATTGCTTCTCAACTCCACATTCAGAAATACTTGGTAGATTGAAACTGGCCATGATGGGAGTATGTATACCATGGCATGATTTGGCAAACGATAAATCATGGCCTTCTTTCCTCTCCTCTGGTAGAGGTATTTGTTAAAGATCCATCAGCATACCACTTGGCCTTATTTCTTCTGGGTTTATAGTTGATACCTCCCCCTGCCCCCATCTTCTAGTCGAGATATTCATGGTCAGTGATCAAAAGCACACTTTTCATTGCCATGGAAAAAACTTGCAGCCCCTGCACATCTGTATGCCTCTCAGGGTGTACGCCATTGGGCTTGCTCCCCATCCACCTAAACGGTTGCAGTACTGTCTGTGGCTCTAAGTCCTCTGTCCTAGAAGAACCAAGGAACCTGAGGATGGATCTTTCATTTGGTACTAAGGCTGGCTGTTCAGTGCAGGCCTTTCTTGTTCCTTGCAAAGTCTACTGAGATGAAAAGTCTAAGCAGCACTTTGATGCTTTTAGAGTCTCCCAGGTGTTAACAATGAGAAACAGTCTTGTTCATGGGGACCTGAAATTCCTGGCAATGGTATTATCAGTAAAGTTGCAAAGTTCCTGAGTTTTAGAAGTTTAGAAGCTCTGGATGTGAGTTCTGTTTATGCAAATTATGACTGTGGAAGTTTGCGAAAAAGATATCTCATTGCTTGGAGTGTTCTTTTATTTTTTCTTTTATTTTTTTGGAATGTTCTTTTAAAACGGGAACAATATTCTCCAATTATAAAATTTTGGAGCTAAATAAAATAGCATGTGAAAATGAGTTGTAAACCTTAAAGAGCTATGTTAACATAAATTATAAGGCTTTATAAGGAGAGCATATATTTTGTGGCAAAAGGAGAAATAAGTTATTTCTGACATTTTAGTTAATTACTTGTAGGACAGGAAACAGCTGGATTATCCACAAGGCTGATGAAGTCTGTGTGTAGCTCTAGTCTAGCAAAGGGGTATTGACTTATCTTTTAGAGGAAAGAATTTGCTATCTTCCCCAATTCCCTCAAATAAATTAGTCATCATTGGAAAAGTACGAACTTATTGGGTATCTTTATGCTTATTTTACAGTTTAATGTTTTAAAATTATAATTTGGAAGGGAATTGGGTATTGAATTTAAAAAAATTACTTAGAATTTATTAAAAAAACCCTAATTCAACCATTGAAATGATTACTACTTAAGTTCTTATATCTTTTTTAAATTTTAATTTAATTTAATTTTTTTAAAAGATTTTATTTATTTATTCATAAGAGACAGAGAGAGAGAGAGAGAAAGAGAGGCAGAGGGAGAAGCAGGCTCCCCGCTGAGCCAGTAGCCCAATGTGGGACTCGATCCCAGGACCCTGGGATCATGACCTGAGCCGAAGGCAGACGCTTAACCATCTGAGCTACCCAGGCACCCAATTTAATTTTAATTTAATTTATTTTTTCAAGCCCCAATATGGGGCTTGAATTCACAACACTGAGATCAAGACCTAAGCTTAACTCAAGATTTGGACACATAACCATCTGAGCCACCCAGGTGGCCCTAGGTTCTTGTACCTTTTAATATCTTAAAAAGGATTGAGGTAGGGCGCCTGGATGACCACACTCCCATACTCATGCTCTCTCTCTCACTCTCAATTGAAAAAAAAAATAAATAAAATCTTAAAAAAAAGAAAAGGATTGAGGTAAAAGGAAGCCTTCAGAAGCACATTTTGTTAAGTACTTTGTACAGAACACACAAGGGCTGTTTTTTCCCCCACATTGCTGACAGATCCTAGATATAAAATAACTTTAGCATAATGTTCCCTTGTAAAACACAAAATAAATCATTTAAAATTTTTAATTGGAATTGTGTCTGATTTTTTGTTTGTTTGTTTTTTAAGCATGTAAGGAAAAATGAAATCTTTCAGGTTTGACTTTAAGTGTGGGTTTTTCAGATGTATCTTGGCCTCCCTCTAGTGGTTGCTGAGGCAAGCTGAACCCAAACCTGGGGCATAGAGCTCATTTCTTTGAATCAAAAATAGGGTTTTGAACATTCAAGCCTCAGTTTATTTATTTATTAAAAGATTTTATTATTTATTTGATACAGAGAGAAATAGTGAAAGAGGGAACACAAGCATGGGGACTGGGAGAGGGAGAAGCAGGCTTCCCGCTGAGCTGGGAGCCCGAAGCGAGGCTCGATCCGAGGACTGCGAGATCATGACCTGAGCCAAAGGCAAATGCTTAACGACTGAGCCACCCAGGGGCTCCACAAGCCTCCGTTTAAATGACTCTCAGGTTTTGGCATTTCTTTGATACTCAAGTTAATTTGCATTTGTGTTCCTATCGTTTTTTTAAAAAGATTTTATTTATTTATTTGAGAGAGAGACAGAGATAGCAAGAGAGCACGAGTGGGAGGAGAGGCAGAGGGAAAGGGAGAGGCAGGCTCTCTGCTGAGCAGGGAGCCCAATGCTGGGGTTGATCCAGGACTCTGAGATCATGACCTGAGCCGAAGGCAGACACTTAACACACTGAGTCACCCAGGTGCCCCTCTGTTGTTGCTATTACTTGAACTTTTCTTATGATTAATTTTGGTGATAAGGGTTTGTGTGTGTGTGTGTGTATGTGTGTTTGTGCATTCTTTCTCACAAAAAACAGAACCCTGTGTCCAGTTATAAATTTTAAGTTTTTTATGCCTTATGTAATATCTTCTGGTACAAATTCTAGGAAAAAGATTTTATTAATACATTTTTGGCCAAAATTGAGATTGCTGCCAATTTACAAGGAATCCAGAGGACAGAAGAATATACTGAGGAGTAGGAGGAACTTGGAAGATGGTAGAGTAGGAAGACCCTGAGCTCACCCTGTCCCATGTTTTCAACTAGACATTATCCACATCCAAGTCAATAAACTGGAGAGCCATCCGAAGTCTGGTTGAGCAAGCTCCACAACTAAATATACAGGAGAAGTGTATCTGAAAGTTTAGGAAGTTCAAAAAGGTAGAGGGAGGTTGCCCATAGGAGGAAGGGAGCTGCACGTGGGAAGAGGGCAGAGAAACAGGCCCTCACACCAGGGAGCTCACATGGGAAGACTAATCCCCATAGCATTTAGCTTTAAAAACCAGAGAGGCTGAGTTTGTAAAACCAGTGGGGCTTGAAACCCAGAACTTTGGAGGTCAGCTGACTCAGCCCTGAGCAAGCCTAGAGGGTGAGTGATAGCTGGGTCACCACCCTTAAAGGAACAGCAGCCTGTGTGGAGAGGCAACATAAAAACGGCATTTTACACAATGCTGGGGAAGGGTGGGAGGGAGGCCGGTCAGCAAATGGGAGACAGATCTGTTTATATTGATTTCTGAGCATGTTGGGGGATTTCTCCAAAATGACAGAACTGGCAGGTGCCATTTTCTTCCCTGCCCTCTGGCATAAGCATAGGCACATGTTGGAGGTGGGGCTGCACAGATACTTGCTACCTAATGTGCTAGTAGTACCCCACACCCATGAGTTCTCCTGAGAACTTTTAGACTCCAGGCCTGCTGGTCTCAGCCTCAGGCTCAGGGCAAATTTTGTGAAAGCTGAGTGGGTGCCCTGCCCAGCCACCAGGTGCATAGCTGTCACCAAGTGTTGTGCACATTTGCCCCACCACACTTAGCTGTGCACCCCCAGTCACCCTTGTGTGTCTTGCCCAGCCCTGCTCTACTGGTGCATGGCTGCCGGGTGCACAGCTGTGGCCATGTTGTGCCCTGCCACAGCACCAGGCCAACCATCACACATGCCCAGCCACATGCCCCCAGCCACCATTGGGCACTGTGCCCAGCCTCATGTCCCTGGCTGCCGGTGTGCAGATTCCAGCCACCCCCACACTTCAGGAGATCTGGCATAGGACTAGTGGCCCAGTGCACCTTCTGCTAACATTGCTGCCATGCTCTCAAGTTCCCCAACAGGCACACCTCTCACAGAGCTGGCCTGCTTGGGTCCCCCTAACACCACAGAGAGCAAGCACAGCCCACAACAGGCAGAGTCAGTACAGATGACTGCACGTGAAGGAAAAGTGACTCAGACAACAGCAGGACATAAACAACACTCATGGGATACTCTCCTGAAGTGCCAGGTTCTAATGAACAGGGGACACTGCACCTTGAGGCACTCCAGGACCTCCTCTTTAGAAAGTCATTACTTTCAAGAGCAGAAGACGCAGCTGACTTTCTTAACACAGAGAAATAGACATAGAGAGACAGACAGAATGAGGAAACAGAGAAATTTATCCCAAATGAAAGAACAGGACAAAGCCACAGCCAGAGATCTATATGAAATAAATATAAGTAACATGCCTAATAGAGTTTAAAGCAATGATCATAAAGATACTCACTGGACTTGAGAAAAGAGTGGAAGACATGAGTGAGACCCTTAACACAGAGATAAGGAATAACATAGTAGAGATAAAGGATATAATAAATGAAAATAGAAACACACTTGATTGAATAAACAGCAGGATGGAAGAAACAGAGGAACGAATTAGTGACCTAGAAGACAGAGTAATGGAAAGTAATCAAGCTGAACAAAAGAGAGAGAAAAGAGTTATGCAACATGAGAATAGACATAGGGAATTCAGTGACTCCATAAAATGCAATAACATTTGTATTATAGGAGTCCCAGAAGAAGAAGAAAGAAAAGGGGGCAGAAAATTTATTTGAAGAAACAATAGCTGAAAACTTCCCTAATCTAGGGAAGGAAATGCACATCCAGATTTAGGAGGCACAGAGTACCCCCAACAGAATCAACAAAAGCGGACTCACACCAGGACATATTGTAATTAAATTGGCAAAATAGAGTGATAAAGAAAAAAAATTAAAAGCAGCAAGACAAAAGAAGTCATTAACTTACAAGGGAAAACCCATAAGGCTAGCAGAGTTTTCAGCAGAAACTTTCTAAGCCAGAAGAGAGTGGCCTGATATATACAAAGAGATGAATAGGAAAAATCTTCAGCCAAGAATACTCTATCCAGAAAGGCTATTATTCAGAATAGAAGGAGAGCTAAAGAATTTTCCAGACAAACAAAAACTAAAGGAGTTTGTGACCATGAAACCAGCCCTGAAAGATATTAAGGGGGATTCTTTGAGTGCAAAGGAGAGACCAAAAGTGACAGTTTAAGGCAGGAAACACAAGCAGTAAAAATGAATATTTCTGTAAAAAATCAGTCAAGACTTACAAAATAAAAGGATGTAAAATATAATAACATACTTAAAATGTTTGGAGGAGAGGAGAAAAGAATGGGTTCATACTTAAATGACCATCAACTTACTATAGACTGCTATATGCAGAAGAGGTTATATACAAATCTAATGGTAACCATATTTCAAAACCCACTAATAAATATGCAAAGAATAAAGAGAAAGAAATCCAAATATATCACTAAAGAAAATTAAAAAAAACATGAAAGACAAGAAAGGATCAGAGAAATATTCAAAAACAACCACAAACCAGTAATAAAGTGGCAATAAATACATATCTATGAATAATTACTTTTCATGTAAGTGGACTAAATGTTCCAATCAAAAGAGGTAGGGTGACAAAATGGATAAAAAAAGTAAGACCCATCTATATGCTGCCTACAAGAGACCCATTTTAGACTTAAAGACACCTGCAGATTGAAAGTGAGAGGATAAAAAAACATCTATCATGCCACTGGATGTCAAAAGAAAGCTGTTGTAGAAATACTTATATCAAACAAAGTACACCTTAAAACAAAGACTGTAGCAAGAGACAAAGAAGGACACTATATAATCACAAAGGGGACAATCCAACAAAAATATATAACAATTATAAATATTAATGCACCCAACATGGGAGCATCTAAATACATAAAACAGTTAATAACACATAAAGGAAGTAATTGATAATGATACAATAATAGTAGGGACTTAAACACCCCACTTACGTCAGTGGACATATCATCCGAACAGAACATCAACAAGGAAACAATGGCTTTGAATGACACACTGGACCAGATGGATTTAACAGATATGTTCAGAATGGAATATATACATTCCACCCTAAAACAGCAGAATACATATTCTTTTCAAGTGCACATAGTACAGTCTTTAGAATAGATCACATATTAGCCCACAAAACAAGCTTCAACAAATCCAAGAAGATCGAAATCATACCAAGCATATTTTCTGACCACAATGCTGTGAAACTAGAAGTCAACCACAAGAAAAAATATATGAAGACCACAAATACATGAAGGCTAAGTAACATGTTATTAAACAATGAATGGGTCAACTAGGAAATAAAAGAAGAAATAAAAAAGCACATGGAAACAAATGAGAATGAAAACACAATGGTTCAACACCTTGGGATGCAGCAAGAGTGGGTCTAAGAGGGAAGTTTATAGCAATACAGGTCTACCTCAAGAAGCAAGAAAAATCTCAAATAAACAACCTAACCTTGCACCTAAAGGAGCTAGAAAAAGAACAAAAAACCTAAAACCAACAGAAGGAAGAAATAATAAAGATTAGAGCAGAAATAAATGATTCAGAAACTAATAAAACAATAGAACAGATCAATGAAACCAGGAGCTTGTTCTTTGAAAAAAATAAATAAAATTGATAAACTTCTAGCCAGACTTATCAAGAAGAAAAGAGAAAGGACTCAAATAAATAAAATCACAAATGAGAGAGGAGAAATAACAGCTAACACCACAGAAATACAAACAATCATAAGAGAATATTATGAAAAACCAAATGCCAACAAATTAGACAACCTACAAGAAATGGATAAATTCTTGGAAACATATAAACTCCTAAAACTGAAACAGGAAGAAATAAAAAATTTGAACAGATCAATAACCAGCAAAGAAATTATGTCAGTAATCAAAAAACTCCCAGGGTGCCTGGGTGGCTCTGTCAGTTAAGCATCTGACTCTTGATTTTGGCTCAGGTTATGATCTCAGGGTTGTGAGATTGAGCCCCACATTGGGCTCTGTGCTGGGTGGGGAGTCTGCTTAAGATTCTCTCTCTCTCTTTCCCGTTGCCCCTCCCCTCCCCTCCCTCTCTAAAAAAGAAAAAAAAAACCCCACAAAAAACCTCCCAAAAAGAAGTCCAGGACCAGATGGCTTCACAGGTGAATTCCACCAAACGTTTATAGAAGAGTTAGTAGCTATTCTTCTTAATCTATTCCAAAAAATAGAAAAGGAAGGAATACTTCCAAATTTATTCTGAGGCCAGCATTACCCTGATACCAAAACCAGATAAAGACAGCACTAAAAAGGAGAACTACAGACCAATGTCCCTGATAAACATAGCTGCAAAAATTCTCAACAAAATACTAGAAAACTGAATTGAACAATATATTTAAAAAAATCATTCACCACAATCAAGTGGGGTTTATTCCTTGGTTGCAAAAGTGGTTTAATATTTGCAAATCAACCAATGTAATAGATCACATCAATAAGAGAAAGGATAAGAACCATATGATCATTTTAATAGATGCAGAAAAAGCATTTGATAAAGTACATCCATTTCGGATAAAAACCCTCAACAAAATAGATTTAGAGAAAACATACCTCAACATAATAAAGGCCATCTATGAAAAACCCACAGCTAACATCATCCTCAATGGGGAAAAACTGAGAGTTTTCCCCATAAGATCAGGAATAAGACAAGATGTCTTCTATCACCATTTTTATTCAACATAGTACTGAAACTCCTAGCTACAGCAATCAGACACAAAAAGATATAAGAGGCATCCAAATTGGTAAGGAAGAAGTAAAACTTCCACTATTTGCAGAAGACAGGATACTATTTATAGAAAACTCTAAAGAGGGGCGCCTGGGTGGCTCAGTCGTTAAGCGTCTGCCTTTGGCTCAGGTCATGATCCCAGGGACCTGGGATCGAGCTCCGCATCGGGCTCCCTGCTCAGCGGGAAGCCTGCTTCTCCCTCTCTCACTCCCCCTGCTTGTGTTCCCTCTCTTGCTGTGTCTCTGTCAAATAAATAAATAAAAATCTTAAAAAAAAAAAAAGAAAACTCTAAAGACTCCACCAAAAACCTGTTAGAACTGATAAAAGAATTCAGTAAAGTTGCAGGATACAAAATCATTGTACAGATCTGTTGCATTTCTATATACCAATAATGAAGCAGCAGAAAGAGAAATTAAGAAAACAATCACATTTACATTGCATCAAAAATAGTAAAATACCTAGGAATAAAGCTAACCTAAGAAGTGAAAGTCTCTGCTCTGAAAATTTTAAAACACTGGTGAAACAAATTGAAGAAGACATAAAGAAATGGAAAGGCATTCCATGCTCATGGATTGGAAGAACAAATATTATTAAAATGTCTATACTTCCCAAAGCAATCTACACATTTAAGGCAATCCCTGTCAAAATACCAATAGCGTTTTTCACAGAACTAGAACAAACAATCCTAAAATTTTATGAAACCACAAAAGATCCCAAATAGCTAAAGCAGTCTTGAAAAAGAAAATCAAAGTGGAGGCATCATGATTCCAGACTTCAAGTTATATTACAAAGCTATAGTGATCAAAACACTATGGTACTGGCACAAAAATAAACACATAGATCAATAGAACAGAATAGAAAACCCAGAAATAAACCCACAATTATATGGTCAATTAATCTTTGACAAAGCAGGAAAGAATATCCAAAGGCAAAAGACAGTCTCTTCAATAAATGGTGATGGGAAAACTGGACAGCAACATGCAAAAAATGAAACTGGACCACTTTCTTATACCATACACAAAAATAAATTCAAAATGGATTAAAGACCTAAATAAGAGACCTGAAACCATAAAAATCCTAGAAGAGAACATAGGCAGTAACCTCTTTGACATCGGCCATAGCAACTTTTTTCTGCATACGTATCTCAGACATTTTAACAAATCTTTTTTTTTTTTTAAGATTTATTTATTTATTTTAGAGAGAGAGAAAGAGCAGGAGTGGGAGGGACAGAGAGAGAAGGAGAGAGAATCTCAAGCAGACTCTGAGATGAGCGCAGGCCCTGACATGGCACTTGATCTCATGACCCCAACATCATGACCTGAGCTGAAACCAAGAGTTGGATGCTTAACCAACTGCACCACCCAGGCGCCCCTAGACATATGTCTCTTGAGGCAAGGGAAACAAAAGCAAAAATAAACTAATGGGACTACATCAAAATAAAAAGCTTCCATATAGGGAAGGAAACAAACAACAAAACTAAAAAGTGATCTATGGAGTGGGAGAAGATATGCAAATGACATATCTGGTAAAGGGTTAGTATCCAAAATATATAAAGAACTGATACAACTCAACACCCAAAAAACAAATAACCCAATTGAAAAATGGGCAGAAGGCATGAATAGACATTTTTCCAAAGAAGACATCCAGATGGCCAACAGACACACAAAAAGATGTTCATCATCACTTACCATCAGGGAAATACAAATCAAAACTGCAATGAGATATCATCTCACACCCATCAAAATGGCTAAAATCAACAACACAAGAAACAACAGGTGTTGGCAAGGATGTGGAGAAAGGGGAACTGTCTTGCACTGTTGGTGGGAATGCAAACTTGTACAACCACTATGGAAAACAGTATGGAGTTTCTTCAAAAAGTTAAAAATAGAAATACCCTGCAATCCAGCAATTATACTACTGGACATTTACCCAAAGAATACAAAAATACTAATTCAAAGGGTTATGTGCACCCCAATGTTTATAGCAGCAATGTTCACAATAGCCAAAATATGGAAAGAGCCCAGAAGTCCAGATGTCCATTGACAGATGAATGGATAAAGAAGATATGTGTATACACACACACACACACACACACACACACACACACACACACACAGAGGAATATTATTTAACCATAAAAAAGAATGAAATCTTGCTATTTGCAACAACATGGATGGAACTAGAAAGTATAATGCTAAGCGAAGTAAGTTAGTTGGAGAAAGACAAATAGCATATGATTTCACTCATATGTGGAATTTAAGAAACAAAACAAATAAGCAAAGGGAAAAAATGAGAGACAGAATCAAAGCAAGAAACAGACTTTTAATTATAGAGAACAAGCCGATGGTGACTGGGGTGGGGGATGGGTTAAATAGGTGATGGAAATTAAGGAGTGAACTTGAGGGGCATCTGGATGGCTTAGTTCTTAAGTGTCTGCCTTTGGCTTGGGTCATGATCCCAGGGTCCTGCTCTGCGGGAAGCCTGCTTCTCCCCCTCCCGCTCCTCCTGCTTGTGTTCCCTCTCTGGCTGTCTCTCTCTCTGTCAAATAAATAAAATCTTAAAAAAAAAAAAGGGATGCACTTGGATGAGCACAGGGTGATGTATGGAAGTATTGAATCACTATATGTACAAATGAAGTTAATATTAACACTATATGTTAACTAACTGGAATCAAAATCAAAATGAAAGAAAAAGAATATACATAGGCAGTAACCTCGACTGAGGAGATGTAATCAATCAAACTGAGAAAAAGAATATACATAGGCAGTAACCTTGATTGAGGAGATGTAATCAATCAAACTGAGAAATTCTACAGGACATTCAAGCACAATTCTTCAACAAATAAATTGCAAGAGGAAAAAAAAGGAGGTGAAAGTGGAACTGAAAATTAAAAAAGACTTGGGTGCCTGGGTGGCTCAGTTGGTTAAGCGACTGCCTTCGGCTCAGGTCATGATCCTGGAGTCTCGGGATCGAGTCCCGCATCGGGCTCCCTGCTCGGCAGGGAGTCTGCTTCTCCCTCTGACCTTCCCCCCTCTCATGTGCTCTCTCGCTCTCTTTCTCTCTCTCTCACTCTCTCAAATAAATGAATAAATAAAATCTTTAAAAAAAAAAGAAAATTAAAAAAGACCAAAAGACTACAACTATTTCCTAATCTGTTCCTTATTTGGATCCTGATTAAAATAAGCATGGTGAAAAACCCTATTTGTAAGATTTATGAGACAATTAAATACTTGACACTACATGTTTGATATTATCAAGGAATTATTTTTAGGTGTGATATGGTATTTTAGTTATGTTTAAAGACAAGTTGTTATCTTTTAGAGATTTGCACTAAAATATTTATAAATGAAATTACATAATACCTGGGATTTGCTTCAAATAGTTGGGGGGAAAGGGGATAGATGGAGATGTGGATAGGGCAAAATTGGCCATGGGCAAATTAGTGTTGGCCCCAGATGGATACATGGGAATTTATTATACTATTTTAAATACTTTTGAGTATATTTGAAATTATCCATAATTAAACATTAAAATCTCAATAGATTGGTTATAATGCTTTTACAAGATTGGGCCCCCTGCACCCAATTCAGTCTGAAATAAAGCATGACCCTTGCAGATTTTAAATTAAATTATTTCTCTTCAGAATCCCCAAGATAAACCCAGACTACTTCCTAATCTCCCACATAAATGTTTTGTCATTCATTCAACAAATAGCTATTGAGTGCCTAATACAGGTTTAGGGATAAGCAGTGTTGATAAAAAAAGCAAGCAAAAAAAGACAACAGTCCTTGCCTTCATTGGGTTTACGGATTACAGGTTTTAATGATCCAGGATAAGACTGTAATTAGTAACAAGTCTTTATTGAAAGTTTAAAGATGAAGGACAACACACACAAAAATAAGTCACAGCTTCTGCACCAACCAAGGCTGGGTTCCTGTCCATCTCTTGGTCTAATTCCATTTGCCTAGGGCCCATTTTTTTTTCCCACTCCTGTAATTGTTCTGGACTATGCATGACTAAGAATCCAGGACAGACTAACTCCAAGGACTCAGAGAGAGAATATTTTTCTAACAAACTCATTTTAATCTGCTTCCCCAAGTCCTCATTTCTTGCCAGGATTAACCTTTTGTCTAGGAATTTAGGAAAAAAACCCTGGAATTTCAAGACAGGTAAAATGGGCAGAAGCTTTTTTTTATTTTTTTTTAAAGATTTTATTTATTTATTTGACAGAAAGAATAGCGAGAGCAGGAACACAAGCAGGGGGAGTGGGAGAGGGAGAAGCAGGCTTCCCGCCGAACAGGGAGCCCGATGTGGGACTCGATCCCAGGACCCTGGGATCATGACCTGAGCCGAAGGCAGACGCTTAACGACTGAGCCACTCAGGCAAATGGGCAGAAGCTTTAAATGTTAGATTAAAAGAAAAGAATGTGGAGGCAAATTTTAACCTTTTATAAGGAAGAATTTTCTAACAATTTTTGCTGGCCAAATGAAAGAAGTCACCTGTGACAAGTTGTCCTTGTAAGGAGGCACATAGCTATTTGTCAAGCATGCAGAAGAGAAATTATCAATGGGTGGGAGTTTAAACTTAGCTAGCTAAAACTCCTGTTTAGTTGCTAACATTTCATTCTTTGAACAATGAAAATGGGGATGTTGAATGCACTGTAACATCTGAAAGGAAGAGGAATTTCCTGGTAGAGATGTTTTGCTTATGCTTCTATAATCACATAATAAGCCTTCCATTTATATGTAAGGTGGATGTAGATAAACATTTAGGCATCAGGGTTATCATATGTGTCAGTAGATGAGGCACTGTCCCTAGAATGTGGGAGCAGTGGTGAAACCATTTGCTGCAGGTCTTACATTCTCAAAAGAGATTTGAGCAGATTCTTCTCTAAGAGCAGTTTCTCTGGAGTTCTGAAAGTGTTGTTATCCAACGGGATGTCCTAAATCATCTAGGACAGTTTGATTCATCCTGTAGGCCAGTCTCAAGGAAAACAATACAGGCTATGTTATCTACCAATCATAGGCTTTGGCACACCAGATTTGATGTATTATTACTACTTATGTTTGAACTAACTCCTGAAACACCACCACCACTATCAATCACTGTATTAGGGTAAGCTAGATTATGCTGGATGTCAACTGTATCATCTTAGTGGCTTATGACAACAAGATGTATTTCTCAGTTTACACTACATGCCTACCATGGGTTGGCTGGAGTTCTGCTCAAGTCTCCTTCCTTTGGGATCCATGATGATGGGATAGCCACCATCTGAAACATTGCCAGTTACCATGGTTGAGGAAAAGAGTGAATATGAAAACTGCATACCGGCTCTTCTCGAAATAGGGTATTGGGCTTCTGCGTTGTGGCATCTTAATTGTATTAGGACTGGGATCCAGGAATAACTGGATCCAGACTTTCACTAGTAATCCCTCTTTACAAGAGCCTGAAAAAAAAATGCATGAAGGAAATATACCATGTTTCTATACAAGAATTCCAGTGAGCTAGATTGGATTCTACCAGGAACTGCATTGCATAAGCTATGTTAGCCTGAGCAGTTTAGGACTAAAAGGGGTTAAATGCCTGTTCTGCTTACTTCCACTCCATAGCAGGGATCTGAATCACATTCCTATTACTCCATAACTACCAAGGAGAGGCTGAAGAGAACATGAGATACAGGGGAAGGAACTAGAGAGCTTTTGTCTCAAAACCTAGTGGAAAGCTTGTATAGAATGCATTTCCATTACCAAGCCACATGGGGAGAGAAGCCAGAGAACCTGGAGAGAGAAAGAGAGCAAGAGGGCACCAGTAGAAAGCATGCAGATGGCCAGGCTGTCTCAGGAAGGACAAGCTCAAGACCATACCTTACTCCTCTTGGGGATCAGAGGAAGAGAGGTAGAAGGGATAAAATACATATACACACTCCATTTTTTTTTTTTTAACAATTTCAAAATTCCCAGCCAAGCAGGGCAACCCATAAAACTGTATTTTTATAAACCATTCAGCACCATTCATAGGTAGACCCTTAATACTGAAGAGAAAGGCATGAGGAAATGGTGTCTCCTAACCATGGGCTTCCTTCAGGGCAGGGTCGGAGTAAAGGAGGAAAATGAACAGGGCTTTGATACAGGGGTTCTTTCCCTTTAGGCTTTATTATCTGACAAGAATGACCCTGAACTAAAGCATGTAGATAATGTAGCATATTAGTTAATAATCTATTTTTATTTCTCAGTGGGAAGTTGTGTCACTTTAATGCTTAGACTTAAAAAAGTTCTTCGTAGGTTGTTGTTTATGCTGATTCCTTATAATTTTATCTATATTTTTCAAGCATGTACAAGTATTTTTATTTTCTCTTAACAGCGGATGAGAAATGGTCTATTTTTTACCTTACACATAGAGTGTGGCTAGGGACTGTGACTAAGTGTGAATGTCCTCTCCAGCTTCTAATTTGGGTCTCTAACCACTTCCTTTTCAGCAAGGATTCTTTTTTTTTTAAAATTTAAAATAAATTTATTTATTTATTTGACAGAGAGCGTGCATAAGCAGGGGGAGGGGCAGAGGGAGAGGGACAAGCGGACTCCCCACTGAGCAGGGAGCCCAATGTGGGGCTCAATCCCAGAGTCCTGGGATCATGACCCAAGCCAAAGGCAGGCACTTAACCTATTGAGCCACCCAGGTGCCCCTCAGCAAGGATTCTTAACAATAAAAAGAAAGCAAAATAATGTCCCAATGAGTATGTTATTTTATTTTTTGCAGACAGTGGTTTCTTAATGGCAGGTACCTCTTTTTTTTTCTTAATAATAGTGGCAAAATTTGATTTAAACATTCAGATAAGAAATTGACAAAATTGGTTCACGAAGTTGTGGTTATGTGAGTTTATTTCTGAGGGTAAGAGAAGTAAGAATGCCATCTGCAAATTCAGGGTGCAATTACAGAATAGTTGGAGAGGGTACATGCAGATTACCCTGACAGAAGGTCTTGAGAAGGCATGATAAGGATTGGGATCCTATAACACCAGCAGGTGTTCAGTTGCAGGGAGGGCAGACTTACAAAGTAGCATTTTTTTTTTTTAAAGAATTGCCATATGACTCAGCAATTTTTTTTAAAAAGTTTTTTTTTTTTTAAGATTTTATTTATTTCACAGAAAGAGACAGCAAGAGAGGGAACACAAGCAGGGACAGTGAGAGAGGGAGAAGCAGGCTTCCCGCAGAGAAGGGAGCCCGATGTGGGGCTCCATCCCACGATCTGGGATCGTGACCTGAGCCGAGGGCAGATGCTTAATGACTGAGCCACCCAGGCGCCCTTAAAAAGCTTTTATTTATTCATTTGAGAGAGAGGGAGAGACGGAGAGAACACAAGTAGGCGGAAAGGCAGAGGGAGAGGGAGAAGCAGACGCCCTGCTGGGTACGGAGCCTGATGCAGGACTCAATCCCAACACCCTGAGATCATGACCTGACCGAAGGCAGATACTTAATCATGTGAGCCACCCAGGCGCCCCTACAAAGTAGCATTTTTAACATCAGGAGCTGTGGCCAACTCTTTCCCTTCTCCCCTTCTCTTCCTTAGATTAGTATCTGATTCCTGGGCATCCTCTGTGGGCAGAATACTCGTCCTTCTCCCCTTTGCCAAATAAAAATTTTCCTCTACCCTTGTTAGCTCTGTGGTGAAGTGGTGGTGGTTCAGTGTGTAGGCTTTGGAGCCAGACTTCACAAGTTCAGCTTCTGATACCACCATGCACATGACTTTGGCAAGTCACTTAATTTCAGTAGGCCTCAGTTTTCTTATTTGGAAAGTGACAATAATTTTTTCTTTTATCTTTGTGTAATGATTTAATGAGATACTTAGTGCAAAGTGCTTAACAAAATGCTGAGAATATGGTAGGTGTTGAATAAAGGTATGTGCTCTCTCTCTTTAAAATTACTCTTGGAGGTCAAATTTTCCAAGGTGGCTTGATTTTTTAAACAATGTGGACAGACTATATAATCATGTTTTGCTTTTGGTTCAGGAAATATACTTATAATACCTCTTACTTCTAAGATGAAAGCACCTGAAAACTGCAGTTTAAAAAGGAGTGTTATCTATGAGGGATGTCAGAATAAGTTATTATTTGTCCACTTGATCTTAACCCCTTATACTAGAGCAACGTATTTGCATAAAAAAGCAAGCTTAAAAAGCTCTCTGTGTAGTCTTTACATATTCTGGGTAGTTGCTCAAGATTCTCTTCTTTCTGGTATTTCCCTTTCCTCATTCATTTGTTCCCAGATTGTAGTTTGGGCTCCCTTTTATCTGGTCGGATTCTGGGATTCGACTCCCCTTTGAAAGTTGCCTCTGGCTACCTCAGCTTTCCTGTCATTTTTGGCCTTAGTACCCTGCCCATCTCCCAGCTTTTCTCATCCCTTTGCTTATGGGGTCGGGACTGATTGCAGGGGTAGGCCTAGGCAGCCCTGAGCTGGGCTGCTGGGAGACACTATATTGGGACACTGACTTTTCATTCACCCAGCCTTCTGTAAACCGGCATTGCGGTAACCCTGGTGGGCAGGCAGATTCATAATCAGAGTCTCTAGAACTTGGGGGTGGGCTTGGGAGGATATAACAAAGCTCCACGGCAATGACAAGAGGGAACTTTCAGAGGGACCAGCAGAATCTTACCCTGAGCAACTACTTTGCTATCATCAACCACGTGGGTTGGGCAGGTGCATATGCCCTTCACTTTGGTTGTGCCACTGTCTTTCCTGCCATGTGTAGCTGTCAATATGTAAAGTAAACTTTGTTGTTCACCTACTTTTAAGGAACTTGAATCCTATGTTTGTGTCTGTTTTCACCAGTCACGGTGCCATCATCCTAATAATCACTGTGCCCTATACTAACCCCTGGCCCGCATGATTCCACCCATGCCTGGAAGAGCCTTCAGGACTCTGAGAGGGGAGCCAAGAGTGTAGATATTTCTAGAGAGCAATCTTTGTCTTTCTCTCTATACAAAAACAAACTAACCAAAAAACAAACAGTGATTTTGAGGACCTAGGGAATTTAGCTAGACAGCATTTTGAAGTCAGGGACTCTGTCTTACTCATCTTTGCCCCCCTAACGTCTCTCATAATTTCTGGTGCATAGTAGTGTTGGAATTTTAGGAGCTAAATAAGTGACACACTGCTTTCCTTCTTAAGCTGGGAATCAAGTAAGAGATAGAGGACTCAGATAGCTGAAAATCAACAGGCTGCTGCTAGCACATCAACTGTCATTGTTCAGATTAGAAAAAAGCATCTTCCTCTTCCTTTGGGCATAAGAATTAGAAGAAAACACCCACTCCTGGAAGATGATTGTAAAGAGGGACTGCCTCTGGGTGGAAAAGTTGGAAGAAATGTGCCAAAGAGCTGACTTCGTATGCGAGAAGCTGGCCTAGTTTCTAGTCCCTGTTTGTCCTTTCAGCAGGTGGTCTGGGGATCAAAACAGGAAGATATTTATTTTGGTTTTTTGTTTTTATATAATCTCTCATTAATTGGACTTAACCCTTCAAAATAGTAGGATTCTCTCTGTAGGGGCAGAACCTGGCCTACTATGCTTAATCTCCCCCCCCCCCCCCGCCCCCATTAATACAGTATTCGTCTTCCCTCTGTCAAACCCTGAGCCAACCACTTTCCCCAGGCTGCCTGGGGAGGTATGTGAAAAGGAACATACAGGGCAGACGAGACATGGGAGAAAGAGCTATGAGAAGTGGAGACGGCTCCTTCACCTGGTGAAGAGTATGAGAAAGGCCACCAGCAGACAAAAGAGCCCCATGGCCTCCAAGAGGCAAAGCCCAGAATGGCATAGGAGAAGAGCTGTTGCTTCAGAGAGGGATTCCTGGCCTAACCAATGATGAGGCTCCCAAACACAGTCCCAATTCCAGCCCCAGAGCCAGCCACCCAGCCCCAGTGAACTTGGTTGCTGTGTTGATGTCCCTTGAAATGGCGCTGGTTTAGAAGCTGCAACTAGGAATAAGTGAGGTCAGGGGACGTGGGGCTGCTAAGTTGCTGAGGCTCTCATCTGTCAGTGTCTCTGGTGGTTTTAGCACCACTGCAGCCAGACAGCTCACATTTTCAGGGGATGAGGGGCTGTGACAGGAGAGATGCTCTCAGTGCAGAGAAGAAGACAGAGTATGCTTATAACATAGTAGAGAGTCAACTAAGACATGCCCTCCCTACACTGGCAGATATGAAAACTGAGGCTCAAGTTTGCTTAGTTCTTTCTCCCAAAGCCCACAATAATATACACTTACTTTCTTTCCCTTGGGATGAGTAAGTGAGGAGATGGGGAGGGAGGCCAGGAGTATTATTGTTTCGGGATGGAATCATGAGACCAGGAGAAAGGAGGTTCTCTGTAAGGCAAGTACTGAGTGTTTTCTAAATGAATGGATGTGTTTTAAGAAGAGGCAGATGTGCTGTTTATTATAAAAATGTAGTTAGGAAAGAACAATGGTAGACTACTCAGGAGGGAAGTTTTGTAGGTTAAATGAATGTTTCGTGACTTGCTAATATATTGGGAGTATGTAAATCAGACCTGCCTTGTTATTTGAGAGTTTTGTTAAACCTTGACATTGGAGGTAGAGGGTTTGACTATGACAGAGGAACAAGAAAAGGGCATTTGAAGGGCTTAACTGTTCAGAGAGTAAGTTGGAAATTACTCAAGATATGTCGATTTTGGTAGAGAAAGGTTAATCAACTCATTTGGAAACCATTCAAATTTGATGAGAGGGAAGGAGATAAGAAGTTAGAGCCATGATTTCATAACTTGGGTATATCTCTACTGGAAATAATAAAAATTAACTTTTATTTCTTGGAAGGAGAAAAAAGAGGTAAGCCCATGAATTCTCAAGTTGCTGCTTTGGAAGGAGAAATCCTTTCCTTTCTGGTATTAGTCAGAATGTTGCACAGGAGAATGATAGAAGAAATGGGAGGTTTATTTTGGGGCCTTTTTTGGGGACTCGGTGTGTATGTATGTTGTCTTGTTTATTACACTCTAATTACACTAATTAGGATTATTTCATACTTATAAATGAATTAATTCGTATTAGTTTATCAGCTTAATCAAGGATTTTGAGGTTGTAAAAACGTGGAAAAAATGAGTTTTGATGGTGGAGAAAAGATCAGCTGTTGGGTGGGTAGTGGGTGACAGTGGGATAAAGATGGGTAACCAGGAGGGCAGGGTGAGAGTAATACCTACTTGGAGGTATTTAAGTCTATATTAATTATCTTTTGCTGCATAAACAACTACCTCAAGGCTTAGTGGCTTAAAACACAAAGGTATGGGATGGTTACGGTAAGGAATCAGCTTGGTGGTTTTCTTGTTGGTCTTAGATGGGCTTATTCATGAGTCCATGGTTTCTAGTTGCTTCTAGATAAGTTGGTAGGTCAGCTGGGGGTTGGCTGGTGCCAGATGGCCTCGCCTACGTGTCTGGTAGTTGGCTGGCTGTGGGCTAGGGTACCTTGCTTCTCCTCCAATGGCCTCTTATCCTCTAGCAGGTTACAACAGGCCTGTGAAATGGTGGTTTCAGGTTTCCAGGTGCAGCAAGAGAACAAGTACAAGCACTTCAAGCCTCTGCTGTACCTCGTGTTTGCTGCTGTCCCATTTGGCAGGTCATGTGGCCCAACTCAGATTCAAAGGGTAGGGAAAGAGAATCTCTCTTTTGATGGGAGGATCTACAATGCTACAGGGAGGGGAAGGATTTGATGCCATTTTTTGCCATCTACTACAGGATTCTAGGCTGAGTGTAGACTGCAGGAGTGTAAGAGGGGGAAAGGAGGGCAGTAAAGATAATCTTTGTCCACTTCACAGCTCTTCTTGGGACTGCCCCTAACTTGGTCTGAGTGCCACTGTGTAGTAAAAAGAAATGTGGGAGACTCAGAAACTAAAGTTAACACCAGAAATTACTGGGAAAGGGGAAAGCTAGTATAGGAAAGAAGTGTGGGTGATTAGGGGATATGTATTGCAAGAATAGTTTTTTGGTTTTTTTCTTAAGATTTTATTTATTAATTTGAGATAGAGAGAAAGAGCATGAGTGGGGTTGAGGGGGTGGGGCAGAGGGAGAAACAGACTGCCCAATGAGCAGGGAGCTCCATCCCAGGACCCCGAGATCATGACCCAAGACGAAGACAGACGCTCAACCAACTGAGCCACCCACGTGCCCTGTAAAAAGTTTTATATGTTGCACAAGACTTAGCTAGATAGTATTTCAACTCAGTCCAATAATCTAGATCTAGTATTACCCTCCTATTAGGAAAATTGGGTTACAGGGTATTACCCAATTCATAAAATTGTATGAAAGGAGCTTGAGAAAACCAGAAGCCACACTTATTAAAGCTGAAACCAAACATTGATGAAAAGGTATCGTTTCCCTTATTGTTAGGGAAAATTGTGCTAGGAGTAGACATCTTACTATGGTTTCTTTTTCTTCAGCTATGTCAATAAAATAAAAGGACAATGTATGTGGCCAATATTACAGAATTGTGCGTGCAGGAACCTTAATGAGACAATTAGTGATCTGAGCAGAGCATCATTTCAGATGTGGGAGGAGGTGGTGAAATGGTGTGAGGGAGCTGCTTTTCCTACAGTGAGCTCATCTATCGAGGGAGTGAATTAGGATGGCAAGTGGAGCCGAGGGAAGAACTTGGCTCATTTTCTCCTTACCTGCGCCGTATCTCCTCTTTGCTAGGTAGCATCAGATCTTGAGGCCTTTGAATACCAATTTCCTCTCAGTAAAGTGAGGACAATGATATCTGTCACTTAGGCTATTGAGCAATCTACCTTAAAATTAAGTCTTGGACTTTACATCACCCAGAACTCCTGTCCTTCTCTTGTCTTTTGTGTTTGTTCATTGATGTTTTTAAAATTAAGATTGAGTATTTTTTTAGAGCAGTTTTCGGTTCACAGCATAACTGGGGAGAAACTACAGAGATTTCCCATGTGCCCCTTGCCCTCACAGAGGCAAAGCCTTCCTATTATCAATATCCCCCACCAGAGTGGTACCTTTGTTTGATTTTAAGTTTTATTTTGAAATTCTTTCAAACATATGAAAAGGTTGAAATAATAATAGAAGGCTCCCAGATACTCTTTATCCAGATTTAGCCATTTTGAACACTTTGTCATGTTTGCTTTATTATATTGTCTCTCATTCTTTCCAAATATATGTCATTTAAATTTATTTTTATAAACCATTTGTGAGTAGGTTGTAATGTCATTCCCTTTGACCTCTTAGTACTTTATTATGTATTTCCTAAGAATAATTGTATTCTCTTACATTACCATAGTACAGTTGTCAAATTCAGGAAATTTAACATTGAAACAGTATTTTTATCCAGTCTACAGTTCATAATCCAATTTTTCAGTTGCCCTCATAATGTCTCTTACAGCACTTTTTCCCTTCCAATATGGGATTCAGTTCAGGATCACATATTGCAATTTGTTGCCTTATTTCTTTAGTATCCAATTATGAAAGATTTCCTCAGTTTTTCTTTATCTTTGATGATACTGATATTTTCAAAGAATGCAAGACAGTTACTTTATAGAAAGTTCATTACTTTGGGTTTGTCTGGTGTTGCCTGATGACTGGATTCAGATCATGAGTCCCTAGATGCATATGACATCAGCAATGTGTCCTTCTTAGGGTACCACAACTGGTGGCGTACAATGTTTGCCTTCCCCTTATTGGTGATGTTAATTTGATCACCTAATCAAAGTGTTTTCTGGTTTCTCCACTGTATATTTACTATTTCCCTCTTTCAACCACTAAATAATCTGTGGGGAAATACTTTGGGGCTATGCATATATCCTGCTTCTTATCAAACTTCCTCCTGGATTTTGTATCCATACATAATTCTTGTTTGAATGAATCTTTTTTTTTTTTTAAGATTATTTATTTAGTTATTTTTGTGAGAGAGAGAGCAAGAGTGAGCCCAAGCCCACGTCAGCTCCCTGCTCAGCAGGGAGTCTGCTTCTCCCTCTGCCCCCCCGCCCCACTCATGCTCACTCTCTCTCTCTCTCTCAAATAAATCAAATCTTTTTTTTTTTTTTTTTTTAAAGAAAGTATAAGAGAAGAGGATTAGCCTATTTGGTGTGTTCAGGGAAGGTATCTCCAGTAAAATGATATTTATGCTGGGATCTAATAGAATGCTAAGAGTTAACTGGAAGAAGAGGAAGAAAGGATGAGACAGGGAGGTGGTGTAATAGGGGAATGATGATTCCTGGCAAGGAAACAAAACACTCTAAGGACTATCATTTCAGGATTTGCACCAGTACCATCAAATACTTTGCCAACAGTCCTGCACTGTTCACTTTTCCCAACTGCATCAGGGTGTTAGTTCACCACCTATAGGGCAATGTTGCTGTAAGTCACACCTATATGTGGATTGTTCTACTGTAGATTCATCATCTCCAGTAGCAGTAGCCCACTTACTGATGTTTCTGTGTTTCTGGGCAATTCTCTTTCTACTGCTGCTGCTCAAACGTTATTTCAGACCTGGCCCATTTTCCTTGAGCAACTTGCTCTATTACCTCCTTCTATGAATGAATTTTCCCAGAAGCTAGATACTAATCATCCCATATGCTAGTAAGTTTGATGCTGTCTACCCAGTCCCCCTCCTCTTTCCCCCTCAGGACCAAACATATCTGTGTCCTCTCTATTTTCCCTATTACCTCTGTTGAAGAGCTGTTGTTTTCTTTTGATTTTTGTTTTTTATATTCTGATGTAATCTTCTAGTGAAGAGTTTGGGTGGCGGCAGAGATAGGGTCCAGACTGTAAATGTCCTTTTTAGTCTAGGTTGAAAAAAGTCAAAGGATTGTACATAGTCAGAATCTGAAATAGGGGGAAGAAATGCTGGCTTGAGAAACTAGAAAGCAGTCTATGATGATTTATGAGGAGGGACTGGTTTGGGGGAGTTGTATTATAAATATAAGAAATTAAAGAGACTCAGAAATAAAAACAAGATAATTAGGCTGGTTGAGTTTCTGAGATAAGGTTGTTACAACAACCTACTATAGCTTGCTTGTTTGTACCTTACTCTATACTGGTTAGCTGTTACTATTAATAAACCATGACAAAATTTAGTAGCTTGAGGTGGCAAGCATTTATTATTCCTCATGAGGCTATGGGTGGTTGGATTTGGCTGATCTTGACTGAGCTTGCTCAAGTGTTGGTGGTCAGCTTTTGCGTTGCCTGAGGGCTAGCTAGTCTAGGATGGCCTTGGCTGGGGCAGTCAACTTGACTCCACAAGGAGTGTTTCACATCCTTCTAGACAGCTAACCTGGCAATGTTCCTGTGTTGGGAAGGGTTCAAGATGGAAAGCTGAAACATGAAAGCACTTTTTGAAGCCTCTGCTTACTTCATATTTCCTAATGTCGCAATGGGCAAAGCAAGTCACATGGCCAGGCCAACTATCAGTTTGGGGAGGGGGCCCTACTAGAGGGCAGGAATATAAGGAAGCATAAAAAATTGGGACCATCACTGTAACCTATCTACTATATTCTGTATATTATGATATTTCTGTTTCTGTCATTCCCTTGAACCTGTTCTCAATGACCAGGTCTAGTAGACTAGTTTTGGATCTTATACTCCCTGACTTCTTCATAGCACTTGACACTATTGGCCATTCCACTTTTTTGTTTAAGATTCTTCCTCCTTTTGGGGCACCTGGGTGGCTCAGTTGTTAAGCATCTGTCTTCGGCTCAGGTCATGATCTCAGGGTCCTGGGATCAAGCCCCGCAGCGGGCTCCCTGCTCAGCGGGAAACCTGCTTCTCCCTCTCCCACTCCCCCTGCTTGTGTTCCTGCTCTCACTATCTCTCTCTGTCAAATAAATAAATAAAATCTTAAAAAAAAAAAAAAGGTTCTTCCTCCTTTGATTTTGGTAACAATATTCTCTCCTGGTTTTCTTCCTATATTTCTTACTGTACATTCTTTTCCTTCCTCATGGACTCCTTTTCTTTTTCTTGCTGCTTTAGTTTTGGGTTTCCCAGCTATGTGGGTTTTAGAGAGTCCACAAACAGCACTTCTTTCTTCATCTCCTAAATTTAAAATCAGTTGAGGAATAAAACACATGGAGATAAAGACCCACCTTCATTGCTGATAAATCTAATTATAAAATGTGTCTTTGAATGGGTATTTACAATGGGCTATGAAATACTTAACAGTAGAATTGAACCCCCTCTCTTAGTCACAGTTTGAGACATTGGGGAGCGGGGACAATGAATGACCTGAAGAGAGGCTGATAGTCAAAGAGAGAGAAAGAGGCTACGTCCTCAGTTCCTTCCCTACAGCTCACCCTGTAGGATGTAACAAGTGGAGAAATAGGCCAAGAACACTACTCAAGTGGAATTCCTCCACATATTAATTTGAGTCTAGTGGAAAAAAGGTTCTTCCTTAATTCCAAATTTCTATCATTGATCCTCTTCTGTTTTTATTTTAATCTCTCTAGAAATGCCATTTACACATGTAGTGATTTAGACTATTTATATTCCCTTTTTCTTTAGTACAGAATTCTGTCCAGTATTTGCTAGACTACTGTTTATCTTTTTTAGATGTTTGAATGTAAGTGAACTTAATATATTCCAAATTGAAATTATTTATTTGTTCATTCAGTCAATAAAAATTATCCAAGACATTTCCAATTCCAATTTTCCCATTCTGCTTTTTATCTCAGGGCTATCATCTGCCCAGTGACCCAAACCAAAAACCAGAAAGCCCTCCTTAGCTCTCTCCCTTACTTCTCAACATTCAATCTGCCACCCCAGTCTTACTCATTTAATCTGGTCGATATCTCTTAACTGACTTATTTTACTCCACATAACCACTAACTTAATTCAGACTCTTGACATATTTCTCTTAGATTTATACAAAAGCCTCTTAAATATTCTACCCCCTGCCTCCTATCTTATCTCTTTAATTTATCCTGTATAGTGCACAAGAGACTGTTTCTGGTACACTATATTCTGCATTATGAAAAAAAGTATAGGCTTTAGGGCAGAATCAGCTGTGCCATTTAGTTATGTGACTTTTTTGCAAGTGACTGAATTTAACTAAGTTTCAGTTTTTTTTTGTTTTTTTTTATCTATAAAATGAAGATAATGCCCACCTTGTCTGGTTCTTATAAAGATTTACGTGGATGTATAAAACATACTTAAGCACAGCGGCTAGTCTAGTACCATACTCTACTGACGGTTAGCATTACATTATGGGCTAGGCTTTGTGCTAACTGCTTTGTGCACCACCTTATTTATCTTCATTTATCTTTGGGTGGATTTTATTATACCCATTTTATGGATGATGAAATGAGGCACAAGCTGTACAGTCACAGAGAAAGTAAAGTGGCAGGGAATTCAAGCCCAGTCAGTTGGTTTCCAAAACACCTGCTTCTAACCACATGACAATAGTTATTTTGAGAGCTAGGGTGGGAAAGTGAGAACATTGTGAAATTTAGCCTCTTTCCTTAGCTGCTAGATAAACTTGGGCAAGTTCCTTAAAGTTTCTGAGCATCAGTTATCTATAAAATGAGGATATAATACCTACTTATAACATGGTAAAGAGAGTTAAATAAGAATGAATAACAGGGGCGCCTGGCTGGATCTGTCCGTAGAGCATGTGACTGTTGATCTTAGGGTTGTGAGTTCAAGCTCCACATTGGGTGTGGAGCCTACTTAAAAAAAAAAGAATGAGTAGTATAAAATGAATGGCACACAAGAGCACTCAGTAAAGGATATCTATGATTATCATTATTTCTAGATTAAAAATACAGTTACTTAGCTACTCTGCTTAAAAATCACGTTGTTCTCCCTCTGCCTCCAGGGAAAAGCCCACACTCTTTAGCATGGCACACCAAGTCTTGCATTAATGCCTCCTCCCCTCATTTTCCAGCCTGAGCTTTAATGATAATCACTTGCAGTTCCCCCAAATGTGCATTGCTTTCTCCTAATCCTCTGCCTTTGTAGTGCTGCTTCCTTGGCCTGAAAAAGCTTCCTTCTTTCTCTAGTTCCCACCCAAGCCTTTTATCTTCTGGCTCTCATTCTTTAAGGCTGGGATTCCCCACCTCTCACCCCCTCCACCTTTTTTTTTTTTTTTTTTTTTTTTACAAAGCGGGTATTTGGTGAATATCTCCAACTCCTCCAATCATGGCTGGACGTCCTTTCTTAGATTCCTTTGTAAGTGTGCATAGGTCCATGGGACCTCATTTCACAACTGTTTATTGGTCATTTTCCCCTCCCTAGACTGTGAGCTACTGGAGGGACAAAGATTGTGTCTTTCATTTGGTATTCCAGGACTTAGCACGGTGTAGGCACTCAGTGAATGCCAGATATGTGAAGACTAAATGCAATAATCAGAGGCATAGTAGAGCCTAGTTCTTGGCAGGTGCTTAATAATAAATATTTTCTAACATTTTAATAATTTTTGCATGATGTGTTTATTATATAATATATTCTATTTTAATAGTATTTATTTAATTATTTATAATTTTAAGGTGATGTTTTGTGGCTCAGCATTCTTTGTGTTACTCTTTGTTCCCCTGTACACATTTAAGTATTTCAACAACATGTTTAGTGAAGTCTCTCTGCTACAGTTTATTCTACATTCTCACTTACCAGTTGGAAGTACTTATAAAGTGATTCTGCAAAGTGCTTATTTTCCTCATGGTTCAGAGACAGTGACAGTCTCCAGTTATTTGAATTTTTTTTTAAGCACAATCACTAACCAAACGTAATGTCTTTTGTTAAGTTGTTAACTAACCTAAAATATGGACATTTCCACTAAATCAAACTAAAAAGAATCAGCAAGGATTATACAAAAATGACATAAAGAAATAAACATGACAAGCAACCCAAAAATGTGGCAATCTTTTAGAAGTGTGTAGTTTCCTAATCTGACTGTGTCTTCTCTTTTGACAAAGATTCAGTGCTGGGAGCCCCTGCAGGGAGAGGGTGGAGGAGGAAGGGAGGACCGACAGGGACACAATTTAAATGTTTTGACAGCTTAGTCAGAGAGTGAATTGCTGCAGGCATGTGCACATTTTAACCCCTGCTGTAACAGCTAGAATTCTTTCTTGCACTATCCGAATCCAAGAAGTAGCTCTTTGGAAAGCTGAACATGTCATACCCGCCACAAAAAATGTGAAAAGTATCAGGTGAACAAGAAATTGAATAAACTCAAATCTCTGTTAGGTGGCAAGAATTTGTTTTATTTTAGTTTTCATACTTCCATCTTTCATTAGGCTGTTATCCCAGACATAACCAAGAGTGCTAGAACACTGTACCTTATTCTCTTGGGCTCCATATGTGAAATTTCAACAACACATTTTGGCAGGATGAGCAGATTTAATGGTAAGGAGTTAAAAAGTCTGCTATGATTTAGTCCCAAAGTTAACTGAGTTAGTGCTTTGTAATTTGTAGATGCTTCAGATCATTTTGTCAAAACAGTGCTTATTGAAAGAGGAGAGTCAATAGGTAATAGTTTCTCATTGTTAGAATAAAGCATGGTCTTTTACGATGGCAGGAGCTTTCTCTCTGTCTCTCCCTCTCTCTGTCACCCTCTCTTGCTCTCAATAAGTAGAAATGAGGGTAAAAAAAGTAAAGGAAAAGAGGAGTGTAGTATTTAGGATGTTGACTTTTTAAAAAAATTTTTATTTAAAATTAATTAACATATGATGTATTATTGGTTTCAGAGGTAGAGGTCAGTGATTCATCAATCTTTTTTTTTTTTTTTTTTTCCTGGACGTTGATTTAATATAGCATTGTCTTCTGCAAGTAGGATTTATTTTCTTGGTCTGTTGTTTGAAATGAAATCTTAGTAGCACTAAGCTTTGGGTATCATAAAATTTCAGCTTAACAATTCACAATCACATACCACTATGTTAGGCACAGGAGAGAATTTAAGAGTTACAAAACAATATCCATCTGTCCTATCTCCCTGTAAGTCTATTAGGAAGGAGTGTAAAATTCAGCAAAAATAATGTCTATTTTATAATTTATTTAAAATTTTTTCCCTCTTTCCAAGTTTTTAATTTTTAAAAAATATTTTATTTATTTAGTTATTTGAGAGAGAGAGAGCATGAGAGCAGGGTGAGGAGCAGAAGGAGAAGCAGACTCCCTGCTAAGCAGGGAGCGCGAAACAGGACTCTATTCCAGGACCTGGGATCATGACCTGAGCCGAAGGCAAAATTTAACCAACTGAGCCACCCAGGCGCCCCCCTTTTTCCAAGTTTTTATTTAAATTCTAGTTAACATACAGTGTAATATTAGTTTCAGGTGTAGAATTTAGTGATTCAGCACTTAAAAATAACACCCAGAGCTCATCACAAGTGCCCTCCTTAATACTCGTTATAATTTATTTTTAAGCTAGTCAGAATTTTTGTGAATAAACAAGGCCAGCATTACATCACTTAGAATGAATCCTCTCCCTGAAATATTACACTTAATTGTATTGTGAAATAAATTTTAAATTTTTGGAGAAGTTTGATTTCTAATAAACTGCAGTATTTCCCCTTTCTCTTTCATTACTCTTGTTCTTTTCTGTGGCTTTTCATGTAGAATTACTAAAGAAAATAACTCAAAAGTGCCAAAAACGTAGAGAATCAAGCCGTCCAGAGGTGAACTTGTCAGGTTGGTGGTTTTCAACAGATGGTTTCATGGGGCTAATTTGAATTTTTTGCCCTCTTAAAATTGTTAAGACAACTCTGTTATCTTAGGCATCTGTTTCTAGCAGTTCATACTTGCCTTTAAACCGCTCTTTCCATTGTAATGGACTTAAGTGGTTGCTCAGCCTTGAGAACAAATAAGTCTCCTTAAGCACTTAACTCACTCTGGGAGAGAAACATCCGGAAGGTTTATTATGTGTCACAGCTGGGGTCAACACTCAAATAATAGACAAGAACCTCACCAAATATTTTTAATGGAGACTAAGTAGGGGGTAAACAAGAGGAATGATGGTTGCAAGTTGTAGAAGTATAGAGGTGGGAATAACAGTGGGAAAGGTTTCTACTCCCCCACTTTAACAACTTTCATAGTAACAATTCTGTAGCTTCAAAGCTGTGTTTGACCAGTTGAATTTGGGAAGGGATTATGGTGATTGGATTGGCTCCCAAGTTTTATCACCTTTATTTTCAAATGTTCGTTTTCTTCCATCTTGTACCAGGGTGGAAGGGGGGTATTTACAGAAGACTCCTGAAGAGCTGTCACAATGTGTTCAGTCATTTATTTATAACTTCATTTATGTGTTCACTCAAGCTTCTTTGGAATGCTCACTTTGTGTCAGGTACTGTATTAGTCAATACTTTGTCCTTGGCACACTTAGTAGTTTTGTGAATTAAACTGGGGTGTAGTGGGGTGAGATGGTCAAGGGTGATGATGAAGGTAGAAGAGACATATTTTCATGGTCAGTATGATATTTGGTGCAAGAAATATTTTCAGTGTATTCTGGTGCAGACAATAGGTAATGGAACTTGCTGAATCATGTTTGGACATATCGATGTTTTTGAAGGACAACTGCTGAGTTCTCATTCATAATAACTCCAATTTATTTCACTTGGGTTTCATTTCATTATATAATAATACGTAAATTAAATGCTTTGTTTTTCAAAACAGTATATTAATTGTAACATTGTGGATTTGGTCTCGGGAGGTCTTGATTAATGTATATGCAAGCTATGTTAACACTGTTTAATCTCTGCTACAGACTGCCCTCTAAGAACCTTTAAAACTTTCCATGTTAACCAGAAAAATAGTCAATGTAGGTTTATAGCTACTTCATTCAGCTCTAACAAATAACTGTGTGTCAATGATATATCAAAAATTCCTGGTGGAAATAAATACAAGATACACTGTAAAGTTAAAAAGATTGCAAAATAGTATGTAGTGCATGATCCCATTTATGAATAACAAGGCACATATAGAAACATCTAGGACCAGACTGAATATAGAAACATCTAGGACCGGACTGAATTGTTTTTTGTTTTTAAGATTGTATCGATTTATTTTAGAGGTAGAGAAAGAGAGCATGAGCTGGGAGAGGAGCAGAGGGAGAGGGACAGCAGACTCTGTGCAGAGCATAGAGCCTCACGCTGGGCATGATCCCAGGATCCTGAGATCATGACCTGAGCCAAAGTTAAGAGTCAGACGCTCAACCAATTGAGCCACCCAGGCGCACCCAGACTGAATTGTTAATAGCATTTATCTCTGGAAGATAGCATTACTGGTTGCCCAAATTACCTCACTTCTCTGGGAGTTTTTCCTTTCTAGAGGGAAAGGGTAGTGCTGGCAGTTATAGATATATTACAAATCCCTGTCCCTCACTGACCTCAGCTAGTGGGCCAGGGGCAGACATCAGAACAGGGAGAACCAGAGCATTGCCTCGATTGAACCAGTTTAGATTCTCTCTAATGAGGGTTTGTAATTTGGACACAGAAATGCAGATGAGTTGATAAATTTGCTAGGGCTGGGAGGCATGGCTGTGTTTGGGTCATGAGAGTGAAGGAGCAGAAACTAGGCTGGGAGTGGAGGAAGAAAGACTATTTTCTGATCTCATTCCAATTTCTAAGACTCAGCTATGGAAGTCTGACTGTACTTTACGCCTTTGAGTCCTTTGAAATACTTCTGATAGTTTTTTCTTTTTAAATAAAAAAACCTCTCTATATGTATTCAGTTTGAGTAGAATTCTTGACAATTAAGAAACCTTACACAGTTTTTGTAAAAGTCATTTCCTCTTTTTGTAAAACTCAATTCTGTTGTTCTAAGGTAACATCTACATGGCTGTTATGAGGTATCTGTTGAAATATGGGCAGTTTGACTCCTTCCAGATAGAAATACAATTCTTGTGGTTTCAACATATTTTAAGGCCACTATTTCTTTTTTAAAAAATTTTTATTGTTATGTTAATCACCATACATTACATCATTAGTTTTTGATGTAGTGTTCCATGATTCATTGTTTGTGCATAACACCCAGTGATCCATGCAGAACGTGCCCTCTTTAATACCCATCACCAGGCTAACCCATCCTCCCACCCGCCTCCCCTCTAGAACCCTCAGTTTGTTTTTCAGAGTCCATCGTCTCTCATGGTTTGTCTCCCCCTCCGATATCCCCCCTTCATTCTTCCCCTCCTGCTATCTTCTTCTTTTTTTTTTTTCTTAACATATATTGCATTATTTGTTTCAGAGGTACAGATCTGTGATTCAACAGTCTTGCACAATTCACAGCGCTCACCATAGCACATACCCTCCCCAATGTCTATCACCCAGCCACCCCATCCCTCCCACCCATCCCCCACTCCAGCAACCCTCAGTTTGTTTCCTGAGATTAAGAATTCCTCATATCAGTGAGGTCATATGATACATGCCTTTCTCTGATTGACTTATTTCGCTCAGCATAACACCCTCCAGTTCCATCCACGTCGTTGCAAATGGCAAGATCTCATTCCTTTTGATGGCTGCATAATATTCCATTGTATATATATACCACATCTTCTTTATCCATTCATATGTTGATGGACATCTTGGCTCTTTCCACAGTTTGGCTATTGTGGACATTGCTGCTATAAAATCGGGGTGCACGTACCCCTTCAGATCCCTACATTTGTATCTTTGGGGTAAATACCCAGTAGTGCAATTGCTGGATCGTATGGTAGCTCTATTTTCGACTTTTTGAGGAACTTCCATACTGTTTTCCCGAGTGGTTGCACCAGCTTGCATTCCCACCAGCAGTGTAGGAGGGTTCCCCTTTCTCCGCATCCCCGCCAACATCTGTCATTTCCTGACTTGTTAATTTTAGCCATTCTGACTGTGTGAGGTGGTATCTCATTGAGGTTTTGATTTGGATTTCCCTGATGTTAAGGCCACTATTTCTAAGCAAAACATTTTAGAAAGACTTCAAAGTTTTCATAGGTCCTAGACAGAACATCTAAAGAAACAGTATTTCCATTGCCAAATATAAGTGAATCAGAAATGACATTATTTCCTCTGAAAAATGCCAGGGAATATTTTCTCCCTATGTAGTTATGTATATAATGTTTTACACATTTCTGAATTTAACCTTGTATTCCAGTCTGCAACTTTATCTGTTCTTTGTAGTCTCTAATTTTTTTTTTACCTCATTGTATAAATGCCAAACCACTCCTCGCAGATGGTCACAAATGGATAATTGAATAAACCTGTTAAGCCATTGTATTTGAAGGTTTCTTAACAAGATCCATAAATACCATTTAGAGTTGTTTTTATTAGATTAAAAACATTGTGGGAAAATAAGACTGTAGAAGACATAATATTAGCCTACTGGAAAAAAGTATTTAAACGAACTAAAGTAAACTATTATCAAGATAAGTTTGTATACTTCTCAGAGTTCTATTTTTCTAAAAAGGAAACCTCTTTAACTTGGAACGTTCATCAATTTAAAGATTAAAAACAGCTGAAATTAGAATTTGATATATAATGCACTTCAGCTTCCTGTACTCAATTTTGAGTCTTCCTGAACTTAATTTGATTTTCCTGTACTCGATTTGATACATACAGTAAGTTTATTATGACATTGTTTATTATGATAATTGGTTTATTTCTGTTGGATGTTGCTATGAAATGTTCTCAATAACTACCACAAAATCCCTAAACTCTTGAAAAGCAATTGACTAATTTCATTCAAAGGCAAAATTCTTGAATTACTCTGAGTTCCACATATTTTATTTACATTTTTAGTTTCTACAATTATCCTTCTTGATTCATATTAGAGAGTTATCCAGAAATCACCTGGGTTCATCTTTGTTAAAAAAAAATTAAAAATATAGCAGATGCATTGTGGTAATTTTATAACAATTTCTGCTGCAGGCAAAAAGCATCATTCAGGCATTTTAATTGAGCCAGCTGCATTTCAGCATGCTAACAAATATACTCTATTGGATCTTCACGAAATTTGTATTATGGCATATATGATAACAAGAATGATGTGGGAAAATGTCTTATATTTTGGGGGAACAACCTTTTTCATATAATCAACTTTATTTTAAATTATAAATGTATTTTTGTTTTTCAGTTAAACTCAGGAATAACTATGTATAATTTGAAGAAGACATTAAGAGGCCAGTTATTTTGAGAAGAGATTGCTTTGGGTATAGGCTTTCACTAGATTCAGTTTTCATGGGTTAATTTCTTATTTTCTAAGAATAGATCAGTTGGACACTTATGAAATAACTTTTTCTTTTTTTTTTAAAGATTTTATCTACCTATTCATGAGAGACAGACAGAGAGAGAGAGAGGCAGAGGGAGAAGCACGCTCCCGAAGAAGCAGGGAGCCTGATGCAGGACTTGATCCCAGGACCCTGGGATCATGACCTGAGCCCGAGGCAGACGCCTAATCATCTGAGCCCCCCAGTCGCCCTGAAATAACTTTTTCTTAATGATAATTTCCCCATAGTATCAAATTTTCATTTCATCTGTACTGTAAGCACTAAATATTTTAATTTTTAATTAGCATCAGTAAGTATTTTAGTAAAAATAGAACTTAAAACTTGCTTTGTTTTGGTAAATGTAATAGTCACTAATCTTATTTGCTAGATTTTGAGTAACCTGACTTTCACTTTGGTTTATTTTGGCATTCTTTTTATTATTTTTTCACTTCACCTTTTAACTATCTTCTATGATAATTTTTTTTTTTAATCTCTTTTGGTCTTTCCTTAAAGGAGGATTTTCTGTATGCAAAGTAACTTGTTTCACTAACATTTAGTTCTTTCCCTTGGTACCACACAGTTATGAATCCTTTTGGCTGCAAAGATAGAATAAAGAAGGAACAAGAGACAGATAGAAAAGGAAAGGAGGAGAAAAATAGGGGGGATGAAGTGCAAACAGGTGAAGAAATTTTATTTAACAGAAGGAGGTATAAGTAAAAACATTAACTTTGGAGAAAACAAATAGATTAAAAAGATTAGGAAATAGATAAATATTAAAATAAAAAGACATCAAAAGATAAAGCAAATATCCTATGTTATTCATTTTAGTGAAAGCAAACATAATCTCATGAATAAAAAGAAGTTAAATTCTCCTAGATGTTAATGTCAAAATATCTATTCAGACTTGTCATAAAAGCATAATCTTGCACCATGAAAATATTCTGATATTTTCTTTGTAAATATAATTCTCTGGGACAGGAAACTCCAAATGACATCAATTTTGTATTTCAATTACAAACCAAATTAAAATTGTTTTAGAATAAAAATAGGATGCATCTTCATTTAGAAGCCAGATGTCTTATTAAATATAATTTCCTCTGTTGGCTGCTTTATATTAGGGGTAGATTTAAAATAAGAACAGCTTCTGTGAAATATAATTATACCCCTTTTGTGGCTTTCATGGTCATGGAGGCTGGAATATGAAAGTAATTGACAGAAAAATCTGCAAAACAGTTTTTTTTTCTTTGTCTAAAAGAGTTGCTTAACTCTTAAATCAGATATCATTTTCTTTTGCTATTCCAGAACCTTGTATTGTCTAGATTATGTTGGATTGATTGATACAGTCATTCAATTTCCTGTTATGACTTTTTCAGAAAAAGCCTCTCATTGCCCTATCTAACATTCAGTCATCACATAATTTGGTGGAGAGTTCATGTTTTTTTTTTACAGTTTTCTTAGTCTTACAAAAGCTTTAAGATGGATGCAGTACTATTAAAGACAGAAGCATAGCTATATCTGGTGTTTGGGAGTTAAGGATTATTTTTGTTTCTTTCTATGTGCGCATTCTGATGAAAGAATGATTTCTTTTGGGGCACCTGGGTGGCTCAGATGGTTAAGTGTCTGCCTTCGGCTCAGGTCATGATCTCCAGGTCCTGGGATCGAGCCCCACACTGGGCTCCCAGCTCTGTGGGGAATCTGCTTCTCCCTCTCCCTCTGCCTCTCTGTCTCTCTCTGTCTCTGTCTCTGTCTCTCTCTCTCTGTCTTAAATAAATCAATAAATCTTTAAAAAAATGATTTCTTTTGCTTATTGATTGTTTTGATTTTGCTCCTTCTCCTCTTTTATTTATTTATTTATTTATTTATTTTTTAAAGATTTTATTTATTTACTTGACAGAGAGAGACGGAACACAAGCAGGGGGAGTGGGAGAGGGAGAAGCAGGCTTCCCGCTGAGCAGGGAGCCCGATGCGGGGCTCTATCCCAGGACCCTGGGATCATGACCTGAGCTCAGGGCAGGTGCTTAATGACTGAGCCACACAGGCACCCTCCTTCTCCTCTTTTAAAAAAAATTCTTAAAGCATATATCTCCTTATGGAAGGTATCTGTTCCCTTCTTTCTGCTACCTGAGTTTAATGAGACTGGAAATTATTGGCAATTGGAAAATCTTGGCAATAAGTGATGGCCTGGTTCTTAAAATAAAGTTCACTCAGGTGTTCTCTGTCCAGTGGACAGAATCATAGGATCCAGAAGCTGTCTGGTTACATGGTTCCAACAACCATTCAATACTTGTGTTCTAAGCGTTCATACAGATCATGTCTGGACACTGGCACTGGTGAAGTGCTCATGAATTGCAAGGTAACCCATTCCACCTTTGAACATCTCTGTTAGACAGTTCTTTATTAGATTGTGCTGAAGTCTTCCTAAAACTTTTGTTTACCAATCACACATCTACTGTTTTTTTTTTTAAATCACAGTTCTACTTAATGGCAACACACAGGAACTTCCTATTCCATTTTCCACATAACAACCCTTCATATATCAGAAGACGAGTGCTCTGTTCTCTGAATCTTTTCTTCCCCAGATTTAACATTCTCTCTTCCTTCATTGGTATTTCATAAGAGTTCCCTGACAAGTGTGGTCAATCAGGAATTCTTAATCCTACACCTGCTGTTGCTGTTTTTGTCAAGACATTTTGAAAAATAATTGTTTCAACTTTTTAGTCAACTATTTTTTCTATTTAACAGGGGTTTTTCAAAATCTATTTTGTATGATGAAATATTCAAAATACAAAAAGTTCTCCAGAAATCTACTTTGTATCATGAAATATTCAAAATGCAAAAAAAAGTACATGTATCTGGACTGTCAAATAAAAAACAAATCCAAAATTAGTAAGGAGAGGCTTTATGTAAGAGGATTATTGCAAGATAGGGAAAGGAACTATTGCAATAGAATGTTTTGACCATAAGATCTGCAGGCATCTCAAGAGTTAGTAAGGGACTTTGTTTTGTAGAAAGGTGTGGGGAAGTGGGATGAAAGACTAGCAAAACTGCATAGTAGATTAGAGAACATTCTACCCTGAGGCTAGTCTGTTCTGAGGAGGGTGTGTGAAGAAAGAGTTATCTGCTAGCTGAAGTTCAGGGACCTGGGACTAGGAGAGAGGCTTAACTTCAGTTTGATCAACATGCATGTTCTCACTGTTCAGTTGGGACAAGCAGTTCAGCTAAGCATTTATGACGCAAAGAATGGCAATTTGGAAGATCTGTATCTGGCCATATCTAAGATAAACAAGGTGGCATCTGAGAGTCTTATCTGTATACATGGAGACCAGTGGTTCTTTGCAGTAAGCCATTTTCCCTGAACACGAAAGTGTGGGTGGGGAGATTTCTTCAACCTTCACTGTTTTCCAGGATCACAGGCTTCAGTAAAACTCAACATTGTTACTATTCACCACCTGATTTAACAAATGTCAACTTTTTTTTTTACCAAATTTGTTTTAAAAACAGTTAAAAAAATACATATTACAGATACAGTGAACCCTCACAACTTATCTCATTTCCTTTCTCCCCAAAGTTAATTGCTATAGGTAGGTACATATATATAGATCTCTTTTTTTCATGAGGTTGGGTTGGGTTTATTTTAGTATATTTATAGACCACTTAGTTTTTTATTTTTGCAAGATAGCTATTCATATTCTTTGCCCATTTTCCCCTTGAGTTGTTTTTTTTCTTATTGATTTGTAGATATTCTTTATGTTTTCCATAATACTAATTTCTTTGTTGGTTATATACATTGAAAACATTGATACCTAATCTTTAGCTTATGGTATCCTTTACATATGTGTATATATATACACACACATTTACATATATACATATGTACATATGTATATATATACAGTTTTTATATTTGAATGTGGCTAAGTGTTTCAGTCAGCTTAACTTAAATCATGCTGTGATAACAAAACTCCCAAATCTCAGGGTTTACTGCAACAAAAGTTTATTTCTCACTCATATCTTCACTTTGGCTCCTATCTTGGACACAGCTGTTCTCACGGCAGAGAGAAAAGAGAGTCTGCAGACCCACAAGAAGTCTCTTAAGCTTCTCTTTGCAAGTGGCACATATCACTATACCCTCATTTCATTGGCAAAAGCAAGTGACATGGGGTGAAGGTATATCATCTCCCATAGTTGAACCTGGTAGGGAGGGGCAGCAAATATTTTCACAGGGGTGCAGTCTACCATTCCAGTTTTCCCAATCCCTTTCTTTGTGGTTTGTGCCTTTTATGCTATGTCTAAGAAATAATTTCCTAATCAAATTTCATAAAAATATTTTTCTATATTTTTTGAAAGACTTGATTTTTATACTTGTGTTTTTGATCTATCTGGAATATATTTTTGGGTATGGTGTGAGATAAAGATCTAAATTTATCTTATTTTTTCTTATGAATAATCAAATATGCCTACCAGAATTCATTGCCTGTTTTATCCCTTTTCTTCTGATATTCTTAATGTGATCCGTGCCATATATCCAGTTCCCATGTATATGTGGTCTCTTTCTGGCATCTCTAATAGGTTTTGTTTGTCTATTTGTATATGTCTATGACAAAAAATAAAATAGATATATATTTTTAAATTCAGAAATATATCCAAGTGTGGTTCAGCCTTGGGGTTTTACTCAAGGGATACTTTTTTTCTCTAACCTGAGATCTAGATTGAAATTATTTCCTCATTTGCCTATGCTGTTGGGTGGAGTATTTTTTGTTTTTTTTCTCATAGGTTTCCTATCCTGTAGAAAGCTTGTCCTGGTTCTAGCCTGTTCTCTCTTGTTTAGTTCCTCCCCATGGTTTTAGTTCTGCCTTGAGCCTCTGCATGCTCTGTGCTAGCATCTGTTTTAATTATACAATGGATAAATATGCAGACTCTGGAGCCAGATGGTCTAGTTTCAAATCCTGGCTTGACACTTATCAGCTTGGATCTTGGACATCACAATCTTTCTGTATTTCAGTCTCCTCACCTGTAAAATGGATATAATGGATATACCTCGTTGTGTTGTGGGGATTATGTAGTAAGTGGGTTGTCCAACCTCCTCAGATTTCTTTTCCATTTTTGTACATGCATGTTCCAGATGAAATGTCACTTCCAAGCCAGCACCTGTGTCTTTGCTGTCAACTGCTCTTGCCCGTCAGAACCTGCATTATTTGTATTATTCGAGACCCAAAAGTACTTGGTTAATTTTGTCCCTTATTCCCCTCTTCCCCCAGCCTTTAACCAATGACTGACACTTAGGTTATCTTCATCTTCCTTGCCCCCTAGCCATCAGACACACCTGGGTGATATGTAACTAACTCTGAGATAATGTTTTACACCAGAGGTCCCATGGGGTTGAGCTATTCTCCAACATGGCTTACACCTTTGCTTGGCCTCCTTCACTTACTGGTCCCACTTTGCCACTCCCACTTCCCCTAAAAAATGCTCTTATTAAATCACTTTCACACAGTTCCTTGCCTCAGGGTGTGGTCTAGAGGAGGCCAACTTAAAGCAGTTTATTTGACTTACTACCTATATATAAAGTGCTTTGCACATAGTATATCATATAAATGTTGACTGTTTTTATTCTTGCTATTACTATGTTGGTCCAAGGCAAGATGGTTTGGTGAAGGTCTCCTTTTCCTCACTGCCTCATCCTCAAAATATATATTTCATTCTATTTAATAATTTACCATAGTATGGCTAATATAAGACTGTCATGTACCAGCTTTACAGAAGGCTTGAGAATAACAGTGTAGGACAAGAAAACTTAAAACTGAATGATGAATACAACTCTACAGATAAACGGAGTCTGGCCTTGCTTCCCTCATTTTTGGTCTATGCTTCTCTCTGATCCTGAGTGGGGACAAGCTTTTATAAGTCTTTGTGGTGAAAAATCCCCATCCTCTTCAGAAGACTCTTATCTGCACCCTACAGGAACTCTCTTAAATGTGACTTTGGATATGATCCTTTTCTCTGAGTGACTGAGGGTAAATAATACACCAGGATTTACATCCACTAGCACATCAGACACTAATTTCACAGAGTCTTAAAATATGTGGGAGAAGAAAAAGAAAATAACTTTTAATAGAAAGAATACTTTTGAATTCTAGGACTGCAAGCATTAAAACAGTTTGGTCAGCCAAAGTATTATTTTGTAAGCCAACATTTTAATGTTCTTTTTGAAAGAGATGGAACAATTTGCCTTAAACAACAGACATTGAATGTCAAATTTGAACCCATATGCTGGGTTGTAAGTGTTCAAATAGCTGTGTTTTGTGAAATTCTAGAAAACTAGCTTTGCCATGAAAATGTTATTGTAGCTGGAATTATAGGTAGGCTATTGTGATTTTGTCTCTGACCATGAAAAAAGTAAAGCACTGGATTCACACCCCAAGGGTATCTGAAGAGGCAGAAGCAGAGATAAATGAGGCATTTCAGTTACTGTAAAATAAGACTCTGGGTCTCCCCGCATCCCATTTTTCAGTTATAAATTAAATAATATTATTGTTTTTCAAATAGACTCTTGCACTTAGAAAAGATTTCAACTTAGACAAATCTGAATGCTGATGAATAATATTTAGCTTAGGTTTTGAAGCATGTAGTATGAAAGAGTTATGTTAAAGTTTTGAGCTTTGGAGTATCTGAGGATATTCTGGAATTCCCTATTCACAGCATGTAAATTTAGAAAGAGAATGAAACTATATTATACTGATATTTCATTCAGGACTAACCTCCACCATAAATTTACCAAACTATAAGTGATATTTACTGTTCATAGTTGTAATGTTCAGGGACAGGATTTGATGTAGTGTATTAGATTTTATTGTTGCTGTAACAAATTAATACAAATTTAGAGGCTTAAAACAACATACATTTATTATCTCGCAGTTTCCATGGATTAGGATTTCAAGCACAATCTAGCTAGATCCTTTGCTCAGGGTTTCACAAGATTGCAATCAAAGGGCCAGCTGGGTTGAATTTCTTTCTGGAGCTCAGGGTCCTCTTTCAAGCTCCTGTGATTTTTGACAGAATTCAGGTCCGTGAGGTTGTAGGTTCCAGTTTTTTTGCTGGCAATTAACCAGGTAATTCTCAGTTCCTAGAGGCCTCTCTTAGTCCTTAACATTTGGCCCTCTTACAGTATGGCTCCATACTTCTTAAAGGTCAATAGGAGCATCTCTCCCTCCAGTCTGAAGGATGGTCTTACATAATGTAACTATGCAGGAGTGACTATGTCATCACTTTTGCCATATAATGTAACCTAATCAAGGGAGTGATTATCTTACTACCTTTACCATATTCTGTTGACTAAGAAGCAAGCCATAGTTTCCTCTGCACTGAAGGGATTATGTAAAGGCATGCATGACTCATTGAAGGTCATGTTAGGGAGAGTGCATTGTACTTAGTATACCCAAAATTACATAATTAGATTATATATCATATTAAAGCTGCCTAGTTTTTTCATTTCATAAAATGGTAAATTGAAATATAATTAAGGAAACACATGAGTCACTGAAACCATTGGTGGTCTTGAATTAAGATTTCTTTAGCTTGAATTTTTTTTTAATTTTTAAAATTTTTGGAAATTTTAATTATTTATTTTTTAAATGCAGGTATAATTAACTTATAGTGTTATAATAGTTTCAGGTGTACAATATCATGATACAGCATTTCCATACATTACTTAGTGCTCATCACCATAAGTGTCCACTTAATCCCCTTCCCCAGTTTCACCCATGACTCCACCTACACCCATCTGGCAACCATCAGTTTATATTTAAGAGTCTCTTTTGGTTTGTCTTTATTTTTTCTTTGTTTGTTTTGTTTCTTAAATTCCACATATAAGTGAAATTGTATGGTATTTGTCTTTCTCTGACTGACTTATTTCACTTAGCATTATACTTTCTAGATGCATCCCTGTTGTTGCAAATGGTGAGATTTCATTCTTTTTTATGGCTGAGGAATATTCATATTCATATATATATATATACACAGATAGATATATACCTATATATCTATATATATACTACATCTTTTTTTTTTTTAAAGATTTTATTTATTTATTTGAGAGAGAGAGAGAGAATGAGAGAGAGAGAGCATGGTGGGGGGAGGGTCAGAGGGAGAAGCAGACTCCCCACCGAGCAGGGAGCCTGATATGGGACTCGATCCCGGGACTACAGGATCATGACCTGAGCCGAAGGCAGTTGCTCAACCAACTGAGCCACCCAGGCGCCCTATACTACATCTTCTTTATCCATTCATCTATCAATCAGTGGACACTTGGGTTGCTTCCATATTTTGGATATTGTAAATAATGCTGCAATAAACATAGGGGTGCTCATATCTTTTTGAGTTAGTGTTTTTGTTTTCTTTGGGTAAATACTCAGTAGTGAAATTACTGGATCATATAGAAATTCTATTTTCAATTTTTTGAAGAATGCCCATACTGTTTTCCACAGTTGTTGTACCAACTTGCATTCCCACCAACAGTGCATGAGGGTTCCTTTTTCTCCACATCCTTGTCAACACTTGCTATTTATTGTGTTGATTTTAGTCATTCTGTCAGGTATGAAATGATATCTTACTGTGGTTTTGATTTACAATTCCCTGATGATTAGTGATTTTGAGTATCTTTTCTTGTGTCTGTTGGCCATCTGTATTTCTTTGGAGAAAGGTCTATTTAGGTCCTCTGCCCATTTTTAATTGGATCATTTATTTATTTATTTTTATATTGAGTTGTATAAGTTCTTTATGTATTTTGGATACTAACACCATATCAGATATGTCATTTGCAAATATCTTCTCCCATTTAGTAGGTTGTCTTTTTGTTTAGATGATGGTTTTCTTTGCTGTATAAAAGGTTTTTACTTTGGTGTAGTCCCAATAGTTTAATTTGCTTTTGTTTCCCTTGCCTTAGGAGACATGTCTAGGAAAATGTTTCTATATCTTATGTCAAAGAAATTACTGCCTATATTTTCTTCTAGGAATTTTATGGTTTCAGGTCTTACGTATAGGTCTTTAATCCATTTTGAGTTTATTTTTGCATATGGTATAGGAAAGTGGTCCAATTTCTTTCTTTTGTGTGTAGTTGCTCAGTTTTCCCAGCACCATTTGTTAAAGAGACTGTCTTTTTCTATCTATCTATCTATCTATCTATCTATCTATCTATCTATCTATCTTTAAAGATTTTATTTATTTGAGAGAGAGAGAGCAAGCATGAGCAGGGAGAGTGGCAGAAGCAGAGGAGAAGCAGACTCCTCGCCAAGCAGAAGCCTGACGTGGGGCTCGATCCTAAGACCTTGAGATCATGACTTGAGCCAGAGGCAGAAGCTTAATGGGCTGAGGCACCCAGGCACCCAAGACTGTCTTTTTCTTATTGTATATCCTTTCCTCTTTTGTCATAGAAGTGTGGGTTTATTTCTGGGCTCTCTCTTCTATTTTATTGATCCATGTGATTATTTTTGTTCTTTAGCTTGAATTTGTATTCTAAGTTTCTAAAGTAAATAGGAGGCATATGTTTATGTTACCTTCATGACCATAATGACATTTATATTATCTTTTAGTTAGTACCTACTGGTCAGCTCAGAGTTCCAGAAGACTTTGATGGATTATAAGAATAGAAAATTTTCATGGAAAATTAGATCTGGAGATAAGAAAATGAACCTCCAAGAACAAGAGACAAACAACAAGCAGTTAGTAGATATAATAGAAGAAAATCCCTATTTATAATAGTGATAAAGTATGAAATACCTAGGAATGAAATTAACAAAAATTTGCAAAGTCTATGTGAAAAAATTAAAATATCACTAAAGAAGACAAATAAAACTTGGACAAATGTTAAGAAATCCCATGCTCTTGGATAGGAAGATGATATTATAAAGCTGACATTTCTCCCTAAGTTAATCAATTAATTTAAGCTGAAGTACTAGTAAGGTATTTTTGTTTTAACTAGACAAGTTGACTCTAAATTTCATATGGAAAAATGATCAAGGAAATACAGCCTGGAAAATTCTAACAAAAAAGAAGAAAAAGAGAGAGATTTAGGAAGAATTTGCTGGCCACATATTAATATGTATATGCCACAGTAAAGCTATATTAATTAAAAGTGTGGCACTGGTAAATGAACAAAAGGAATGGAAAATTAAGAGATAGAGTTGAATGTATGTGGGATTTTAATATAAAAGTGGTATTTCAAATCAATGGTGGAAAGATACTTTGTTCAATAAATTGTTAAGGGATAATTGGTTAGCTTCTTCAAAGAAAGCTTAAAAGGGGACTCCTATCTCCCCCAAAATAAATCCAGATGAGTTGAAGACATAAATATTAAAATGTGAAAACATAATAGTATCAGAGGAATAATGGAAGATGTTTTCATAACCTTGGCATTTGGAAGGCCTTTCTACAAATGACATAAATCCCCTGAAATTCATTAAAATGATTTAATTTAACTTTATGAAAATTTAAAAAAAGCCAAAAGCATCATAAGCATAGAAAAATGATAAAACTGGAAAAAATTTGAAATATATTATACAAAAGTCCTTAAATTTTAAATATGTAAAATAGCCTATAAATCAATAAAGAAAAAGACTATAGGCTAACAGAAAATGAGGAAACTTCACAAAAAAGGAAATGAAAATGACTCAAACAGGGGCGCCTGGGTGGCTCATTTGGTTAACCATTTGTCTTTGGCTCAGGTCATGATCCCGGGGTCCTGGGATGGAGCCCCGCGTCAGGCTCCCCGCTCAGTTGCTTCTCCCGCTCCCACTCCTCCTGCTTGTGCTCTTTCTCTCTCTGTGTCAGGTAAATAAATAAAATCTTAAAAAAAATGACTCAAACAGATGAAAACACCTCACTCATGATAAGAGAAAGACAAATATAAAACCATAGTAATATACCACTATTTTCACTATATTAAGTTGGTAAAGGAAAGTTTGATAATACACGGTTAGCAGGACATAAGGAAACTTACTCTCTTATATGACTGGTTGGAATGTAAATTGATACAAACTGTCTGGTGGATAACCTAGCAATATCTAGCAATATAAGAAATTCATGCAGGGGTGCCTGGGTGAATCAGTCGGTTAAGCATCTGACTTTGGCTCAGGTCATGATCTCAGGGTCCTTGGATTGAGCTCAGAGGGGAGTCTGCTTGTCCCTCTCCCTCTCAGTCTCGCCCTCCCCACTGTCATGCTCACTCTCTCTCTCAAATAAACAAACAAATAAATAAAATCTTTAAAAAAATTCATGCAGCCTTTGATCCTGCTATATATTTTCTATGTATTGATCCTACTTATACATGAGCATGATGAATATGTACAAAGATATTCATGACAGTACTGTTTATAATAGAAACATTTGGAAGGGGCGCCTGGGTGGCTCAGTCGTTAAGCATCTGCCTTCGGCTCAGGTCATGATCCCAGGTCCTGGGATCGAGTCCTGCATCTGGCTCCCTTCTCAGCAGGAAGCCTGCTTCTCCCTCTCCCACTCCCCCTGCTTGTGTTCTCTCTCTTGCTGTGTCTCTCTCTGTCAAATAAATAAATAAAATCTTAAAAAAAAAAAAAGAAACATTTGGAAGTAATGCAAATGCCCTTTAATAGAATACTGGTTACATACACTATGGTTTGTGAGAGTAATAAGAGCTTTTTTGAATGTTTATTGTGTGTCAAATACTATAGTAAGCACTTTACATATATAATTTAACTCTCACAACAAATATATGAGGAAGGATCCATTATTATCCTCTTTTTACAAAAGGGAAAACTGAGGCACAGAAAGGACAACTAACTTACTCCTGATAAGTGGTGGGGCTTGGACTCAAACTTAGGCTTTAGAGTAGACATATTCTTACTAGGGTACAGGTTCTCCCATATATATTAAATTCCAGGAAGGTGTGAAAAAGAAATTCAAGGAAGCCACTCTATGTACTGTACTGATGATCTAGATTGCCTAGAAATACACATATATATGTATTTCTAAGATACATATTTTATGAGAAAATTGCAAGGAATAGAATGGTGTAGCATACCATCTTTGTGGAAAAAAGAATGTATTGATAAATGTTTATCAATACATGGTCTATCTTCATAGATACACCAAAAAATCAGCACTAGTGTTTGCATTAGGGGAGAGGAACTGAGTGTCTTGGTGAACAGAGGAAGGAAGGTATATTTATGTTTATTGTTTTGTGTATTTTGAATTTTGTGCCATGCACATATGCTCTTATTAAAGAAAAATAAATTAAATAACAATAACAAAGGTGGTAAACATAGGGAAGAGAAATTTAGAGGCCTGGTTTATACAGCATGCTTTTGCAAGTGTCATACTTCCATTTGTAAGGAGTTCATGTTATAAAAATTTAACATGCACCATAAATAAATGAGAAGATGAGTTCCAAAAACTGGGAAAAGATATTTGTTTATAACATATAGAAACAACAAAGGATTATTACCTACACATCAGTAAGGAAAAAGGCAAACAAACCAAAAGAAAAAATGAGCGAAGATATGAACAGGTAAATCATAGAAGAGGGAGTTTATAATGAACACATAAAAAGATGATCACCCACACTAGAATTATGGGAAGGCAAATTAAAATGAGCTATTTAATTTCATACCCCAATATTTAAAAGTTTGTTGGTAAATATATCAATGAGAATGGATAACAATAGCAGGAATGGCTGGTGGAGTGCAAATTAGTACAACCACTTCGGGGAATAACATGGTAATGCCTAGCAGAGTGGAAGATACCCCTGAAGACTCTATGACTCAACAGCTTCAATCCACATGTGCTCAGGGAGACATGTACAAGGATGTTCACAGTGGAGTTTTTTTAATTTGTTGGCTATATCAGGTAATATAATTCTCAAATATATCTTAGAATTTCCTTTTTAAAAACATATTTATTTATTTATTTATTTAAGAGAGAGAGAGGAAGAGAGAGGGCAAGCAGGGGGAACGGCAAAGGGAGAGGGAGTCAAGCAGAGTCCGCAGGACGCTGAGATCATGACCTGAGTTGAAATAAAAAAATCAGACACTTAACGAACTAAGCCACCCAAGCATCCCTATCTTAGAATTTCTAAAGAACTTGGTAGTTGATGCCCCTGGCATCTATGAAATTGGCTTTGCTACCATGTTTTTACATTTTTAGTGGCTGCCCTAGTGTTTGCAATATACATTTACAACAAATTCAAGTACACTTTCAAATAACATTGTACCATTTCACAGGTAATGTAGGCACTTTATATTAACCAAGTATGATGGTGATTTTTAAGTGTCAAATTGACTGTCCAAAGGGTGCCCAGATTAAACATATTTTTTCTGGGTGTGTGTCCGTGAGGGTGTTTCTAGATGAGATTAACATTTGAATTGGTAGACTCAATAAAGTAATTGCTCTCCCCAATATGAGTGAGCATCATCCAATCTGGTGAGGGCCTGAATAGAACAAAAGATAGAAGAAGAAGGAATTTACCTCTACCCCCCATCCTACCTCACTGATTGAGCTAAGACATCTCATGTCAGTTTTTTTAAAGATTTTATTTATTTATTTGAGAGAGAGAGAGCACAAGCAGGGGGAGTGGCAGAGGAAGAGGGAGAAGCAGACTCCCCACTGATCAGGGAGCCCGACATGGGGTTCAATCCCAGGATTCCGGGATCATGACCTGAACCAAAGGCAGATGTTTAACCAACTGAGCCACCCAGGTGCCCCTCATGTCATCTTTCACTGCCCTCAATTGGGATTTACACAATTGGCTCCCCTAGCTCCCAGGCCTTAAGAACTTAGACTGAATTACATCATAGCCTTTCCTGGGCCTTCAGCTTGCAGATGGCGGATACTGGGATTTCATAACCTCCATAATTATGTGAGCCAGTTCCTCACTGTGTGTGTGTGTGTGTGTGTGTGTGTGTCCTATTGGTTCTGTTTCTCTGGAGAACTTTAATACACCAAGTATTCCTGATTTCTCCCTCCCATCCCTTGTATCATTGCTGTCATTATTTCACTTATACACAAGCAATAATCATTGAATACACTGTTGCTATTATTATTCTGAACAAACTGTTATCTGTTAGGTTCACTAAGAATAAGAAAAATAAATATTTTATTTACATTCACTTATTCTTTTTCTAGTACTCTTCCTTTCTTTATGTAGATCTGTCTGGCCTGTATCATTTTCCTTCTCTCTGAAGAACTTCCTTTAACATTTCTTGCAGAGCAGATCTACTAACAACATATTCCCTCAATTTTTATTTTTCTGAGAAAGTATTCCTCCTTCACTTTTGAACAGTAATTTTGCAGGACACAGAATTCTATTTTGCTAGCTTTTTCCTCTTAACACTTGAAATATTTCACTCTACTTTCTTCTTGCTTGCATGGTTTCTGAAGAGAAGTCACATGTAATTCTTATCTGTGTTCCTTTCTATAGGTAAAATGTTTTATCTGCTGGCTTCTTTCAAGATTTTTTATTTTCTAAAAAAAATACAATTGACATATAGCAAGATTTTTTCACTATGTTTGATATTCTGTGGTTTGAATATGGTATACCCAGGTTTGATTTTTGTTTGTTTGTTTATTCTTTGGGGCATTTATCTTGGCCCATGTTCTTTGAGCTTTCTGGAGCTATGATTGGGTATCACATATTAATTTGGGGAAATTCTCAGTCATAACTGTTTCAAATATTGCTTTTGTTCTTTTCTGTCTTTGTTGTCCTTCTGTTATTCCCATTATGCATATATTGCACATTTTGTAGTTGTCCCCCAGTTTTTGGATGTTCTGTTCTGTAATGTTTTTTTTTTTTTTAAAGATTTTTATTTTATTTATTTGACAGAGACACAGTGAGAGAGGGAACATAAGCAGGGGGAGTGGGAGAGGGAGAAGCAGGCCTCCCGCTGAACAGGGAGCCTGATGTGGGGCTTGATCCCAGGACCCCAGGATTATGACCTGAGCCAAAGACAGATGCTTAACCAACTGACCCACCCAGGCGCTCCTGTTCTGTTGTTTTTTTTTTAAAGTCTTTTTATCTTTGCTTTTCAGTTTCTATTGACATATCCTCAAGCTCAGAAATTCTTTCCTCAGCTATGTCTAGTTTATTAATGAGCCCATCAAAGGCATTCTTCACTTTCGTTATAGTGCTTTTGATTTCTATCATTTCTTTTTGGATACTTTCCAAAGTAAAGTAACCCTATTTCAATCTAGGAACACAAAAGGAGTTCTGGAGACAAAAATCAAACAGCCTTGGGATGCCTGGATGGCTTAGTCGGTTAAACATCTGCCTTGGGCTTAGGTCATGATCCCAGAGTCCTGGGATCAAGTCCCTCATCAGGTTCCTTGCTTGGCAGGGAGTCTGCTTCTCCCTCTGCCTGTAGCTCCCCCTGCTTGCGCGTGCGTTCTCTCTCTCTTTCACAAATAAATAAAATCTTAAGAAAAAAATCAAACAAGATCAACAAAAATTTTCATATTCCCTGGGAAATGCTGACGGAAACCAAATCAGACTCAGACTCCTCTAGAACAAATAAAACTAATGTTTTGTTTTTCCATTTTATCCTTGATCAGTTAATCACTAAAAGGAGAAGCATTGGTGGCATTTTTCAAATAAAATGATAGCTAGAGTCATTGTGTGATACTTGATACTTTTTTAGAATTTCTATCTCTCTGCTTACATTACCCATCTGTTCTTGCATATTGTTTATTTTTTCCATGATAGCTCTTAGCATATTCATCATAGTTGTTTTAAATTCATAGTCTGATAATTCCAACATTCCTGCCATATCTGAATCTGGTTCTGATGCTTGTTCATTCTCTTCAAACTGTATTTTTTTGCCTTTTATTAGGCCTTGTAATTTTTTGTTCAAAGCTGGACATGATATTCTGGTTAAAATGAACTCCTGTAAATAGGCCTTTAGTGGTATGGTGGTAAGGTATGGGGGAGGGGAAGTGTTTAATAATCCTATGACTAGGTTTCAGTCATTTAGTAAGCCTGCCTCCCTGCTCTGTCAACTTCACAAGTACTTCTCATCTTTCCCCCCTGCCTTAGGTAGGACAGGAAGGCTAGCGGAGCTGGAGTTAGGGTTGAATGGGAGAAGGCTGTAGTCTCTTCCCCCAAGTACATTAGGCTATGATAAAACCCCAGTAGTTTAGGGTCTGGTAAAATAATTTCTCCTTAGGCCACATCTTGTTAAGAAGAACAGAATGCTCTGTGAATTTCAAAATGGTGATTTTTCTCCTCTTTCTGCCAGAAGCACAAGAGGGTTTTCTTCTAATCTTCACTGTGAGAACTTGGTAAAGGTCCTTAAACTAAAGCTTACAAAAGTGTGGGGTCTCCTAAAATGGCTCCCTCTGGAGTTTTAACTCTTGGACTTGTCCACACTGTGTCTCCAGTAATTCAACTACATCAATTACAGGTCAGGTTTTTCTACCCTGCCCTGCTTCCCTGGAGGTTTCTGCTTGTGGATTTCTGCTCTGGTAAATTGGGGTTCTCGGTACTTGTTTCTCTAAATTTGGGACCAGCACTTTGCTCTGTGACCTAACTTCTTTGGTGGACCTAAGAGAAGTTAACTGATTTTCAGCTTTTTACTTGTAGTTGGAATGGACTGCTAATTTCCAAGCTTTTTACATGCCTGACTGGAAACTGGGTGTCTGTTCAGTGGCCATTGCTTTAATATTGAAAAATTTGAAACATCCTAAATATCTGTCATTAGGAGAAGGAATAATTAAATTGTGGTATATTAATATAATGTAATACTATAATGTAGTTAAATGAATGTATTGATTTATATGATTTAAAGTGGCAGTATCACAAAAACAGAGTAAAATAAAGAAGATGCAGAATAATATACAGAAAATAATCCTACATATTGTTTATGGATATGTATGTGTGTATTAAAAGTAAAATAATGTAATAGAAAGGTACATATCACCAAGATAGTGATTCCTTCTGGAGATGTAAGGAGTAATTGAATCAGTGAGGGATACAACAGAGACTTCATCTGTGTGTAATATTTTATTTCCAAAAAGAACAAAAGATTTAAAGCAAATACAGCAAAGTCTTAGTACATGTTAATTATGTGTGCCTTTAGGAAAGCTAGTTAACCTCCAAGTGCTTTAATTTTCTTTTCTTTGACATAGAGACAGTAGTAATACTTATCTGGTAGTTGTTTTGAGGGTTAGATTATCTATATTTCTATTATATTAAAAATTTTTATAATAAAAATGTAAAGAAAAGTTAATATGAAAAAAGAAATATTTTAAGATTTGAATGAACTTAAAAATGACATGTGGGTTATGATTGTGACAAGTTCTGCCATATTCAGCTCAAATTAGAACAAATGTATCTGCTGGCAATCCTTATTCTAGCTGTCATTTTATTTGGAGAATTCCACCAATGCTTCTCCTTTCAGTGGTTAACCGATCAAGGATAAAATGGAAAAGCAAAGCATTAGTTTTATTTGTTCTAGAGGAGTCAGAGTCTGATTTGGTTTCCGTCAGCATTTCCCAGGGAATGTGACTGTTTGATTTTTGTTGAGCCTGTTTGATTTTTGTCTCCATACTTTAATAACTTACAAGGAGACCTCCTTTTGTGTCCCTAGAAATACAATTTTTTTTCAAGCTCCTAGTGGAATTTAGTACTGTTTCTATTCATTAACAAAATACCAGGAAGCTGCAGGAGAGCCTTCAATGGGGACAATAGAGGGAACCAGAATTCTCTTTGAATGCTGCTTGTATGTCTTCTCTTCTGATTCTTTGTCCTCTAGTGTGGGTGGTGCCTCTGATCTGATTGACACTTTAGTCCATGTTTTCTAAATTACTAGAGTCTTTATGGCGTATTGGATTGCTGTTACCTTGCTTAAGATTGCTTTGGAAAGTACAGTGCTTTTGAATGACTTGGAAAATACCTTCTGTTTAGGAAAATGCTCATTTTATGCTCTAGTTGTCAGTAGGCTGAGATTATTAAAAAGGATAAAGAAGATAAAGTCCTCTGGGCATCATCTTTCTAGATTTAAGTGAAAAGAAATCTACATAGCCATATGAACTAGGAAAGCCACTGTTTGAAGCCTGAAAATCCTTTTGTGAAATAGCATGTTTTTGAGATGCGTGCTTCGTGGCTAAAAGGTTTCTGTAACTATGTAATATAAAAGTAGGTCTTTTTGACCCAAACCGAGGGAAGAAACTGTTGAAGCATGAGTTCCTTTGTGAACTCAATGCCTGTAGCAAAATAAGAATAAGGATATTTTAGCAGTTCTGGTGGAGGCTTTAGGATGAATCAGAACACGACCTTATCTAGGTCAGATATTGTCTATGACTAAGTGAAAAAGCCTAGGGAGTCCCAGGTTTACTTTGAAGAACACATAGACAGGCAGGTATAGTTCCATGGTGTATACATGCAAATATGCACACACAAGTGCACCCCATCTCCTTTATTTGGCATTGCTGAGGAAAGAAGTTTTCTCTATACAAATGAAACTTACTCAACGAAATAGAACAGTTTAATATTTAATATGAATCTGCCTTCTTTAATAAGCATACCAAACACATTTTAACGTTTTCTTGATGATTCATCCATCACTATTAATAATTAAATATGATGTTTTTATTTCTCTGTAATGCTTTGCTTTCATTCCTTCCCCCATCTCTGTTACTAAAGCGTACTCATTACAGAAAATCCGAAATACAAAGAGGAAAACATCACTTATTACACTTATCCAGAGATAATCAATGCTAACTCTGTGTATTTGCCAATGCATAGTCATATGTCCATACATTCTTAAACAAATAGAAACATTCAGTAATATCTTTTGTGATCCGCGTTTTCTCATAGTGATTTATCATGAATATTTCTTTTTGTTTCAGTAGACGCATACCATTTTAAAGGACTACATGATGTCCCACTGTATGGACATACTATATTTTATTTCAACAATGCCATTGTCTTACACAGATTATGTTCAACATTCTTACATCACAAACAACACTGTGTTTAATGCGCATGTGTATGTTGGTATGTATATGTGTATAAATATGTACCTTTATATGCATCCTTGATTATTTCCTTATAATAAATTATTAGATGTGGAATTTACATCTCAAGAAACATACACATATTTGAAGATTTTAATGTGTTTGGTCAGTCAGGGCTAATATTTATTCATGTATCTTGGGGTGGCTATACAGCTAGTCTAGGGCTGGTTTCCACCCTGATTGTTCAGTGTCTGTGCTGCACTGGTGATTTAATATCTTGACATATTTTATTTTTGCAAACCATCCATAAGAAAGTAATATGAATGTGTATTCCCACTTAGATTTACATTTTGGAGAGAGGTAAACGGAGCTCCTTTAAAAGTTTTGTTTTTATTCTCACATAAAAATAAACACTTGAAACTCAGGAAATATTTGAACATAGAAATTTTGGGGCTAAAAACCAGATGTTTTTCTATGAAGTAAAATATACAGTACTTAAAAGATTTAAGCAGGCACTTCACTAAGGTTATATGAATAGCAACTAAAGACATGAGAGGGTGCTCCACAGCGTTAGTCATTTGGGAAATATAATTAAAATCTGAAATGAGAGAGTGCCACACACCTACTGTAATGGATCAAAATAATAATAATAAAAAAAGCCAAGTTCCAAGTGTTGATAAGAATGCAGAACAACCAGAAACTGTCACATATTGCTGGTAAGAATGCAAAAATGGTATAGCCACTAGGAAAACTGACTGTTCCTTTAACATTAAACACACACTTGGGCGCCTGGGTGGCTCAGTCAGTTAAGCGGCTGCCTTTGGCTCAGGTCATGATCCCAGGGTCCTGGGATCCAGCCCCACATCGGGCTCCCTGCTCCGTGGGAAGCCTGCTTCTCCCTCTCCCACTCTCCCTGCTTGTGTTCCCTCTCTTGCTGTGTCTCTCTCTGTCAAATAAATAAATAAAATCTTTAAAAAAATAAAAATAAACACAGACTTACCAGATGACCCAGCAATTTTACTTCTAAAACCCAGAAAAATGAAAAACTTCTGTCTACCTAAAAACATACACAAATATTTACAGTGTCTTTATCCATAATTGCCAAAAACTTGAGACAACTCAAATATCCTCCACTGATGAATGCATAAAAACGTGTGGTACATCTATGCAGTGGAATAGCACTCAGAAATTTTTAAAAAAATGAATATGGATATTGATGCATATAGAAATATGAATTAATCTGAAATTCCTTAAGACTCAATAGGCCACATAAAATATGATTCCACTTATTTTACAGAAATGGAAAAATTATAGGGATAGAAAACACACCAGTGGTTGCCAGGGGCTAGGGCTGGGGTGAGAGAGAGAGTTTATTTTATTTTATTTTATTTTAAAGATTTTATTTATTTGATAGAGAGGGAGGGAGAGCACACACAAGCCAAGTGAAGAAGCAGGCAGAGGGAGAAGGAGGGGGAGAAGCAGGCTCCCCGCTGAGCAGAGAGCCTGCCCTGGGACTCCATCCCAGGACCCTGGGATCATGACTTGAGCCAAAGGCAGAAGCTAAACTGACTGAGAATGAGAGAGAGACTTTAAAGTTGTATCATGAGGGAATTTTTAGGGTGAGGGAACTGATAAATAGTGGTGTAGCTATATGACTGTATGCATTTATCAATATACATGGAAATGTCCACCAAAAAGAGTTAATTTCACTGTAGGGAAATTTAAGAAGTGAGTAAAATTTTATATTTAAATTTTAAATTAAAAAATTTAAAATTCGGGACACCTGGGTGGCTCAGTTGGTTAAGCGTCTGCCTTCGGCTCAGGTCATGATCCCAGGGTCCTGGGATCGAGTCCCACATCGGGCTCCCTGCTCAGCGGAGAGCCTGCTTCTCCCTCTGTCTGCTGCTCCCCCTGCTTGTGCTCTCTCTCTCTGACAAATAAATAACTAAATAAAAATCTTAAAAAAAAATAAACCACAAAACATCAAATTAAAAAAAATTTAAAATTCTATTTTTATAGGAAAAAGAAAATACCATGCTGAAGCATCTGTAGTGGCCATAAGAACATGTATCGCATACTTCCAACAAATGGGAGAGTGACTGACCAAAGGGCCCAGCTGCTGTGCTTCAAATCTTTTGCTGTAATTTGCCAATTGACTGAGCATGGCAGGGATAACAAGGCAAATCTATTGTTAAGGGTCATGGGATTCGTGGGTGGCCTTTTTGAACCTCCCATAGACTATACTGTCGAGTAGGCACTTCCACACAACTTTCCTTTCCTCCTTTACTCAAGTCAGACTTGCATGGTGGTTATGGCTTTCCCAGGCTCACTAGCTTCCTATTCAGTTGCACTTCTCCAAGTAAAATCCTTGTGCATTTAATCTTGTCTTGGCAGCTTCTTCTTGTAGGACTTGAACTAACACAACTACTTTTGTACTCTATAGTTTGATCACCACAGAGATAAAATGTATAATCACATATTAAAAATATTTTACCTAATCATTTGTTTCATAAAAATATTTATTGAAGTACAATATACATAAAGGAAAATATACAAAATGTAAGTGTATAGCTCTATGAATTTTCACAGTGTGAAAATGTCACCCAGATAAAGAATAAGAACATTTCCAGTCACTCAGAAGCATTTCCTCTTCCAACCTATGCTGTCAGTCAGTGACTAATTGCCTCTCAAAGTAATCAGTGGCCTGAATTTTAACACTATAGATCTGTTTGCTTATTTATGAATTTTATGTAAGTAGCATCACTCAGCAGATACTTTTATTTTGGTCTGGCATCTTTTAATTACCATCATGTTTGTGAGAATTATTCATGATGGTATATTTAGCAACAATTTATTCCTTTTCATTGTTGTGGAAGATTCCACTAAATGAGTATACCACAATTTATTTATCAATTCTACTATTGATGGACATCAGTTTTTTTTTTTTTTTTTTACTTTAGTGCTCTTACAAATAATGCTGTAATGAACATACTTGAACATGTCTTCTGGTGCATGTGTATATATATATATATATATATATATATATATATATATATAGCCAGTATATCACTAGGAGTAGAATCACACGGTCATAGGTTATGTATACATACGGTCAGAGTAAGAAGATATTACCAAACAATTTTTCAAAGTGGTTACACTCCCAGTAGTCATGTATAAGCATTCTGTTTCCTCTCCATCCTCATCATTATCAATATAAAATTGACAAGGATGTAATAGTAAAGGAAAATTACAGGCCAATTTCTCTCTTAGACAAAGATGCAACAAATTTTAAATACATTTTTAGCAAACAAAATTAAGAACCTAAAAAAGATAATATATTACAATTTAATTTGGTTTATTCCAAGAATGTAAGAATGTGAGTTTAACATTTGAAATAGCAATTGATGTAATTCTCCATAATAACAGAATAAAAGAAAAGAATTGTAGTTATCCAAATGGAAGAAAAAATTCATTTGATAAAATTTAACACCTGAGCATGGTAAAAACCAAAACCAAAACCAAAACCAAAACCAAAACCAAAACCAAAAACCAAACTGTCAGCAAACTGAAGAGAAGGGAGCTTCCTTAATTTAATAAAGAATATTAATAAAAAGCCTGTGGCAAACATTATTTGTAACGATGAAATATTGAAGGCTTTGCGCTAACAGAAAGGAAGAGACAAGGAGATGTTCTTTATCATCACTTCTATTTAATTTTTTTTATGTGAGGGTCCTAGCCAGGGCAATAAGACAAGAAAAAAATGGTATAAGTATTGGGAAAGAAGAAATAAAACAATCATTATGTACAGATTACATGATTAGTTTCAAATGAAATCCAGAGACTAGAGGTAAATTTTAGATTTAATAAGTGTATTTACCTAGGTTGTTGGATACAGAGTCAGTATATAAAAATAAATTTTGTTTCTATATACCAGCAACAAAACTGTTGGAAAATGAAATTTTAAGAAGATGCAATTTAAAACAACATCAGAAAAGGCTACAGTGGTGCTTATATAAAATGACCATAGACTGTTATGCTTTTGGTGTCCTCTAATCAGACTTTTGGTAGTTTTCCTATCTGTAACCTCAGTGGGCTATAAGATGCCATTTGGTTGCTATCACTATGTATGCCTCCAACTGCAACTTTTCCAGGTAATTTTCTGCCTCAGATGTACCATAATTGGGAAATCAATAAAAACATAAAGTGGGTAAAAATTATCTTAATAAAGCTGAAAGAATTTTAGCTTCTAGCCTTTGTGACTTTCATTTTGGCCACCTATGAGTTACTCACAGCCCTTTATACTTACATGTAGGGTCTAGTTTTGCTCGAAGTGACTGAGATTGCCAGAAGTACAAAATCCAGGAAAGAGGTGTAATATTCTGTATCTACATCTCTTTAGATGATAGAAAAGACTGATAAGCTCTTCCAGTTCCTTACTTGAATAGGACATTCTTTTCTTTTCTTTTTTTTCTTTTAAGTAGGCTCCATGCTGGGTGGAGCTTGAACTCACAATCCTGAGATTAAGACCTGAGTTGAGATCAAGAGCCGGAAGCTTAACAAACCCGAGCCAACCAGGCGTCCCTTGAATCAGACATCTGTTAAAGTTTTCCATGAGATTTTTTCATCTTGAAAGATAAAGAAAAAGTTAGTTTTAGCTTCTGTACAGAAATTTTATTTTATTTTTTTAGTACAGAAATTTTAAGCAAAATATTGTGATTATTTCCCTTAGAACAAGAATTTGGTACAAATTTTATCACTAAGTTTGATGTTGGATATTGTTGGGGAAGAAGAAATTTCATCCGACCTTCAAGATCCTTCCAGCCGGAATAAGAGTCAAATTAACACAAGACAGATTAACAGGAGAAAACAAAATTTAGTTTTGTATGTATGGGGAATCCACACAGACATGAAATTCCAAAGACAGGCACCAAGAGGCTTATATGACATCTTGAGCTAAGTAGAGGGGTGAGGGTCTAGGGATACAAAGAGGAGGAAGACTATTAGCAGGAAGGTGAGAGATGATGTTTGGAAAACAAAAGTTGACCTCTTATGCAAATAAGTTTCTTAGGTAAAGAGGAATCTTTCTTAATAGCTCTTTTCCTGGCACTGGCTCTTCTTTCCAAAGTAAATTTAGGCAGTTGAGGAGGAGGTGAAGTGCTTTTCCTGAATCTGCTGGGTTTTGATTGCTTCTAACTCAAAATAGTTTTCATGCCAAAGTGACCCATTTTGGGCCTGCCTTTGGCCCCTACAATACTGACTCTGATATAATTTAAAATGTCCAGTGACTCTTACATAATGTTGCGCTGGCTTTAAGAAGACTTTGTTTCTTTCTTTTTTTAAAAAAATATTTTATTTATTAATTTGAGAGAGAGAGAGCAAGAGCACAAGCAGGGTGAGGGGCTGAGGGAGAAGCAGACTTCCTGCTGAGCAGGGAGCCCAATGTGGGGCTCGATCTCAGAACTCTGGCATCACCACCTGAGCCCAAGGCAGATGCTTAACTGACTGAGCCACCCAGGCACCCAAGAAGACTTTGTTTCTAATATTAATTGAATTTGGCTCAACTTAGTAAGTAAGATTATAGCCAAATAAGTACTATTAACCAGTTAAGCCAGTAAGCATCAGAACCCAATAAGCACTGAATCTCTGTACCTAATGTAACAGATGGAACAAAACAGACTAGTGAAGAGCTAGCCTTTTCTGGCTGACAGGAGCTATTGGAACTATATTTTTAAATATTTGAGCTCTAGCCATAGTCTATGGGTGCTGTGGTGTCATAATAATAGTTTCTCTTCTTTTGTAATTTGTTACATTTCATTTAAGAAATTATAGTGGTAGCCCCCTAAATTGATTTCACTGCTCATTAATGTGTCATGAACTTCAGTTTGAAAGCTATGAGTGTAGGTGACACCAAGGATCAGTCTTACTCCTTCAATGCTTGTTTCCCCCCCAGGAGCCTTGGTACTGGCCCAGTCAGCCCAGTCATGGTCTAGTAGTTAATTAATACCTCAAATCCACCAGTTCTTCATCCTGATAAAAGTCTTAGACTGTGAGAATATTTTTTAAAAATTTTTTATTGTCATGTTAATCACCATACATTACATCATTAGTTTTTGATGTAGTGTTCCATGATTCATTGTTTGTGTATAACACCCATTGCTCCATGCAGAACATGCCCTCTTTAATACCCATCATCAGGCTAACCCATCCTCCCACCCCCCTCCCCTCTAGAACCCTCAGTTTGTTTTTCAGAGTCCATCGTCTCTCATGGTTTGTGAGAATATTTTTTTATTTTTATTTTTTATTTTTTTTTAAGATTTTTTTATTTATTTATTTGAGAGAGAGAGAATGAGAGAGAGCAAGCACATGAGAGGGGGGAGGGTCAGAGGGAGAAGCAGACTCCCTGCCGAGCAGGGAGCCCGATGCGGGACTCGATCCAGGGACTCCAGGATCATGACCTGAGCCGAAGGCAGTCGCTCAACCAACTGAGCCACCCAGGCGCCCTGTGAGAATATTTTGATCCTGGACCACAGATGGGAAAATGAGATGATGTATAATTCCTACTACATCTTTCTTTGTTAACAAAGCTCTATTTATTAGTCTACTTTCTACGTTTAAAGTGATTAATATAAAAAGTCATCAATTTGATTGAAACAAATCGGTAGGCTAGGGGAGATTTTAATAAAATAACCCAGAAATAAAAATAAGACCCCAAACCTGCTCCAGAATTTCTGCATTTGTGGAGTAGGACTGAAAATCTTTACCCTACAACATGATTATGAGGGTAAATAACATAGTGAATATATGTAAAACATCTGCAAAGAGCCTAGGGTGGGTGGATGGTTGTTTGCATCCTTGTATTGATGCACCTTTGTAACATGATTTTCCATTCTTTCTGTACAGAAATAAATTTATCTTTCTGATCCATCTACCCACACAACTCCCACTTGAGTCTGGGCTGGTCATACTTACTTTGACTAATAAAATGTGGTTGAAGTAATATTGTGGTGCTTCTATGCTGAGACATCAAGGGGTCTTGAGTTTTTGTTTTTATCCTCTTGAAATTCTTTGACTTCTATGTGAAGAAGGTTTCTTGAGAGTGAGAGACCAGGATAGAGAGAGGCCCAACCAATAGCCAACATCATGGGAGGGAGGCTTATTAGCCTGCTCAGCCCAGTTGCTTTAGACTGAATGTTTATGTCTCTCCAAAATTCATATGTTAAATCCTAATGCTCAATATGATGGTTTTGGGAGGTGGGGCTCTTGGGAGGTGATTAGGTCATGAGGGTGGAAACTTTATGAATGAGATTGGGTACCCTTGGAAAAGAGGCCCCAGAGAAATCCCTTATCCCTTCTCCCATGTGAGGACAATGAGAAGACAACCCATCTATGAATCAAGAAACGGGCTCTCACCAGACACCATATTTGATCAGAAGAATTTCATGTGAGACCAGCAGAAAAACCACCCAGCTAAACCCAGTACAAACTGTTGATCCATAGAATCATAAACAAGTAAAATGGGTGTGATTTTATTTTATTTTATTTTTTATTAATTATTATTATTTTTTAAAATAGGTGTGATTTTAAGCTACTGATAATGGAGTAGTTTATTATACAGGGATAGATGAGTGATAAATCTGGGATATTATAAATGTTCAGTAAATGAGTGTAAATCCTTGCCTGTTAAAAGATAGGTAAATTTAATCTTAAAGTACAGTTTCAAAGGGAATCCTTTTTGACTATTGGGATTTATTTCTTAGGTGGACATCTTAGAATGTTATTTGGCTTATTATTCTTCTCACACTGTTTATCTCATTTTTAGATCACTACACATATATATCTATAACTATTTAAGACAAAATTGAGTGTGTTGAAAGTTTGTAAATCAGGAGGAATCTTAGCAATTGCTTAATTGGGGTCACTTACGTGGGGATAAAAAGGTTTGATAAATGGGATACAAATATCATAGCTAGTCTTTGGAGATAGGTCTATATTTTGCAGTGGAAAAGATCTGGGAACTTGAGCACTTTTTATCCCTCCTATGAGAAAACAATGAGACAGATAATTTTTTTCTTTGAGCCTAATGGGGGATTATGACTCTAAATTTTGCAAGTGCAGATTATTTTTTCATAATGTTTGTGGAGGAAATATTAGTAATAGCCAACACTTATTGAGCATTTAATGTGTCACGCATGTTCTAAGCATTTTGTAATTAATTCTCAATTCCCTTCTCTGAATAAAGGGATAATAATAGTTGGTATGGGTGAGGAAAGTGAAGCACAGTGACTTGGTTTGGGTTCTCTAGAAATAGAACCCAAGATGGGGTTCCTTATGCAAGTGATTTATTGTGGGAGTACTCTCAGAAGAAAGAGGTGAAGGAATCAGAATAGGAGAAGGAAGAAAAGCTAGGCATAAATGTGCTCTCAGCTGAAGTCTAACTTTGACCTAATCCCATGGGGAGTTCTGGAGTATTAGTTGCACTGAAGGTTTGATACTATCTTGAGGAAAGGAGTCTAGCTTTTTGTATCCTTCTACTGGGCAGTTATCAGCTGTGGGTTGGCCCCAACTGTGGTTTTTGGGGTGCTTAATGTCCTTGTTGGGAAGGCAGCTTCTATTGCCCAAGGGGAATTCTTGAGGGAAGGAGGCAAATGTGAGTCAGTAACAGAAATTACAACAGTTAAGGGATGGAGGTACCAATGGAGTTCAGAGATCTGAGAGGGGCATCAACAGTGTCTGATTCAGTCCTCCCTTGCACTGATGAAATCCACTGGCTTCTCATATTAACCTCACTCTGTCTAAGTGTAGCTTCTCCAGGATTCTGGTTGGACCCTGTTTCTGGAAAAACCTACAAGAGGAGGGTTAGTAGGACAAACTGTAGTCCCTATTGCAGCAGTTGATTCTGAGATCCATAACTGATACTCATTATCTTTTGCTTTTACCTTTCATTCTATTTTCCTTCCCTCCTGGCTAGCACTTCTTTAGTTTTAGATGGCCTGACTACTGTGGTGATCAAGACCCTCAATCATGGAAAATCTGAGCTCCTGATTGCCTTATCTTTATCAAACTAACGTTCTTGAATTTACCCATTTAGAGTTGAAACTGGGCATCTGAATACTAAAGATGTCCTGTGGATCATGTTTAAGTATCAATCCATAATTCTCCCTGCACCCACAAGGTAGTAATAGTTCTTTGTCCTCACAATGACCAGGGTTAATTATCCCTGCCAGTATATTAACTTTTCTGTTTGCTGGTCTACTGGCACAAAGAACACAAAGTGACCAGGCAGCAACTGTAGTTCAGTGGAGCACTTAACGTATCCCCTGGTAGAAATGAGTATGCAATGGGAGTCAGGATTTCTAGACCCACAGTCTAAAGATTCAAGGATAGGAAGCACAAATTCATCAAGTGGGTTGCTAGAGTGATTGTGAATAGGACAGCTACTTCTACCCCTTTGTTCCCATATATTTTACCTTTTGGAGACATAGCAGTGAAGGAAAGCTCTTGCTTTGATGTGTATACTGTGTCCTGATGATTAGTGCTCTGTCCTCACAGTGTGTCTTCTCTAAACTGGCCTTATGCTAATCTTGAAGAAGCACTGTTCTATCAGGCCAGCAGCTCTGGATGGTGGGAGTGTGTGTTAGACTAGTGGATTTTATTATCAACGGCTCATCATCATTCTTCCTTTCCTCTAAAATGGGTTCCTTGACAATGTTATGAGAGATCTCAGCCTATAATTGGAATACTTGTCAATCCTGGTCAGAATAAATCATTGTCCTTTCCAGGAAGGAAGGGACCTGATGTAATCAATTTCCCATTAATAGGCTGGTTGATAGCCATGAGGGATGGCTCTGTATTAGGCTTAGGATTTGTCTCTGACATATTGGACAGTCTACAGTGATAACAGCTAGATCAACCTTGGTTAGATGGAGCCTGTGCTGTGCAGTCATGAATGCATAACCTCCATTCTTGCTACTATGGGCTTTCTATTCATGCAACCCTTGTTTCAGCACTGGGGTGGCCAACTACAGAAGCTAGTTGACATCCTAGTGGCAGAGTCATCCTGTCCACTTCATTTTTTAGCACTTATTCTGTGGTAGATGCTCTCTGGTGAGCATTAATATGGGGTACAAAGATCTTTGTGACAATTCCCATAAGTCCTTCTACATGCCTCTTCCCTGGACATTCTTGTCCATGATTCACCAATCTTGCTACTTCCAGGCCTCTGACTAATCAGCTAAACCACTTGTCTCACAGAGACTGTGTATTTTCTTACCTTGGTCCCTTTTCTCTCCGTGCAAAATGAATGGCCAGAATTCCCCCAGTTCTGCCCATTGGGGGAATTTCCTCTCACTGTTCTTTCAGGGTCAACCTGAGTAGCACTGTAAACCAGTGGCTGTACATTATCAGTTTGCACTGACATACTGAACTGCCCATCTATGAGCCAAGTTCAGTTTTTGTTCTTCATCAGTTGGTCGTGGGGAACCCTTCCATCCCCACCTGTTAGGTCCCAGCGTGAACTGCGGGAAAGGCGTTGGTGCAACAGTGGTGAATGACATAGGAATTTGGGCCACAGGGTTGTCCAGCTTTCTTGTGTCCTCTGAAGCTGCTAGTTATACCACTTTAATTTTGTAAGTATTTTCAAGGTTGGTTCTCTGGAAGCCGACCCTAGGAAAATGTTTGAGTTGCAAGATGTTTTTAAAGAATCAACATTTGTGACAGGAAGTAGAAAGAAGCAAGATTAGGCAGAGAAGGAAGTCAAACTTCCATGTAGGTCCACCAAGTCCTCAGCTAACCTGGCTGGGAGCTCTGCAGCAAATTTTGTCCATTGGAGTGTCTTGCAACAGGCTGCAATAACCAGGCTTTTGCAACCTTATCTCAGTCAGTCACCAGGTGTGGGTGCTGAAAACAGGGTGACCTTGGGTTAAGTGTCTCATTGTAGCTGAGGCAGACCTGGAAGGAACAGATAACTGGAAGTTGTCTGCACATTCTACTGTTGGCTGGCAAGTCTTTTTTTGAGGGGGCTCCATATCTATTTCAGCCATCCCAACCTTATGACACAATGAGATGAGCCTGACAGTGTCATCTGCAGTTACAATGGCATGACCAAAGATCAGATGCTCAAATTCTGCCTGAGCCCAGGAACATGTCAGAAACTGTTTTTAAATGGTACATAATTCTATGCTATAAATGGCGTAGCCTAAGGTGTGTGCTGTGATTCCCTTTTGGGGCTTGCCAGAAATTCTACTTGGTGTCTTTCTCTACCAAAGTTATCTCTACTGCCAGGGATTTGCTGGTTACTATGGCCAAAGATGTGCTTATACCACAGCCTAGACCTTCTGTAAAGAGACTTTATTTTTTTTATTTTTATTTTTTTTTAAGATTTTATTTATTTATTTGACAGAGAGAGACACAGCAAGAGAGGGAACACAAGCAGGGGGAGTGGGAGAGGGAGAAGCAGGTTTCCTGTGGAGCAGGGAGCCCGATGCTGGGCTCAATCCCAGGACGCTGGGATCATGACCTGAGCTGAAGGCAGACACTTAACGACTGAGCTACACAGGCGCCCCTGTAAAGAGACTTTAATTAATTAACTAATTAATTAATTCATGCCCTGGGACCAAATCAAATCTAGCTGTCTTCTTTATCACCCAATAAATGGTTTGGTGTTATATTCCAAATGTAGAATATACTGCAGTAAATCTCAAGGTGGTTTACTAAGTGTTGTACTTCTTTCTTAGTGGTAAGATATGTGAGGTGTGTAACTTGCTCTTTAATTTGAAGAAGGTAGTTGAGCATGACCCAAACCACTGGAATCTTAAAAATTTTACTGATGAGAAAGGCCCTTGAATTTTTGTAGTATTTATTTCTCACTCTCTGGAGCACCTGAGTCTTATTATGGCACCCAGAATACTTGTCACTTCTTGCTAATCAGGTCTGATTCATATGATATTATCAGTATAGTGAATTAATGGGATGCTCTGTAGAATGTCCCATGATCCAAGTGCCTTTGTTATAACAGGGAACAGGAGAATTATAGCTGGGGGTTGAGACTCTGAATTAATATTGTTGTTTGTGTCATGTGAATGCAAACCATGAGACAGACTTGGCCAGGACTCCATTTACTACCTCATCTCCATAATAAACTTTGTATCACCAGATAATCAGTGTCAACTCAGACCCTGTGTATAATAGCCCCCCAAAGATCTGGTATTCTCTTTTCCAGTGTGTCATTAACTGAGTGAATTGCTATAGTCCCTTGGGGGAAGGTTTGGGGAATTACTATTATATACACTTTCCATGGTATTTTATAATCCTTCTTAATATAGATCCAGCATCTTCTTCAGTGAGAGTTCTGGGTCTGAGAATTGGCTCAGGTCTGGAAATTGGGCAAAGAATCATGATTTTGGGAGGGCTGACTTAAGCCTTCTGCTCATTCATTCATCATCTCCTGTGGCTTTATAAATTAAGGATTTAGTGGCTGTTCATTTATCTTTCCTCTAGGAACTCTATTTTTTATTTGCCATCTCCATTGATTTCTGTGAGTCAGACCATTCTGTCCTTGCTGCCCATTATGGTAATTATGACTTTCTTGTGTCTAAGGGTTAGGTGCCTCCACTTAGCTTTGCTATTCTGGGATCCTGTCATCCCCACGCAACAGTGAGTGCCGTTCTATTAGCAGCTTTAGCTTTCAGAGGATGATTGATCCCCAAAAGGCTTCCTATATAGAAATCTCTAATTTAGAGTCTGTTTTCTGAAGACCCAGCCTGCACTGGGTTAAGCCAAATTAACTAAAATTTCTTTATTGCAGGGTTGGTTTTTTTTGTTTTTGTTTGTTTTTTTACTGTAGGGTTTTGAAATATCTTTTATGTGAAAGTAGAATAGGAATTTCCATGAAAAGAATATAAAATTTTGAGTAGAAACCCTGCTTAACTATTTTGTCAGGTAACACTTACCTAAACTCCCAAACTGGCATTCAGTTGAACCCTCAATGTTGCTAATATTATAGATGAAAAAGATAGAAAAATATTATTTTAAGTTTTAATTCCTTAATTATGAGCATATTTTTATATAACACTTGTCTTTCCTTTTCTATAAACTCCTCATCATTTACTCACTTAAAAATTGATTTGTTAGTCTTTTATTGATTTGTAGAAGCTCTGTATATATTGTGGGTATTAGCTCTTTGCCTAATATGTAAGAAAATATTTTTTCTTGATTGTCATTCGACTTTTGAAATTGTTTAAGAGCTTTCTTTATTCTCTTTTTTTCTTTTCTTTTCTTTCTTCCCTTCACCCATTTCTCCCTTCTTCCCTCCTTCTCTTACTCCTCTTACTTTTTTTTCCTACTTTCATTTCTAGCCTAAGCCATTGCAACAATAATACTCTTCTAACAATAATAGCCTGGTTTTCATTCCTGTCCCTGTCAGTTTGTTCTCTATACAATAGCCAGAATGATTTTTTAAAAAGGCCACATGTGAAAAGTACACTATGGCTTCCCATACTTCACGGTTTCTTGTTGCTCTGAGGATAAGATATTGAACTGGTTTACAAGGCTTCTCTAATCTGGGCTCTTGGCTACTCCTATAGCCCCATCTCCAGCCACTTCCTTTCTTTTCCACTCCTGTGTCAGGCCCCTGTTTCCTTTAGATCCTTCACATAGACGGTCAGCTGCCCCTCTTAGTGCTCCTACAACTTTGCCTGGATAATTTTTTTTCTTCAGTTCTTAGCTTAAATCTCCCTTCTTCGGGGACAGGTTTTCCACCCCTCAGATTAGGTTTAGGTAACTATCTATATTTCTTGCTGGAGTCTAATTTCTGTGCTGTCAGGAATTTTCTTTTTTTCTCCCTCCCTCCTTTTATTTTGAGCACTTAACCAAGGTCCTGGCATGTGGTAGTTGCTCAATGAATAATTGTTAAAAACTGTTGGTTGAGTGACGGAATGATTGAGGTTTAAGAAATAGGCAGTAGAAAAATGACTTTAATGCTATACTGATGAATTTATACTTCTTGCTGTAGAAAGTGAAGAGCCATTGAACCATTTAATAACAGAGATCAGTTTTATGTTTTATGCTATTCTTCCCTCTCTTCTTACACAATGTTGGATTTTCAATCAAAAACTATTTCTTCAGTATTTTTTTTATATAACCAGGAACCTACATGGTTATATAGTAGGATATCTGTAATTCCTTAAATAAAATGGAATGCATTCTTTCTTCATTAGTTTTGGGAATTGACTTTAAAGGTAAATCTATTATCTATATATATCTGACTTCTTTTATTTTAAGCAAGAAATTCCTAAAATAGGGGCACCTGGGTGGCTCAGTTGGTTGAGCGTATGACTCTTGGTTTCGGCTCAGGTCATGATCTCGGGGTGTGAGATGGAGCCCCATGTTGGGATCCTGCTCAGTGCAGAGTCTGCTTGAGATTTTTTCTCCCTCCTTTTCCCTTTCCCTCTGCCCTTCCCCTGACTCACAGGAACGTGCTCTCTCTCTAAATAAATAAAATCTAAAAAAAAAAAAAAAGAAATTCATAAAAGAGACTTACCACTTTTTTCCAGTACTCTCCCAACCAAAAAAAAATTTCAGTGGTCTTAGCCATATCATGATATATTTTGAAATAGGTTAATATCACTGTATTAGAGAATCACAGACTTAATAGTAATCATATGCTTAATACTACTTTTGTGAAGGCAGGAAAACACCTCTGTGTCAGGTCTTGAAAAAAGGTCTACTTGTTGTCTTATATTTTTTCATCTAGAAATTATTAGATAATGATCTAATAAATAACATGATAATAACAATAATCATAACAACAGAATAATAATAAACAGAAAAGATATCTCTGTGCTGCTTTGCAGTTTGACTCAATAATTTCTGTTTTAATAATACTAGGACTTACTTTTATTTATGTAATGCTTTTCATGTTTGAATTGCTTATCCAAAATTAATTAATCCTAATACTAAATCCTGAAAGGCAGATAAGAATTATCTTCATTTTACAGATTAAGTCAAATGTACCATATTCCAAATGATTAATGCTTTGAAATCTCCAATACCAAATGGTTTATGTTCCTCTGGAAGCACGTGGAAATCCAAATTTACATAGTAATTATGTGCTCAATTGTGCTGAGGAAGCAAGTGGCAGGCCCAGATAATCTTTCAAAAAAAATACTGATAATATACAAAATGGAGGAAAGCTGTTTTTTAAAAATCCTTGTTGAATGATATTATTATTCATATATAGTGATTCCTTCCTCAGAAGTCCTCCAAGCTAAAGACAAAAACAAAACAAAACAAAACAAAACCACAGAAATCTTGGTAAATGCTCTTTAATGTATAGAACAAATCCAATGATTGGTAAAATTTGCATATTGACAAATGAAAAAGAAGCCACAGTCTATTTGGAGATAACAATGATGCACAGCCATTTCCTTATCATTTAGTACATAAATACTAGTATTGGGCTGCATTCTGGTTACTATTAATATACCTTCTGCATGAAGAAAATTTGTGTGAGGACAATTTGTGTTAAAAAAAGAAATAATGAAATATTAAGAAGTAATTCCTTAGCCTTACATTGTGGAAGGACTCTTTATTATGCCATTTCTATTTTTGAAACAACACAGCATTTTTTTTTTTTCATGACAGAGAAACAAGTCATAATTGCTAAGTGAAAAAATGAGGAAAGATCTATCATCTATCTATCTATCTATCTATCTATCTATCTATCATTCCCATTTCCTCAATACTGTGATCCACTGTGTTCAGAAGAAAGGCCATCCCATGCAAAAATAGAAAAGGAGGGTGTCTGGTTGCTGGTATTTTAGTTCAGTGAGAACAGTTTCTTCAACACTGCCTGGTATTATGCAGAAGTGCCAGAAATATTACTATTTAGAGATTCGGGTATTTCTATTTCTGATAATATGGCATACCAGATATCTGGAGTAACCCTTCTTGTAAAGAAGATCTACAGGTCCTGGATAAAATTTAAAAAAATTAATGCTTAGATGACCTATTTGGAAAATAAGGAAGATTGTTGAAATGACAAGAAGGCATGAATCAGAAGGGCAAGAGATAATCAGAATCATTTAATGAGCTGTGAAAAATGTATGGGAGACCAATTATGGGATTTGTATGAAGTGACAGTTTGGGCCACAAAGCTAGATGTTCCACATCTTCAGTGAATGGACAAGAAAAACCCCTGCCTCCTGGAGGGTAGGCATTCTTGCCTGTCTCTGCCTTGGGTCTGTGGGAAGCAGGATAAAATGTGTCCCTTGAGAAGTCTCCATGAGACTAGCCTTTACATAGATTTTTTTTTTTTTTTTTTTTGCCAAAATCCATACTATTATGGACTAAAACTGAAAATTAAAGTGTTCTCAGGATTTGAGTGTTTCTGGACCCCAAGCAAAAATCAAAGACAAATCTCTGGATGAATTAGTTATAACCTCAGGCCTCAATGAAATCCTGCAGATAAAATTCCTATGCATATGAGCAGATAATAAAAATCATAAAATATATGCAGAACCATGTGCAAGAACCAGTAAAAATACCAAAGTATAAAATCAGATCAGCAAAGACTGTGGATATTGGAATTTATCAGATGCCAAATGTAGTATGAATATATAATATTTTTAAAGAAGATGCAGGATGCTATCAAAAGTATCATAAAGGACAATAGTCTACCAAAACATTTTAGGGTAGCCAGTAAATTAACAGAAGTAGAGGGGTGCCTGGGTGGCTCAGTCGTCAAGCGTCTGCCTTCGGCTCGGGTCATGATCCCAGGGTCCTGGGATCGAGCCCTGCATCTGGCTCCCTGCTCGGCGGGAAGCTTGCTTCTCCCTCTTCCACTCCCCTTGCTTGTGTTCCTGCTCTCGCAATCTTTCTCTGTCAAATAAATAAATAAAATCTTAAACAAACAAAAAAACAGAAGTAGAGTATAATATTTACAACATATTCAAGGGAGAAATATGAAATAAGAGATTTGTTTATGTAAATTAGTTTCAACTTTTTAAGCTGTCAATATATACTAGAGAACTTTGTGCAATCTGTTCTTCACATCTCAGGTGAAACATCTTTTTTTTTTTTTTTTTTAAAGATTTTATTTATTTATTTGACAGAGAGAGGCACAGCGAGAGAGGGAACACAAGCAGGGGGAGTGGGAGAGGGAGAAGCAGGCCTCCCGCCAAGCAGGCAGCCCGATGTGGGGCTCGATCCCAGGACCCTGAGATCATGACCTGAGCCGAAGGCAGACGCTTAACGACTGAGCCACCCAGGCACCCTCAGGTGAAACATCTTAACCCTCTTTCTCTTCTGTCATCTTTTCCTCTCTCCTTTTCTTTTTTCTTTCCTAATTATTCTTTGGGCACCTGATATGTAATAGGATTTAGGTAGGTGTTGTAGATTGAGAGATAAATAAGACAGTTTCTGTTGGTAAGCAGTTCAAAGACCACCTATTCCCTGGCAGCTCTGAAGGAAGGAAAATTCTGATGAGACAAAGAAGGGATAATTTTGATCCATCGGAATATGAATGTAGCTTCACAAAGGGCAACTGTGAGAAACCAGACATTAGGAGAGTCCTACACACCCAGCTGTTAACACAGTTTTGAGTTGTGAGGGTGACATAGACAGTTTTCACTGATTTGAAAACCACATTTGACCATTTATTGCAGCTTTGATATTTTCCTTGAAAAAAGTGATCAAGTTGAAAAAAAATGAAAAACTAGGTACTGACTCTCTGCAGATGTTTTTTTTTTTCCTTTTCCCAACATTTATCGAATACTTATTATTATGTGCTGAGTACTTTACATTCCTTTAACTACTTCATTCTTTCAAATGACATATGAGGTGGGTACTGTTGTTATCTCTATTTTAACGATGGGGAAAAAAAACTAGGCTGAACTGGACAAAACGACTTGCACAAGAACGTAGATGGTAAGTGAACAGAAAGAGATCCAGGTTTAAATAAATTTAGGGTACATAGGATTAAAGAAAGTTCAGCGTACAACTTTTCTGATGTGTTTCCCAGACACTTTATGTATTCCTAAAAGGAGGCTTTAGTATGCAACATTTCCTAAACTTGTGAAATTGGTATATTTAACCAGCACAACTTGTGGAATGCAAAACAAATGCATCTCTCTGAAAATTTTTCAGGGAGATGTATTTCCCTAGCCCCTGGATGAAAACTTGATAATGCCAAATTTTCTGGTCACTTAGTAATAAAATCTTTGATTTACTTTAAGGTGGAAACAACATCTTAGGTCAGTAATTAAATATTGTTCTCTCTCCTAGCAGGGGCTAGTTGCAGGGTAGCATTTCTCTCTAGCTAGCTGCTCTTACAAGATCCTCCCTCAGTAGGGGCAGGAGGAGGGAGGGAGGGAAAAGGAAGCAGAAAGTTCTTAATTTGCCTTGCCATAGCATGGTTTTATGTTTTGGGGGTTTGGCAGATGTCTAATGCTGGATCTTTCTTTCCTGGGTGTTTTGGAAGCTTCCCTGCATCTTTTCTGACAGAGTCAGTGATGCTCTATTTTTCTTTGCTCTCAGCCTTGGTTTTATGGTTATCTGTTCCATACAGATTCAGTCTGTTGAGCCCTCTCACTCCTCCAAGGTCGTCTTCTTGCCAAGTGTAAATGGCTGCAGGCCATTTTCTTTTCAGGTGGCCCACCTCTGGAATACATCTACACTTTGGAATATATGTATATATTCTTTGGCCTGACAAACTGAGGGTCTTGAGGCCAAGCCAAGGTGGCCACTGCTCCCTTTTTCCTGCCTATGGGTGCCAACTCTGATTTCTTGCTTATTGGCTTTGGTAGGTGGGAGTAAGCCTCTATTTCACTTTGTGTGCTCACCTCCAGGGGTCATATATTATCTTCTCTTTTTTTTGTTTTTTTAAAGATTTTATTTATTTATTTGATAGAGAGAGACAGCGAGAGAGGGAACACAAGCCGGGGGAGTGGGAGAGGGAGAAGCAGGCTTCCCGCGGAGCAGGGAGCCCGATGCGGGGCTTGATCCCAGGACCCCGGGACCATGACCCGAGCCAAAGGCAGATGCTTAACCGACTGAGCCACCCAGGCTCCCCGTATCCTCTCTGATTACAACCATTAAAGTCCCTTTCATAGATTTGAAATGAGGGGGAAGCACCTCTTCATCCTCCTCAGCACTCTTTGATAATGGTGTGGAGTGGACATATAGTACTTTAAAGGGTCCCTTTAAAAAAAATCCTTCTTACAGATTCTCTCATTCTATTTCATTGAATCTAAGAGATCGTCTATATTAGTTATCTATTGCTGCATAATAAATTATCTCACACTGTTTCTGAGGGTCAGGAATTCTGGATCAACACAAAGTCATTTTGGCTAGGGTCTCTCTTGAGGTGGTAGTCAGTCAATGTATTGGCCAGGCTACAGTCACTTGATGTTTTGACTAGGGCTAGAAGACTCACTTCCAAGATGGCTAACTCATGAGGTTGTTCGCAAGAGGCTTCATTTCCTTCCTGGCTATTAACAAAAGGACTCAGTTCTATACTGTGTGAGCTATCCATAGAATTCATGACTTTTCCCAAAGTCCAAAGTAAGTGGTGTGAGAGAGAGACCAAGACAAAATAGCAATATTTTTTATAACCTCATCTTGGAAATGATGTGCTATGACTTCTGACATATTCTATTGGTTACATAGCCCACATCTGGTGCACTGTGGGAGGGGGCTACATAGGCTGTGAATGCCAGGAGGTGGGGGTCATTGGGAGCCATCTCGGATGCTGGCTACAACACAATGTACTGTAAATGCACCATTTATTTTATAAACCACTAAGAAAGAAAACAATGTTGACAATTATGATATGCCATCAAGCATAAGACATATCTGACTTTGGAAATGTTAAAATGTGACAGAAATGAGTCTTAAAATTGATGACATGCAAACTATCTCCCTTGTGGGTAAGGATATTTTAAAATCATAGCATTGATTCTTGATTATTTTTATTGAAAACTGCATCTTGGTCTAGAATGTTGCTTTAGATTTTTTAATCTATTGTATCTTGGGTACTTCAGTTGAAACTGCCAGTTTTCCCATTCTCCTCCCCCCTCCCCACCTTTTTGCTTGAACCATTCTCATGTACTAATTTTCTGCTGATTGCTTTTTGGGACTGTTGTTCTAGTTTGAATGCTAGTTAGTTCTCTCTGCTTGTTTCTGTGGTTTAAATCCCTTTATTATTAAATATTAACAGAGTGCCAACATTGAGCAGAACATCATGCAGATTACAGTAGGACACAGATACTTTTTAAGCAGCTTTGTAATCTAATTTTATAGAGAGGATAAGTTACAGCAAACATAATGAAAATATCTACTCCACTGGATGGTAGAGAAAATTTTTGATTTAAAATAATTTGATAAGCTTGTTCAAATATTTAAATTACATCGTTGAAGGTCTGATGAACCCTACAATTTTTAATACGACTTATTTAGAAGTGTTTACTTAAGTATATTCATGTTAATAATTGTGGCTGTTTTAGTATTATCCGCCAATATAATTTGATACTTAAAAATTACAACAATATTCAAATATATTTACACTGGGTATTTATAACTATTTTTCAAATTTTAGTAGGATTTGTAGGGAAGGGTGTGTGTATAATAGAAAGCATGGACTCTGAAGTCAGGCAAAGCTAGGTTGAATGTCGTTTTCACCCATTACTGGTGGTGTTATTGAGCACAATGTTAGCCTCTTTGAGCTTCAGCTACCTCTTCTGTAAAATAAGAATGATGTTACCTTCTCTACTAAGAAATAGTAAAGATTAAATAACATAGTTTATGTAAAGCCCTAGCTTATTGCCTGGCACACAGTGGCACCCAACAAAAGGTAGTTATTATTATTATTTTCCAAGAGGTAGTGCAGAATTTGATGTGTTGTTCTGGCTTCATGTTTCTCTGAGGCTATAAGAACATTTAAAGAGAAAATGGGAATTTGTGTTGGGGCAAAGTTCACACTCTGCCTGTACTTTTATTCTGAAAAGGACTTAAAAATCCAATGTATAGTGGCAGATCAATTATTTTGAATATAAGCGCTTTAGTAAACATGATAATAAAAATTACATTTATAGACAAGGGAATGTAACTATATTACATTTAAAAAGGGAAATTCTTGGGGCACCTGGGTGGCTCAGTCGGTTAAGTGGCTGCCTTCGGCTCGGGTCATGATCCCAGGGTCCTGGGATCGAGCCCCGCGTCAGGCTCCCTTCTCAGTGGAGAGTCTGCTTCTCCCTCTCCCTCTGCTTGCCTCTCTGCCTACTTGTGCTCTCTCTCTCTGTCAAATAAATAAATAAAATCTTTAAAAAAAAAAATAAAAATAAAAATAAAAAGGGAAATTCTAGCATTGTATTTGTCTAAATATTATAGATGGCATACTTGACAGTAATATAGTATACCATAAATAGAAATAATGAAAACATAGGAAATAGCCATAATTAGTTTAGTCCTTTAGATTAAACAATGAGAGGCCAAAATACTGAAAAGGAAAGGAATACAGAGAATTTTTGAAACAAACATTTGAAATGTACCAATCTTTAGCATGCTTAATTTAGACTGACTCTAGAAAACAGATCTTAATTTATTTGTGACATATATTTAAGATATAGCTGTCTGTGGAGCTGTGGAAGAAACAAGTTCAAGTGGAGAGAGAAACAATAGGTTAAGCAGAGTGCTCAAGTCATTAAAACCGGATGGTTTGAAGAAAGATCTTAGAAAAACTGAAATCTCCAACAGACAAAATGGATGTGTTTTTAGTAGTCTAGTGAAAATACTAAAGTCTGAATTTATTTTATTTGGGAAAAAAATACTTGAAGTCATTTCATATATATTATTACTTTGATTATATGATATATATATTTAAACTTTTAAAAAAGATATATTTATTTATTTGAGGTGGGGAGAGGGGCAGAGAGGGAAGGGGAGAGAGAGAGAATCCTCAAGCAGACTCCTTGCTGAGTGTGGAGCCTGATGTGGGGCTCAATCCCATGACCCTGAGATCATGACTTGAGCCAAAATCAAGAGCTGTACACTTAACCAACTGAGCCTTCCAGGTGCCCCTATATTTAAACTTTTTAAAACGAGCTAAACTAATGCATGCAGCTTCCAGTGGAGATGCATTTTAAGATGTAAAATAGTGTTAGAACTAATAATCATTTTGTTTTAAGACTACTGCTGTATTATCTACTGTTAAACCAACAAACAATATTTTGGGAAATTAAACTCTTAGAAAAAGGACGGGATTCATTATTTCTTATTCTTGTTGACCTTTTCACTGTTTTCAGTGCCTCTAAGTGTTGATTCTTTCTTTCCTCAGCTTTCACTTCTAAATGCCTTCTTGCCTCTATCAGTCCTCTATTTCCTTGCTGGTATTTCTTTCTCCTGATTTTGAGTGTGGGCTCAGCTCTTGACACCCTGCTGTTTCCTCACATTTTCCCCTGACACTTATTTCCCCATCTCTGTCTGCCAGCAAGACACATGTCTTATGTTTGAATTATGTTTGAATTATCTAAGTCAGCTTTAGCTTTTCTCTTTCCTTTGTCTCCACATTGAATTAGTCACAATTCCTTTTTTCTGATTCACCCGCAGATTAGCAAGACTCTAAAACTTTGGACTCAGGCTGGTTTCTTAAATATGAGGGTAGGATGGACTGGTGGAGGTTGCCAAGCATAACTTAATAGGTAGATTCCTGTGGTGAGGCCCAGATTGAGATCAGGCTGCTACCCCAACTAGGACTCCTGCATTAAGGTGCTAGACAGAGTGTGAGAATCTAAGTTGAAGCAACATGGTGGAAACAGGGAACGTAAGACTTGACGAAATGGGTCTGAGGTGGAGGATGGAAAGCCTGGTGGAATTTCATGAGCTGTTAGAATATCATCATTGGTATTTTTTTTTTTTTTTAAGATTTTATTTATTTGACAGAGACAACGTGAGAGAAGGAATGCAGGGGGAGTGGGAGAGGGAGAAGCAGGCTTTTTGCTGAGCGGGGAGCCCGATGAGGGGCTCGATCCCAGGGCCCTGGGATCATGACCTGAGCCGAAGGCAGACGCACTTAACGACTGAGCCACCCAGGCGCCCCCATCATCTGTATTTTTACAAGGTGTCTTTAGCCTTATAAAGAGGAAGATCTCTCAGAGCACTTCCGTTATGTGAATATTCCAATAGTCTCCTAATTGGTTTGTGGAACTCTCAAGTCTTTACCTTTTCAGTAAACTTTGTATACAACTTTTAGGTTACTTTCCCTAAAATAATGTCTTTACCCATGCCTCTTCCCTGCTCAAAATTACATTGACTCTCTTTTTTCCATGGGATAAAATTCTTTGCCTGGCAATGGAAGCCTCCCAAACCTTAACCCACTACTTACTTATATGGGGCCCTCATTCTAGGAAAACCAGGCTACAATCACACTACACTGCAGGTAAAACCCCACTCCATTCTCACACTATCCCTGTATTACTCTCCTTCACAAAAAATAACATCTATAATTTTCTTTGTGACGTAAGGCTTCCAGTTTTTTCTTTTTTTATTAGAGACAGAAACACTTTTATTATTTAATAAGCATTAAAACTAAAATGTGATATGGATCACAAGCAATATGCTCAGACATTGCAAAACAAAAAAAAATGTCGCTTCCCAAGCAGATACAACCCATTGCATACATATTTTCAAGATAAACAATAACTAGTCTTCAAGAGGACTTGATAGTGCCATTTGTCATATAGTTCTTCCTAACTGCATCTGATAATTGAGATGATTATCTGTTAGCTTGTTGGTTTCATCCAGAGGAAAAACAAACTTCTCATATCTTCATGACAAGAGAGAGTTTTGTAAATTGGAGCAAAGTACCACTGAGGTTATGTTCCTATCCTCCCACAGGAACTGGGAGATAGAGAAATTATCTCTTTTGATGTTTATATTTCAAAAAGATGGCTCTCAGGTTCTTGAAAAAGACATTCCTGGGGCATAATGCTGAAAAAAAGAAAAGAAAAAAAAGGCCAGCTGACAAAAGACCTATCTAGTCTTTAAAGGGATACCTTTTAAAGAGATGAGAAAATACTCACAAGTATTCTAAGGTAAATACTCTGAGAAAACAGAAGTAGAGGGATCTCTTTCCCCATTTTGACAGGGAGAATTAAGCCCCTTATTATTAATTTGTATTTGGCATACTTGGAAAAGCCGTGTAACTGTGTTTCCAGAGCACACAGCAACACAGCCTGGAAACATGCACATTTCAGGGTGTGTGATACTGATACTTTTCAGCATAGCCTGGGGCCATCTCAGATATACTCTGGAGATAATGGGTGGCTGGTGTGGGATGCGTCATCATGTCAGATGTGACAGGTGCGAGGCCTCCAGATTTTCTAGGCTGTGTTAAAAACTGTCTATATCTTCTGTAACCTACCACCTAAATGCCATAATCATTAGCAAGGTCATCCACTACCCCTACTAAATCTGTGGCCACTATTTGCTGAGTTTTATTATATGCCAAGTAGTTTACATACATTAACTGGTTTAATTTCTGGGTTAATCCTTATTTTTTTTTACTTTTATTAATAAAAGCTAAGTATCCTTTCTGAGCTCATTCTAGTTAAACCAAGGTCTGCCTGATCCCAAAGATCTTACTCTTTCCTTTTATGCCTTAATTCCTTTCTCACCTAAATCCTCTGGTTGATTTGTTGTTTATTGCATATGCATATATGTTCTGTGTTTAGCTTCTCAGTTAGAGGCCTTGCCTAAAATTCTTTGTATCCTCAGAGTTTAAATATAGTGCATATGCGTAACAGATGCTCAGTCATTATTTACTGCTGTTATGTTGATTATCTGGTATTTCAAGAATGGAAAGGCAATTGAAGGTTGGCTATTTAAATTATTTTGTTCCACCTGGATTTTTTCAATAGAAATATTTATATGATAATAATGAGGAAAATTCTTAGAATGTCACTATCACAAAATGCCTCTTCTTTTCACAATTGTTTCTGTAGGTAATATGCATTATACACTAAGCTATTTTGACTTCATTGTGATGATGTTGTGTATGCAAGTACTCTGAGGGGAATATAACTACCATAATCATTTTAGTTCTCTGTATTTCTGAAATGAGGGTCCAGAAAGAGAGTATTGATATCTGCCAGTGGAAAACAATGAAGCTAATGAGAAAATCAACTTTAGTTTTCAACCTTCACAAAGCATGTTAGCAAATAACAACAAAGGCTGGGGAAAGACTTAAAATTCATTAAAAAACTCTTATGCTTTTCTTAATGTGTTTTGCTTCCTGATATAATTCCAATTTTCATTATCTTAACAGGCTTTTCTCATTTTGATAACACTCCCAGATAACCTCCTGTGTATCATATACCCTTAAAACTTTTCATTGTTTTGTTTATACACTTGTCAGTCTGTTTTGTAATTTACTTGAGTGAGAGTTAAAAATATCCTACCTTAAAATACACTAAAGATAATTATGTCTTTGTTGACTTACTGAGAGTGCCAATGATATTAATATATGTAATGTTTAAAATTGTGTAATATTTACTTCTCAAGAGAAATAAGTTTTCTGATTCCTATACTATTCTCATAGGTATATTAGGAATCAGATATGTAGCCATTTTTTTCTTATTTCAATATTTAAGTCCTTAGTAAGTGTCAATGCAATGAAAGGACCAGTAAGATATCACTACCCCAAAGCAAATAAGAGACTAGTTAATAATATATGTAACATACTTGGCATACAGTGGAACTAACTCAACAGCTGGTGGCAGTGATAGTTGTAGCAATTGTGGGTGTCCTTACTGATGGCTATGTCAATTAAGTGGTAGGCAAAATCGATTATATCGTCAGGAAAAGACTGAAGTATTTAGAAGAGTCTCTTTCCCACCTATGCCTTCAAATTTAACATTTGAGGATTATTCCCATGTGTTAGACATTGCCCTCTATTTTTATCTTCTTTAAAAACAAGTACTCTAAGAAGTGTAATACATTGAGTGTAGTACTTAACACTTCATTCATTTGGTTAAAATTCATGAAACAACTGTATGTTGCAGCTCACCCTGGTGGTAGGAACAATGTACGTGTGAACAAGACAGACAAGGCTCTTGCTCTTGAGGGCTGGAATGTCAGAACCAGATGACCAATAAATACACAAAATAATTAACTGATGAGATGAGGCTGTAAGGGATGCAGACAGGGTGCTGGGGTAGATAATCCAGTGATGATGGCAAGTGGGGAGGACTACTTTAGGTATGAAAGTTCCTCTCTGAGGAATTGGGAAATCATGAGAAAGGCCTTGAAGTTGTCCACGGAGGAGAGAGTACGCCTGGGGTACAGTGAGCATGGGGCTGAGAAGTACATGATAAGGCTGGAAAGGAGGGCAATCTGACCCCGGAGTGCCTTGTATGTCATGGTGTGGAATTCGGGCTTCATTCTAAGAGCAATGGGAAGTCTCCGCCAGGATTTTGTCAGAGGATTGGAACAATATCATTGGTTTTTTTAAAAAAGATTTTATTTATTTGAGAGACAGAGTGAGTGTGTGCAGGGGGAGGGGCAGAGGGAGAAGCAGGCTCCCGGAGCCGATGCAGAACTTGATCCCAGGACCCTGAGATCATGACCTGAGCTGAAGGCAGCTGCTTCACTGACTGAGCCCCCCAGATGCCCAATATTGTTGGTTTTTAAAAGCTTGCTCTAACTGTGGTGCAGACAATATTTGCAGCTAGTTAGGGGTGGGCTAAGATCTATTGGCAGGCCCTTCCTTCCTGAGCTGTATTCCATTTCTTTTCCTTGGTGCTATGTATCTCCTTTGCCTGGAGCAGGCTCCTTGCTGCCTGAACAACCCATTGTCCAGCTGGCTAACTTCTACTTGCTTTTTTAGATATAAGCTCAAACGCAACCTCCTCTGTGAATAGAATGACAATATAATTATCATCCTCGTGAGATATTTTGAGGGACACTATTAAAAACAATCTTAGGAAAATATGTGTAAAATAGATTATCCCAACAATACATCCCTAGTTGTTTTTACTTATGTCTGTATAACATTCTGTACTATTATTCCTACTCTTGGATGTAGTATACTTAATGGTTAAGGCCATGGGCCCTGAAGTCAGGCCACCAGAATTCAAATCTCAGATTTGCCTCCTCATTTTGAGCTATGTGACTTTGGTCAAGTCACACAAACTCTCATCTTTATTGTCTTCATTTGTGAAATGTGGGTAATGATGGTATTTCCTTAATGATTATTTTATTGTGGACAAAAAAATTAATAATACATGCAAAATACTTAGCACAGAACCTGGCACATACTTAGGATTCATTAAATATTAACCATTATTGTTCTTTTCAATAGAACTACAATTATGTTTATAAGTCTTTCTCCCCTGATAGACTATGAACTCCTTAGGGGAGGGACCATGTATTATTTATTCACCTTTGCAGTTTTAGTTTACAGCACAGTGCCTAGTATATAATGAATTTTTTAAAAAATGACTAAAAATGCAGAAAAGATGAAAGTCAACCTAGAGATTTTTAAAATTCTCTTCACTCCACTTTTTACAATATGAAGGAAGAAAGTTTAAGTGTGTTTCTTGAGTCACAGAGAGAAAGAATCAGATTTTAGTTCTCTCCATTGCCTGGCTATTATGTATAGGTGTCTAATTTAATCATAGTGAGAAAAAATAGAAGATATCTATACTATCAGGTAAATATTGAAGTAATTATAAGGATCTGTTTCTCAAAATCTGGAACAAATGCAAATGTTTATTCAGCTACTACTTAAGAGCACTGATGTTTTTAGATAAAATTAAATAGCAACTTTTTTGGCTTAGTTCCATTTTGTTTATAAGCCTACAATTTCAATCATACACAGAGCTAAAAATTAAAATAAAACTTATTATCTCAAAAGTTGTTCAAAATATAATGATGATTTAGGTAAGCCAAGATAAATAAGTAAGAAAAAGCTTGTCTTCTTACACGTTTCCCTTTAAACCTGAGCAATTTAAAATATTTTAAAGAGAATTAATAATTTATTGCTATTAAACATAAGAACATAATGTGACTGAAGGCAAAGTACCCACTAATCCAGAACAATATGAATCAGGTACTTGGTATTATTGTCAGTCATTATAGTAGAAGCAAAAAGGGGCAATAGAACTTGGTGAAATGACCCAGAAGATGGGAACTCCTATTGCGCATTTGAATTAATCACATGTATATGCACACATATGCGCGTGTACACATTACATTACTTCATCCAAAATAGATTTTATATACTTAAAAACTGGATTTTTTTTTTTTAGACAGTTACATTAGCTTAATTTTTCATTGGTCTCTTAGGGTACCATCATTCCCTGGATTTGTGGACTAATGATGGGGCTGTCAATTAAAGTACTTATGTTAATATGAAAGAGTTTTAACAAAGGAGAACTAGATCCTCAGTAATCCCAAATAAATATTTAGTTTTACACCTGATTCATTTCTGAGTAAACTCTTCTTTGATATTGTATTCCAGTATTTAGAAAAATGGATTGAGAGCTATCCTTATAAGAAAGCGAAACAGGTGACAGCCCGGGACAGGCATTTGTTGCTCAAATCTACCCGACCCATTGCCTCTCAAGTGAATTGCAGCCTCTTATCAAACATTTATGGTATGTTTACTGTAATCCCCTTATGACCCATATTTCTTGGTAGCCTCTAAACCTTTTAGGAGAAGGAACCAGGTCTTATTCTTTGTTTATCCCAGTGGTTGGTGCAGAACATGGCACATATTTACTGACATTCAGAGTATTGGTGATGGAATGAGTGAATGAGTACAATTCTATTGATAGCCACAATGATGACTAAGATACAGTTAGAAGTTCTTCTTTGGGCCCTTATGTATTTTGTTTTCAAGACCTCCTATAACAATTCAATGTTAATTTATTATTATGGATATTAGCTGATGCCACTGAGCAAGAGAGATTTCTAGAAAAGGGTATAAGAGAAAATAAGCCAGAACTTGGAACACAGGTGTTTCACAGGTTTATGTATTTTTTTGTAATCTCAATGAATATTTTCTTATGAAACATTATTTCATTTTCATTAAAAAGTCATTCATCGAAATTGGTGAATTTGAAATCAAGTGAAGTGTATACAAAAAACAAATACTAAGTGATTATTAAAGCAACTCAACTTTATCACTTATGAATATATTAAATTTTACAGAAAGCAATTGATTTAAAATGTGATCTCCTCCAACACTGATGGTATAGTCCATCCGATTTGAGTCTTACCGTGTAATGATGTAAGATCATGTTGTATGATAAATTGTTATATATATAATTTTTGTGTTCATAAGTGTATGTGTTGTAGAGATCCATTGTTAAATAAGTATGCACAGTAATATTTTGCATAAGGTATTTAATTTGCCGAATTGATGTTTCAATTATTTTACCATCCTTAAAGGAAGAAGGAAAGTAAAACCAGTAAGATTGATAAAAACACAGAGACATGATAAAGAAATACTTTTTCATTTAGAGAATGACACATTTTTATAGTCAGGGCTATCCTTCAAAGCCAGGAAGAGATATATTTTCAAATTTGTGCAAGAAAACATCTTAGGTGGGTCCTTGCAAATATTCTGCTATTACTGTTTTGTGATAAATCATGTTTAATTGATCTAGCCTTTAGGAAAATTACAATTCTGGACTTCAAGCTCTATTACAAAGCTGTAATCATCAAGACAGTATGCTACTGGCACAAAAACAGACAGATAGATCAATGGAACAGAATAGAAAACCCAGAAATGGACCCTCAACTCTATGGTCAACTGATCTTTGACAAAGCAGTAAAGAATATCCAATGGAAAACAGACAGTCTCTTCAACAAATGGTGTTAGGAAAATTGGGCAGCCACATGCAGAAAAATGAAACTGGACCATTTCCTTACACCATACACAAAAATAGACTCAAAATGCATGAAAGACATAAATGTGAGACAGGGATCCATCAAAATCCTGGAGAAGAACATAGGCAGCAACTTCTTCGACCTCGACCATAGCAACTTCTTACTAGACACATCTCCAAAAGCAAAGGAAACAAAGGCAAAAATGAACTATTGGGACTTCATCAAGATAAAAGGCTTTTGCACAACAAAGGAAACAGTCAACAAAGCCAAAAGACAACTGACAGAATGGGAGAAGATATTTGCAAATGACATATCAGATAAAGGGCTAGTATCCAAAATCTATAAAGAACTTATCAAACTCAACACCCAAGGAACAAATAATCCAGTCAAGAAATGGGCTGAAGACATGAGCAGACATTTCTCCAAAGAAGACATACAAATGGCCAACAGACACATGAAAAAATGCTCCACATCATTTGGCATCAGGGAAATACAAATCAAAACCACAATGTGATACCACCTCATACCAGTCAGAATGGCTAAAATTAACAAGTCAGGAAATGACAGATGTTGGTGAGGATGCAGTAAAAGGGGAACCCTCCTAGACTGTTGGTGGGAATGCAAGCTGGTGCAGCCACTCTAGAAAACAATATGGAGGTTCCTCAAAAAGTTGAAAATAGAGCTACCCTATGACCCAGCAATTGCACTACTGGGTATTTACCCCAAAGATACAAATGCAGTGATCTGAAGGGGCACCTGCACCCCCTTGTTTATGGCAGCAATGTCCGCAATAGCCAAACTATGGAAAGAGCCCAGATGTCCATCGACAGATGAATGGATAAAGAAGATGTGGTACACACATACACACACACATACACACACAAGAATATTACACAGCCATCAAAAATGTAATCTTGCCATTTGCAATGACATGGATGGAGCTAGAGGGTATTATGCTAAGTGAAATAAGTCAATCAGAGAAAGACAATTATCATATGATCCCAGTGATATGTGGAATTTAAGATACAAGGCAAAGGGTCATAGGGGAAGAGAGGAAAAAAATAAAACAAGACGAAACCAGAGAGGGAGACAAACTATAAGATAATCATCATAGGAATAATCATAGGAAACAAACTGAGGGTTGCTGGAGGGGAGGGTGGAGGGATGGAGTAACTGGGTGATAGACATTGGGGAGGGTATGTGATGTAATGAGCACTGGGTATTATATAAGACTGATGAATCACAGACCTCTACCCCTGAAACCAATAATACATTATATGTTAATTAATTGAATTTAAATAAAAATGTTAAAAAAAAGAAAATAATGAATAAGCAAAAGATATACTGCTAATAAATTCTCAGCAAAGACAGAGAAATAAAAAAAACACAAATGGAGGAGCATTTGTATTAAAATCAGCAGTTGCTAATTTTAGCTTATAATTGATTAGGTCTTCTTGATGAGTTTTAAGTTATTGCTTTGGTACATTTGACAACAAATGATTTTGCCAGAAGTCTAATAATCTCTTATTTTAATTATAATTTCTCTCTGATGTCTGAAAATAGAACACTTTCTCTGATATTGGATAAAAATACACAAATTTTTTTTAAATATAGGGTTTGAAGAGAAAACACATTTTAGATGGTGATTTAGAAATGTCAAACACCACACATTGAGAAAATAACTCCAGATTAAAAAAAAATCATTTATTTTTTGTTAGCTATACACTCTCAATTTGCCGTTAAATTAAGTTATTCAACAGTGTTTATTGATTACTGTGTGCCTTTAATGGTCATACTATTAATCATAATCTCTAACATTTATTGAGTGTATACTGTGTGTAGATTACTGTACTAAAGGGAGTTAGTCGTTTGAAATGATTAAGAGTGTGTTTATTTGCAGTAGAGCCAGGCTCTGCTGTGTTCTGTTTGGGGCTTGATGCTTCCCTGAGGTAAGGTGTAGTAAGTATGTTTAGAGAAAAAGGTTTGTTCAAGGTCATCGGAAACAAGGGAATAGCTTTGTAATGAAGAAAAATTTCTATAGCTTTGTAATGAAGAAAAATTTCTATATTTTAGGCCAAATTTTGGGGAAAATATCTTATGTATTTTCTCTATAATTCTTCACTTCACCTCTTGAGTACCTACTGTATACCATACATAAATGTGCAAAGTACTATATGGGTAAAAGATTAATAAAACATAAAACATAGCATCCATGTACAAAATGTACTTATTACCTATCTTCTGTTGAGATAATTCATATCCTACAGTATGAAGGATATTTTCATTTCCCTAGGAGAGTAAGATCTTTTAGGCTAAGAACCCAAACAAGCCAAGTCTTGAAAGGAGAGAAGAGGATTTGAGAAAAGTCAGTGAATGGAAGTCACTTGCATGGGGCAGCCGGAATGGCCTTGAGCATGCTGGAAATCCAGTAGGATCTCACAAGGGTAAGTAAGGCTCTCAAGGACGATCTCCAGATTTAAACAATCTGAGAAATCATCTATACGTGGATATTAAACATAGTACCTCAAAACATCCTTGTTCAACTCCATCAAAATTCAGTTTCTGTGGTTGAGTGACTCATGCTGAAATAGCTAGACCTTGGGTGATGGCTTTAAACATGTTATTGAAGCATTATTGTGAATTACAGGCAGGAAAATTGAAGAAGAGATATGCTTGGGAAATGGCCTATGTTTGTGGCAGTTTAAGAACCTAGGTTTTTGGGGTGCCTGGGTGGCTCAGTCAGTTAGGCGACTGCCTTCAGCTCAGGTCATGATCCCTGGGTCCTGGGATGGAGCCCCGCATCGGGCTCCCTGCTCAGCAGGGAGCCTGCTTCTCACTCTCCCACTCCCCCTGCTTGTGTTCCCCCTCTCGCTGTCTCTCTCTCTCTCTCTATTAAAGAAATAAATAAAATCTTAAAAAAAAAGAATCTAGGTTTTTAAAATTAAATCTGCACATACAAACTACCACAGAGAATCAAAACAATTTTTTGGGGGATAACTAAGTGCAAATAAATAAAAACTTGACTGTAATTCTTTAGTTGTTCAAATAATCAGTATTGAAGGGTTTTATTTTTTTCAGGAGAATATGAATTTTCTATAAAAGCCCTAGGATTAAAAAATTCTACTTTATTTTATTATTATTATTATTTAAGATTTTATTTGTTTGTCAGAGAGAGAGAGAGAGCACAAGCAGGGGGAGCGGCAGGCAGAGGGAAAAGCAGGCTCCCTGCTGAGCAAGGAGTCCAATGCAGGACTCGATCCCAGGACCCTGGGATCATAACCTGAGCCAAAGCCAGACGCTTAACTGACTGAGCCACCCAGGTGTCACTATTTTTTTTTTTTTTTAAAGATTTTATTTATTTGAGAGAGAGAATGAGATAGAGAGAGAGAACATGAGAGTGGGGAGGGTCAGAGGGAGAAGCAGACTCCCTGCTGAGCAGGGAGCCCGATGCGGGACTCGATCCCGGGACTCCAGGATCATGACCTGAGCCGAAGGCAGTCGCTTAACCAACTGAGCCACCCAGGCACCCCCCTATTATTTTTTTTAATAAAGATTTTTTTGATTTTTATTTTTTTAAGTAATCTCTATACCCAATGTGGGGCTCAAATTCACAACCCTGAGATCAAGAGTTGCACACTCCACTGGCTAAACCAGCCAGGCATTCTCAAATATTCTACTTTTAAAATAACTTAAAAAATTATGCAAATAGCACATATTTGTTGTACAAAATTAACAGATATAAATGTACAAAAAAGAAAAAATTTAAAAAGAAGCTTTGATAATTCTATAAATGCTAGGAAACAATTGTTAATATTTTGATGTATCTATACACTATTTCTAGGTGTGCATATAGATGGTAGTTAACACAAGTTTTTTCCTGAGTGAGAGAAATGAAGAAGAGGGAGTGGGTGAGCAGTGGAAAGATGGGCAGTTTATCCCACATATAACCCACCTACGTGAGCAATTCCACTAGGAGGTTTTAAAGAGAGAGGCTCTTTTTTTTTTTTTTTTTTTTTTAAAGATTTTATTTGAGAGAGAGTGAGAAAGAGAGCACAAGCAAGGGAAGGGGCAGAGGGAGAGGGAGCAGCAGACCCCCCTGAGCAGGGAGCCCATATGCAGGGCTCCATCCCAGGACCCCAGGATCATGACCTGAGCCAAAGGTAGATGCTGCCCAGGTGCCCCAAGAGAGAGGCTCTTAATACAGTGGAGGGGAAAACAATGATTCCACCTCTGGTCCCAACTTTCCATCTTTCCCTTGGGTCCAGGGCTGGAAATTTCTAGCTGTTAGGAATTCATTCTGTGAAAAGAATGTGACTGATTGTGGATTAATATAGGGGACTCCCTCTGGACCATAGGTTAGCTGCTGTTGGACACTCATATATGTTGTAGGTGCTGGGAAACTAAGAATTCAATTTGAATCTCTGTCATCTGAACAAGAAAGGTATGCATGGCGGTAGCTTCATGCTGTGGGACTAGGTCTTAATTTTCTTAAAATGTGCCCCAACCCACTCCTTGTCATCAAAAGCAGGGGCTTAATCTTTCCTGGCTAATTTCCTAAAGGGATTTTGGGAATGAGGGATGTAGGAAGTATCCTACCATCCTTTTCCACCTGGTCTCTCTTTATGAATTAACAATAACAGAAACAAATGTTCATAAGCATTTACCTTGTTCCAGGCTCTATACTCATTAACTCATTTGGTTCTCAAAACACTCCATGAGGATGGTTGTGTTTGTTTTCTAGGGCTGCCTTAATAAAATACCACAGACTAAGTGTCTTAAACAACAGAAATTTATTCTGGAGACTGGAAACAGGATCAAGGTGTTGGCAGAGTTGTTTTCTCCTGAGATCTCTCTCCTTGGCGTGGAGATGGTTACCTTCTCACTGTGTGCTCACATGACCTTTCTATTGGATATGCATCTCTGGGATCCATTCTTCTTATGAGGATGCAGGTCCTAGTGGATTAGAGCCCCATACTTATGACCACATTTAACCGTATTACTACTTTAAAGGTCCTCCAAATATAGTCACTTTGGGTATTAGTGCTTTAACATATGAATTTTTTGGGAGTAGGGGGTCACAATTCAGTCCATAATAATGGTGCTGTTACTATCTCCATTTTACAGAAGAGATGATTTTACAGATTTTAATTTACCAGGATCACCTAGGTAACGATGAACTCCAAATACAGCTTTGTGTGATCTGGAGTTCATATTCTTGACCACCATGCTATATGGCACGAGATGCAATCTGGGTACTTTTTTCTTTGTCTAGCTCCATTCTCCACTGTAACTACTATACTTTCCTCTAGGATTCTGGCATTAGATTGTCTTTCAGTTTTAGTTTTCAAGGCTATTGTGAATTTTTATTGCTCTCCTCTTGAGTGTTTTTGTGAGAACACAAAAGAAATTGTGTTAGTGACTACCAAATGGTTTTGAGCCATTTGGACTAGCTAACTTCTGATCTCAACTATATTTTGTATGGGTAGAAATAACAGACTATGGAATTATGTAAAATCTATAGCTCTTCTTATCAGATTATAGTAGGTATATTTTATCCCAAATAAAATGCCTGCTTACTACCTATTTCCTATTGATTATAATAGTTCTTTACAGAAGAAAACATGGCATCAGAGATTCACAGCATCTGTCTTTTCCTTATAGTTATCAAAAGTGGTGTTGTGTAATAATGCTGCTTTATAATTTCTCATAGCAGAACTCAATTTGACCTCAACAGAATTAAAATTCTGAAGTAATGAGGTAAAAATGGCACTGAAAGTTAAGCTGATTCTTCTATGCCTACTTTAATTTTCTCATGTCACTGACAATCATAGACTGCAGGATTCCCTCAATCACCCCATGTTAAGTATACCAGGCATTTGTCAGATTCAAATGCCTTAATGTAAGATCTTAATGTTAAAACTTTTTGCCCCAAGAACAATTTAATATAAACTGAAGCTTTTAGCTAGAGTTCTGCTGTCTTCCTTCATCTAGCATCTTCAGCTTTCGTTGGCATTTCACTTTCAGTTGGAGTCTTGCTGCTTTGGAGAACACCTAAAGGAAGAATAATTATGTAGGCGGAGGGAGACTCATGACACAAGGATAAAATAAGGCCATGGTTCTCTTTCACCTTGTATCCCTTCTATCTAGCAATGTCTAGTACATACATATATGTAAGTACTCACTAAATGTTTATTGAGAGATTGAATGTTGCTAATAAATGCAACTAGCCAAACTGCTCAAGAAGTCCACTCTAAGAGTCATATCATTATCCAAAAGTCTCTTTACAAGCTAGTGAGGATTTTTCTGCACATTTTTTTCCAGGGAAGTTGCGCCTCCTCCCTCCCCCCAACTCCCTGCCTACTTCTACCTCCAAGTCAACTATAATTAAATAATAAGGGCTACTTAAATAAAACACAGAAGATAACATACTTATCTTCTAGGTCATTATAATTTTGTGGATGGATACAAGATGAACACACATGAAGCATTAGAGATTTTTTTTAAAGGTTTATTTATTGGGGCGCCTGGGTGGCTCAGTCTTTAAGCGTCTGCCTTCGGCTCAGGTCATGATCCCAGGGTCCTGGGATCAAGCCCCGCATCGGGCTCCCTGCTCAGCGGGGAGTCTGCTTCTCCCTCTCCCACTCCCCCTGCTTGTGTTCCCTCTCTCGCTGTGTCTCTCTCTGTCAAATAAATAAATAAAATCTTTAAAAAAAATAAAAAAAATAAAGATTTATTTATTTGAGAGAGAGAGTGCGAGTAAGGGGAGTGGCACAGGGAGAGAATCTTCAAGCAGACTCGAAGCTGAGCACGGAGCCCCGTGCAGGTCTTTATCCCATGACCCATGAGATCATGATCTGAGCCAAAACCAATAGTTGGATACTTAACTGGTTGAGCCACAATGGCACCCAAGCATTAGAGATTTTAAATAAAACAACACAGAAAATTTTGACTTTTTTAATGCATAGAATTTCTATTGCTTATGACGGATCTGTTTTATTAAATAGACCAATGCAATTGCATCTTAGATAGTAGCTGCATTGCTATTTTTAGTGACTGAGCTATATACAACATATATTTTCACATTCTTTTTTTTAAAAGATTTTATTTATTTATTTGACAGAGAGAGACGCAGCGAGAGAGGGAACCCAAGCAGGGTGGGTGGGAGAGGGAGAAGCAGGCTTCCTGCGAAGCAGGGAACCCGATGCGGGGCTCGATCCCAGGACCCTGGGATCATGACCTGAGCCGAAGGCAGACGCTTAACAACTGAGCCACCCAGGCGCCCCATATTTTCACATTCTTAATTCATCCAAAGAAGAAAAGGAAAAAAAGAAAAAAAGCAGAAGAAAAAAAGCCAAAGCTCTCCTTTTTTTTTGCTACAGGAGTATTTTGGGGCAACTTTGTTTATAAAGATTTGAAGGAGGTTAAGTAACCGGCTTTTGATATAACTTAGAAACTGCTAGGATGATGTTAGACTCAGCAATGTCTTTCTGTTAGTAGCAGGCCACCTGGCACTCGTTGGGGTGGAAAGGCTGGACCCAGAACCCTGGAAGGTTTGCCTCTCTCTTTTTTCCACCTGTGATCATTTGTTTTGTTTCTTAAATTCCACATATGAGTGAAATCATATGGTATTTGTCTTTTTTGGACTTATTTCACTTAGCACAATACTCTCTAGCTCCATCTATGTTATTGCAAACGACAAGATTCCATTGTGTGTGTGTGTGTGTGTAGATATATACACACACCACATCTTTATCCATTCATCAGTTGATGGATATTTGGGCTGTTTCCATAATTTGGCTATTGTGAATCATGCTGCTATAAACCTCGGGGTGCATGTATTCCTTTGAATTAGTATTTTTGTATTCCTTGGGTAAATACCTAGTAGTGCAATTGTAGTCTCTTCAACAAATCGTGTTGGGAAAACAGGACAGCCACATGCAAAAGAATGAAACTGGACACCATACACAAAAATAAATTCAAAATGGATAAAGACCTAAATGTAAGATAGAAAACCATTAAAATCTTAGAGAGAAAACAGGCAGTAACCTCTTTGGTATCAGCTGTAGGAATTTCTTACTAGATATGTCTCCTGGGGCAAGGAAACCAAAGCAAAAATAAACTATTGGGACTTCACCAAAATAAAAAGCTTCTGCACAGCTAAGGAAACAATCTATAAAATGAAAAGACAACCTACAGAATGGGAGACGATATTTGCAAATGACATCTGATAAAGGGCTAGTATCCAAAATCTATAAAGAACTTAGAAAACTCAACACCCCCCCAAAATACATATATTTTCTAATTGTTGAAAGAGAAAGAATGCAGAAACTGGGACCTACTAAGAGTTTTACGATATCAGTTATCTAGGCTAAAGGAAAAAATCAGCACAGACTGGCCAAAATAATAAAGAACTTATTTCAAAATGGAGAAATCCAGAAGTAATTTGGATGTCAGGCAGTTTGATGAGGACACTGATTCATAAAATTATTTTGGTTCTACCCTACTCTGTATGTCTGTTTCTTCCTCAGATTGCTTTCTTCATGATAGTAAAGTGGCAGCAACAATTCCAATTATTGAGACACCTGGGTGGCTCGGTTGGTTGGGTGACTGCCTTTGGCTCAGGTCATGGTCCCGGAGTCCCGGGATCGAGTTCCGTGTTGGGCTCCCTGCTCGGTGGGGAGTCTGCTTCTCCCTCTGACCCTCCCCCCTCTCGTGCTCTCTCTCTTTCACTCTGTCTCTCTCAAATAAATAAATAAAATCTTTAAAAAAAAACCCAAAACAAAAAAAAAAACATTTAAAAAAACAGTTCCAATTATTGCACCTGCATATCACATACTTCAAAGAAATAGAGATTATCTGTATACCAGAATATCCAGCATAAGGCCTGAGATTTTCTCTGATTGTATTAGCCTAGATCACATGCTCATGAATGAACTGACAATAGTGCAGAGAGGGTGGAATGCAATGATTAGCTCAGACTAGGTTATGTACTCCATTCCTGGGTCTAGTGTCCAAGCCAGCTTTTCTAGAACCACATGGGTGTAACATCATGGATGTGGGGTAGAATGGTGGTTAGAATGATAACCAGACTGTCCATTACATTCACAAACACTCCTTTTCAGTGGATCTGAACCAAAATGTAAAAGGAAAAAAAAAGGATTCCTTGTAGATAAATCATGTTCACCAGGCCTAAAATTATGGCCAGATTTTCCTAAAATTAGAATAAAAATATAAAACCTAATTGCAGCTATCCCTTACCCCATTCTTAAAAAAAGCCACACAAATGGGTTTAGTGTCATCATTTATTTATTAATTCATTTACAAATTTAATAAAAATTGAGAATCTATTATGTACACAGACCTTGGCTGGAATTCAGAGATTAAAGAGCTCCCCATCTAATGAAGGGGGCAGACAGGCAATTATAATTCAATATGGTAAATGTAATTAAACAGCAAAATAAAGTGGTTAGCATCATGGACTCTGCTGGCAGACTGACTGAGCTTAAGTCTCCGCATTGCCTTTTACCCTGTAGATGACATTTGTAGACCAAATCTATGAACCTATCCCCTCTGCACTCACCGTTTTCCCTTCAGTGACTACAGGGAAGTCTACCTCCTCCCATCCTCCATATGTACTCTTGATCCACATTTTCCTGCCCATCTTGCCAGGAACATTTACTTTCTAAACCTCAGTTTCCTTTCAACAAAGTAGGCATAATACTACTACTTTTCATATAGGGATGTCCTAAGTGTTAAGCATAATAATGCTTGTAAAGGTTTTAATATAAATCTTGGCAAATAAGGAGTGCTTAACAAATATTAACTATTAACTATTTATGGTGGAGCTATGTTCAGTGTTTGGTAAAAGTGTAGAGATCTGGAATCTAATCTAATCTTTTATTCCTACTTCACCTGATTAATTCACACTCATATTTGAAAATTTATCGCAGGCTCACCCCCTATTCTGAGTTGGGGTAAATGACCTTCCAGTGTACCCCAGTAGCTCCCTGGGAATTGCATCATTGTATGGAGTACTTATCAAAGTAGGTTGTATCTTCTTGCTTACTTCTCTTTTTTTTTGAGTATATTGTAAGCTAGTGGTTCTAAGACTGAACTTGTAGCAGAACAGCTGGACTTAATCTCAGAGTTTCTGATTCAGTAGGTCTGGGGTAGGGCCTGAGAACTTGTGATTCTTACCAGTTCCAGGTGAAGCTGAGGCTGTTGGTTCAGAGATCACACTTTGAGAACTACTGCTGTAAACTTCTGGAGTGCTTATTCAACCAGACTCACCACAGTGAAAGGCCAATAGGCTCTGTTTGCCTCTTTGTTGCCGGCAGTCATGTTCCATCTACAGTTCTCCCCTTTACCCTTATTCTTCTGAAACATCTAGTGCTCATATGCTCTCCTGCTCTTCTTAGAGGATAGTCTAATATTAATCATTTGCATCTTTGTGAAATTATATCAGGCAGTGCTGCCAAAAAGAAAATCCATCCCCCTCAACATTCTCCAGCTTGAAAAAGAAAATCCTTTTGAGCATCTTCTGGTTTCTTTATTTGCCTAAATTCTTTCCAGTTATAGGCACTGAATATTCTGGTCGGGTGATTGAAGGTTTGCTTTTTTACCTCACTAGTTCTTCTATTTTGTCAGTTACAAAGTACTACATAGATGTGAGTTATTGGGGTGGTTGGAAGAAGAAGATGATGACGAATGCTAACATTTGTTATTCCAGGCACCGGGCTGGAATATTAATTAACTCATTCAATTGAATTAACTCATTCAATTCCCACAACACACCTATGAGAAGAGATTCTATTATTTGCTTGTTACAGATGAGGAAACAGATACTTGCCTAAAGTCACACACCTGATAGCCCAGTACTCTACCAACTAAGGATGTGTTACTAGGACTAAGTAAAAGAGCATGATCAGGTCTGGAACAACCCATATATGCCTACATATTCTGTGGCTCTAAATAGTGTTAGGATGATAAATATCTATAATATATTTAAGGAATTACCTTTAGTTTGATGAAATAATTGTATATAAGTTTGCTATATTGAATACTAAGCAAAATTATACATGTGCCATGTCATTATGCAAATTTGCATTTAGTTTCTTTAAGGCTAGTATGAATTCTGGGAGTTTGAATTCTCAAAACTAAATTTATTTTTTAATTTAATTTTATTTTTTTAAAGGTTTTATTTATTTATTTGACAGAGAGACACACAGCGAGAGAGGGAACACAAGCAGGGGGTGTGGGAGAGGGATAGCAGGCTTCCCACTGAACAGGGAGCCTGATGTGGGGCTCGATCCCAGGACCCTGGGATCATGACCTGAGCCGAAGGCAGATGCTTAACTGACTGAGCCACCCAGGCACCCCTCAAAACCAAATTATGTTTGCATCTCTTTGGACTAAAGTTAAATGTTTAATTAAAAGAATAAAATATAAATATTAATGTTTAAAAGAACATAGCCAATTTTCCCTTTAACTGCTATTTGAAAGGTATAGCCAATTATTACATATCACTCTACCATTATGTCATATTAAACAGTCAACTTTCATCTTAACACCACAAAATAAGTCTGTGGCTTTATAAAAATTATATGAAATATGAGAGATGGTATTACCCATTATGATTATTGAACCCATAATTGGTGAATCCAGACCCAGAAACCAGGAACACCAACCAGATTGGTTCAGATTGGTTGAACAGCCAGATTGACTTAGAGGAGAACAACCCAATCAGAATGTGGAGCTCAGTGGGTCTGGACACCATGGTAGCCTGTAATAAGAGACTCAGACAGTGGTCACTACTGCCAACATTTATTGAGTGCTCACCATGTGCCAGGCACTTTCTAAGACTTTAAAATACTGAATCATTCAATTCTCATATGAATTACATCTATTATTATCCCCATTTTACAGATGAAGAAACTGTTAAATAATTTATTTAGGGCCACACAGTAACTGGTGACACTGGCAAAGGACTCCAGGTAGTTTGGCTTCAGAATAAGCATGTAGAAGGTCTATAATGAAGTAGTGTGTAGCTGGTACAACATGCAGTGAACCCTAAAATCAGTAAGGTGTGAGAAAAATCCAGGTGGGCCTTGGAGAAAGTAGGTTTTTAGTTAAATGTTAAAATATAGAAGCAGGCTCTACTTTTGGGGAGTATGGCAAGGGTAAGCCAAAGTCCCAGTTGTAGGCTTCCTATGATTCCCCATGATCTTGAGGTGGGTGCTGCCCTGGGGAGTGACTGTGCAGATTTTTTCAGTATTGAATGACTTTAATTACACCGTGGCAATAACACTCATTGTATGGAGTGTTGTTCACTTCCAATGGAGAGATGTTAAAAGCTTTGCTTAAAAGCAGTGGCCAGTTCTCCATTGCTCTGAGAAGATTCCTGATTTAGAATTGTAGCAGGGAGTTATTGAAATAAATTTAGAAATTTACTAAGACAAAACAACAATAGATAAGACAATATTAGGGCCAGAAAGACACGTAGGGATTCAGGACTCAGGGCCAACTTTGCATATAGGTATTTTCTGCAAATTATAAAAAGGTGTCCCTTCTTCTCAACAGTTAGCGTGATGAGGGGACTATAGGAGGGATTTTAGCATCAGGCCTATAGGGTCCTTTAGCTAACTTTGCATTAAAAATGGTTTCCTTCTATAGATTTAATATAATCCCTATCAAAATTACAATGACATTTTCCACAAAAATACAAAAAACAATCCTAAAATTTGTATGGAGTCACAAAAGACCCCAAATAGCCAAGGCAATCCTGAGAAAGAAGAACAAAACTAGAGGCATCACATTTCCTGATTTCAAACTATACAGCAAAGCTATAGTAATCAAAACAGTATGGTCCTGGCATTAAAACAGATACATTGCTCAATGGAACAGAGTCAGGAGCCCAAAAATAAACCTTTGCATATGCATACATATAATATTTGATATGGAAGCCAAGAATATGCAATGAGGAAAGGACAGTCTTTTCAATAAATGGTGTTGAGAAAACTGGATGGCCATGCTTATTATGTAGAAGAATGAAATTGGACCCTTATCTTATACCACTCAGAAAAATAAACTTGAAATGAATTAAAAAGTTAAACATAAGATCTGAAACTGTAAAACTCCTAGAAGAAAACATAGGGAAAAAGCTCTTTGACATTGGTCTTGGCAATAATTTTTTTGATAGACACCAAAAGCGCAAACCACAGAAGCAAAAATAAACAAGTGGTACTACATCAAACTAAAAAGCTTCTGCACAGCAAAAGAAACAATCAACAAAATGAAAAGCAACCTATGGAATGGGAGAAAAATATGTGCAAGTCATATATCTGATAAGGGGTTAATATTCAAAATACATAAGGAACTTATATAACTCAATAGCAAAACCACCAAACAACCTGATAAGAAATGAGCAGAGGAACTGAATAGTTTTCCAAAGAAGACATACAAATGACCAAGAGGCACATGGAAAGGTTCTGGACATCAATAATCATCAGAGAAATCTAAGTCAAAACCACAAGTAGATCACCACACACTTGTTAGAATGACTATCATCAAAAATCTAAGAGATTGCAAGTGTTGATGAAGGTTTGGAGAAAAGAGAGCTCTTGTGCACTGTTGGTAAGAATGTAAATTGGTATGGCCACAATGGGAAATAGTATGGAGATTCCTCAAAAAATTAAAAATAGAACTGCCATATGATCCAGCAATCCCACTTCTGGGTATATATCCAAAGGAATTGAAATCAGGATCTTGTAGAGATATCTGTACTCCTATGTTCACTGCAGCATTATTCACAATAACCAAGATATGGAAACAACCTAAGTACTTGTCAATGAACTGATAGATAAATCAATGTAATATATGTATAAATCACATATATATATATACATATATATGTGTATACACACATACATATACACACACATACATACAATGGAATACTATTCAGCCATGAGAAAGAAGGAAATTCTGCCATTTGTGACAACTTGGATGAAACTTGAGTGTATTATACTAAGTGAAATAAGTCAGACAGAGAAAGACAAATACTGTGTTATCATTTATATGTGGAATCTAAAAAAGCCAAACTCAGAGAAACAAAGAGTAGAATGGTAGTTACCAGGGGTTGATGGTGGGTGAAATGGGGAGATACTGATCAAAGGGTATAAACTTCTAGCTATAGGACAAATAAACTCTAGGGACATAATGTACAGCATGGTGGTTATAGCTAATAATACTGAGTTATTTACTTAAATGTTGCTAAGAGAGTAAATCTTAAATGCTCTCATCACAAAAAAGAAATGGTAATTATGTGATGGGATGAAAGTGTTGGCTAATGCTATGGTGGAAATCATTCTGTAATTTATAAGTGCATCAAACCAACATGTTGTATGCCGTCAACTTACACAATGACATATGTCAATTATATAAATAAAGCTGGAAAGGGGGTGCCTGGCTGGCTCAGTCAGTAGAGCATGGCAACTCTTGATCTCAGGGTCATGAGTTTAAGCCCCACGTTGGGCATAGAGTTTACTTAAAAAAAATAGATAAATAAATAAAGCCGGAAAGGAAGACCAAAGAGCAAACAACAACAACAACAAAGTAAAAATTCCTTCTCACCAGCTTCTCTTAGTAAGAGAAGTCTGCTTCTTATTTCCAGGCAAATCAGGAAGAAAAAAGACATTGAACTGCCTATCTCAAATTTCCACAGTATTTCTTCTGGCTCCTCATGGTTTTCCTGGGCTCTTGGCAATGGAGGAAGAGCAAGAAAAACTCCTTCTTTACTATTTAACTAGCACTTGGCCTGGCAGCTGGCTCCTAAATTCCTGCAGATTCTTTCAGCATGGGATATCTGCTAGATCCTTGCTTTTACACCTAATGGATTCCCTTATCAACCAGCTCTAACTGATAGATGACAGAATAAATAGTTGGACTGGATCTTTAAACATGATTTAATATGGAGACCGTTACTTTATAACTCCAAACCAGCAAATATGGCCTGACAAGTACACATGTCCTTATGGGCACAATAGTAGCTACTGAATGCTGCAGGTCACATGCTATAAAGTACTTTATACAAAACAAAAAAATAAATGAACATTGATACATGCCAGAATCATACCAAACTCCTGTATAGGATTTTCTTGTTTGATCCACATAAACCATTCTCAGAAGTAGGTAATAACACTATCCCTATTTTCTTATTCAAGGTTATAGAGTTAGGAAGTATATACATGGGGATTTGAACCCAGGTAGCCTATCTTTAGAGCAAGAGCCCCTAACCACTATACTACTCTTATTGTCTGGCTTTGAAACCAGGGCTTTAAATATCTGGTGCATATGTTGTACCTGCAAGATTCCTTCTGGTGCTGTGTATATATTTGTCCTTCTCTGCTTGCAGATTATCTTCCTCTGAAATGTTTTTGCTTCTTTTCTTTTTAAATGGGGCTTAAAATGATAGGATCAAACTGCCAGAACTCAACTTTAAAATTGAATTTAAAGAGATCATAATAAGAGTTTTAAACAGTGATAAAATGCTTTTTGCATAGTATATAAAAGTAAGAAAGCATCACACCTAATGGATGATATAGAAGTGGCATGAAACAGTAGGCAATGGTGAGTGCATTAATGTAAAAAATGCCAATGAATCAAGAATCAAGAGTAATGGAAGGCTGGAATTCAAGAAAACAGTCCTAACTCTGTGCATTCAGCCTTAGGGTGCAATTTTGTCACAGGAATAGTTAATTGCAAGAGGCGTTTTGAGAGCATTCACTGATTGCCTTCTTTTCTGCCTGGAGTGTTGCACCATTCTCTCCTCTACCAGTCAGATAGTATAGCTGTTAAGTACAGCCTGAGTGAAGATCATTTCATAAGAATGGAACAGAGTATTGTGCAGGCTCTGGAAGTGGATTCCTAAAACTTGACTGAGAACTCAGGGAAGATATAAAAGAAATAGATAATGTGCTCTGCTTTGGGGACTTGACAACAGCAGATTACAACTGAGAATTACAAGTTTGGACCTGACATCATGACAACATGATTATTACCTTGGTTGTTGGTGTTAGACATGTCATAATGATTCTTTTTACTTTGGGAGGATAAACAGACACAAATAAGGGGGTCAGAAAGGGGAGAAAAAGTGCTTACTCAAGTTCTGTCTAAAAAAGTTAGGCAAAGATTTGTTCTTATAACTAATCATGCCATATGATCCAGTGCCAAGAATCCATATGAAGCCATCAGTATTTCTTGTTTCTGAATTATCAGGAAAAAAATTTGACTTAGTTCCTGCCGTTCTTCCTCTGATTCAATATTTATCACTCGACACCATATTTAACTGCTGCTTTAGCCTTAGTTGTATCATCTGTTCCAAAAGATCTCACTATAGGTGTCAGCCATGAGAATGTGCCTTGGCAGACCTCAAACTGCAGGGTGTAATTGACCAAGTGCTCTGGCCACTCACCCTGAAATCCACTGTTGCATCTGAGCCCAGACCCTGTTTCCATGACTGCCTCCAGTCCATGACCGGTTGGCAGGGATACTAAGGCAGGCCAGTTCCTGGGTGACCTGGGCCAACTTTGGATTCAAAGTCTCTCCCGTGGCCTTCCTGAACATTCTAGGCTGCACTGCAATCTATAATGCTTTCTCCCGACTTTCTCCCCCCTGCCTTTTTTTCCACTCAGAAATTTCTATTAATGAAATCCTTGAACTTTTTATCCCATTTTAGCATCTACTTCTCAGAAAATCTGGATTAACATACTGCAGTATAGAGGATTTTCCCTCTCACAATCCCAAACGTTTTGCTCACAGGTTTGGTGGCTTATTTTAAAATATTCTAGCTGATGAGTTTGTTTATATTTTCTGTACCGATTGGACATATTTTAAAACAGTATTATAGGTTGACCAAATAAGTTCTGCTGCCCTGTGAATTTGCCTGAATTAAAATTGTGAACCCGAGAGACAGTGATCGTAACTCCTATGAAGCTGTGTTTGCAGGTACCGGGCTTTAGACATGGTTGGATCAAACGACCCAAACTTTGTGATCAGAATACCACCTCTGTCTCTCTCAAATCTGCTTCCCTCTGCATTGATTTTGTTTTCTTCTAAGGTATACTCTCCCTGAAGTGAAAACAATGTCCTCTTATAGCTCTAGACTTAGATCATCTCATTGTGAATAATTTCAGTGAAATGAGAATACCAGTTTCCCTATGCTCCAGCAAATCTCAGGTATGACTTTCCTCGTTCCAGTTTGGGTCATGTGCCAGGAGCATGGGGTGCTTTTTAGCCAGGTCTGAGTTATGTGTTGACCTCTGGAGCTGTGTAGTGAGCGAGCAGGAGGGATAGTTTTTCAAAGGAAAGTTTTAAGACACTCCAAAACAGTAGCAGATATCCAATACTGACGTTATGAACCCAATACAAATTTCAATACTGCTCTCTTTGAACAGGTAATAAGTCCTAATTTATAAAATGACCTGTAAATACTGCTATAACTGCTCTCTTTGAACAGGTAATAAGTCCTAATTTATAAAATGACCTGTAAATACTGCTATAAATAATCTATTTTGAGTTTTACAACATCCTGTGAGTACTACCTTTATTTTATAGATGGAAAAATGAAAATTTAGATATTAAGGGATTTGTTCAGGGTCGTAGTTGTCAGTAATAAAATATATAAATTTATTTATTTATACTCCACTTTCAAGACATATAATAAAATAGAAAAATTGAAGTGAGTAAAATTTAAAAAGTTAGACTAGAAGGTACAAGAGAAATAAAACTTAGACTAGAAGGTACAAGTAGAACATGGAAAATATAGTGCTCTATGTAATGAATTTGGGTTACATATTTAGGTATAATCTTCTAGGTAGACAAAGTAAAATGAGGAACATAATAAGAAAAAAAATCAGCTCACAATGGGTGTAAAGCTTTTTCTGGCTATAAGATAAAAAAATATTTATTATGTGGCACTTTATATAGGATGCTTTAGTGAGTAATAATCTCAACAACATCTCTCTAGCTATTGCAACTTTTTTTAGCTATTACAGTTTTTAATACTATTTCTTATATTGTCTTTCACTGGAAGCCAAGAGTCTGAAGCCAAAGTGTCAATCAGTAAAAGCTAGTCCTAGTGGAGGACAGGATAATGCATACCTATATACCTATATATCACATTATGTATTCAGATACATAAAAGATACCAAGCATATCACAAATTGCATTTCTGTTGTAATATATAGGAAGCTACTGATAAACTCTTTGTTCATGACAGAATTTGGTATTCATTTTTGACTCAAAATTTAGTGCCTTTCCTGTAGTACCTTGCTTTAAATATATTTTTAATACTGTTAAAGGAATAGAGGCAAATCAGAAATAAAATTCCATTAATAAACCATGTAGTCAGATATAAGTCCATTAATTTGTAATTCTGTAAATTACAATTTACTGAGAAAATTGACCTAGTGACCCACATTTGATTTTGCAATCAATGTTTACTGTCCATGCGTATGTAAGCACATAATTAAATCTTCTTACATTTATTGGATCTGATGTAACTCTTTAACAAAATAAAAGAATAATGGTTAATTATAGCTTAGTGTAGAATTATTTTATAAGTAGATCTTACAGTTAAGCCTCTGAACTTTTGCCACTAAAATGTCATTGAATTCGAAGTAAGTCGTTTCCAAAGAAATTGCAAGGGAGCAAATCCCACCATTAAACTCTTCTTTCAGAGAGTAGTATCTGTTACATGTCAAATAACCTTATACAATTAGAAAACTTACTATAATGTTTTATTTTTGTGAAGAATGTAAATTGACTCAAGCTCATTTATTATAGAAAATAAATTATCTGTTAAAAATATCCTAGTTTGAGTACACTAATATGGGCTTTGGAACTAAAAGGTATTTTCTGTTGTGCTTTCATGTCTTTGTGGTAACTTAACTATTCCTAGTAAGGTGAACCTCTCCACTATTTAGAAAGGAGCGAAGGAAGGAAGGAAGGATGGAAGGAAGGAAGGAAGGAGGCAAAGAAGGAAGGAAGGAAGGAAGGAAAAGAAGGAAGGAAGGATGGAAAGAGATAATAATTACTATCCCTTGCTTCTTTTACCTATACATTACTATAGCAATGTTCTCAGGGCTTGAAGGATGTCTGCTCCCTCTTAATATGACATTTGTCTTGAGAAACTGTACTAAACATGCATGTGGGAAAGAATGCATCAGTAAATAATGTCAGAGAAGAGGTGAGCTTTTGTCAGGAACTTATCTAACCCCAAGGCATATCATTAAAATTTCCAATATAGTGGCAAAATAATGATAGCTTAGCAGTAACTTTGTACATGATGTGATTTTAAGATTTGAGAAATATATTTTTATGTCTGTATGAGAATATATTATTCATATATTTATGTATTAGCAATATATGCCCCCAAAGAATTCTTTAGTTGCATCATGTTTTTAAGGTTGTAGTTTCCCATACTCATTTACATCTCATCCAAGTGATTTTTTTTTGTAGAAACTGTATAAGTATTATGAAAAATTTATTTATTTATTTATTAAGATTTTATTTATTTATTTGAGAAAGAGAGAGATAGAGCACGAGTGGGGTAGAGGGGCAGAGGGAGAGGGAGAAGCAGGCTCCCCACTGAGCAGGGAGCCCGATGTGGGGCTCCATCCCAGGACCCCGGGATCATGACCTGAGCCGAAGGTGGATGCTTAACCGACTGAGCCACCCTGAGACCCCTGTATTATGAAAAACTTAAAATAACTGTCTTTTTAAGTCGTTATCAAGTTTTCATTCTTTTCTAATATTGCTAAGCAGAATTAACTGTTTCCTTCTCTGTGTCTTCATTGCAGTAGGTTCACACCACGAGGCTAGCATTTGTCCCGTACTGCAGCTAAGGAACACCTCAAACTGTAAGGTCATTAAGGTCAGGGGCTGTTTTGCTCATCTCCCACTCCCAGTGCTTTTTAGAGCATCTAATGTATGTTATGACTTCTACCTACCTACCTATCAATCACAACACTTAAAGGAGAAATTTATAATTTATATAACAAAAGATTTCATTTAGAATGACTAAATCATCTTTACAGAGTGACAACCACATGTAGTTAAGTTAGGCCAACCACAATGGGATTCTTAATTTATAGTTCCTTCTTACTGAGGAATTAATAGAAACATTTTAGGTGTTTAATAAATATCTCTTTCCTGATGTATTCTAGAGCATCTTTTTTCTTTCTATTGTATGCTAATTTCATCTTTTTCTTATTTCCTACATAGCTTTGCTCTAGGCTAGCACTATTCAATAAAGATATAAAGTGAGCCACAAAGGCAAACCACACATGGAATTTTAAATTTTCCTAAAGCCATGTTAACTTTTTTTCATGAGGTAAAATTAATTACCATTATCTGGTGATTTTTTTAAAAAAAGATTTTATGTATTTGAGAAAGAGAGAGAGAGAAAAAAGGGGCACAAGCAGAGGGAGGGGCAGAGGGAGAGGAAGAAGCAGACTCTCTGCTGAGCAGGGAGCCCGACACAGGGCTCAGTCCCAGCACTCTGGGATCAGGACCTGAGCCGAAGACAGATGCTTAACCAACAGAATTACCCAGGCACCCCCATTATCTGATGATTTAATGTTGAACCATTTTCTTCACAATGATTTAGTTGCATCTTGTATTCTTTTGTTCCTCCTTTTGGCATTTTTGCTATTAATATTTCTTAATTATTGAGTACTACACGAAAGTATGGTTTTAGAAAACGTTGGTACATGTTAGCTAATAATGACATTAATCAAAGTGGCTCAGCTAAAAACTACAAGTGACAAGGAGAAAGCATCTACTTTATAAGATTAAATTTGGTTAATTAATTTTGGTTAGTTGTCCAAATATAAGACAGTTGAATTTTTAAATACATTAGATATTAACCAATAAACATGGATTCAAACTTTAACCATAATACTGAGTGCTTCATTTTTGGTATGATTATAAAACGAAAGCAACAGCTCTTGTTTTTGGATGCAAGTCTGAGCTTATATTACCCTTTGGCTCCTAAATAGCTCGTGTAGAATAATATTGCAATAGTGTAGTGGATTTTTGCTGACTTATTACTGTGAATGGGCGTACTTTGAACTGTTTTCCAGAAGTGGTGGAAAATTTACATGCCCTCTCATTTTGAAGAGCAAAATTCTCCCACAGATTATGTAACAATGGACACAGATGTGTGGAAATATTGATCCCCTCAGTCACTAAAGCAGCTGGGTTGTGCCTGGGGGGTGGCCCAGAGCCTTTGGCTGTCACCTCAGCTAGGAGCAAATTCATCCATTATCCCAGAGTATCTTGTAAATATCATTTTCTCTGTGAGCCAAGATTTTGGTAAAGGCTCTGTCATAATCTGTCACAGTAGATTCAAATCTCATTTCATTTTTAAAAATAAATAAGACCCTACTCAAGTAGAAAATGTGTTAGCATGTCAAACAAATACTGTGTTTCCCCCCAGTATCCCTTTTCATAGTTAATTGTGTCTTCTGAGTTTTCAGGTTTCTAAGTGCAATTTAATTTACCTTTCTTTTCTCCTTAAACCTACTAAATTAGTATTTCTCTACTTTTAAAAATCATACACTACTGTTAATGATTAAAAATCCTCTTTAATATTTTTTGAGATAAAAAGCAAATATTTTAAAACTAGAAATCAGTCAAAACAAAGGGTAAATAGTTATTTTTCACGCGATGCGTGTTTCCCCCGATTTTGATACATACCTTGGGGATATAGGCTCTTTAAAAAAATCACTAAAAAATGCTTTAGTTTTGAAATGCTGATAAACCAAGTATGAACAAATGGCACATTGTTATTTGCTCAAGGAGAAATAATTTCAAATATCATCAGTTCTTATTTTTTATTAGTCATCTGGTATTTCCATTCTTCACTAACGTGTTTTAAGTGTTACGTTCCTAGTGTTGCAGTCATTGAGTGGATCTTAAATACCGTGAAAGAGGTGCTTCATAAATACCTTACTTGAAAAGAGGTGCTTCATAAATACTTTACTTGACTTAGTGAGATATAAAGAAGGAAGAAAGACACTTAAGGTCATATAGAGAGTTACTTAGAACCTACAGTCATGTATCTATTGTTGTCCCTGGTGTCATGGAGAGCCCATTTTTTATTTTCTATCATTCGCTTAAAGCCTTTGAGTATGACCAGGCCGATGGATTTAATGATAATGTCTTACAGGGTGTTCATGTTAGCATCACATTAGAGATGGGTTCTTTTTAAAAAGCTAAAAATATTCCTTGAAATCTTCCCCCAAAACCTGCAACTTAATGGAACAAAAGCTATAATAGCAGTATTTAAAATATTTGGCTGCTCAATATTTGCGTGGTAGTGTTTCTGTTAGAAACATTTTTTTTTTTTAAAGATTTTATTTATTCAATTGAGAGAGAGAGAGCATAAGCAGGGGAAGCAGCAGGCAGAGGGAGAGGGAGAAGCAGGCTTCCCACTGAACAGGGAGCCCAATGTGGGGCTCCATCCCAGGACCCTGGGATCATGACCTGAGCCGTAGGCAGACACTTAACAACTGAGCCACCCAGGCGCCCCTGTTAGAAACATTTTTTTTATCATAAACATTACTGAGTTATAGGTCATCATGAATATTTTTCTAAGTTTATGAAAAATTATGGGACTGTCAAAGTCAATTTATATAATAATCAAATTTCTTGATTCTCTGATGTACATCTTTTTCTTTTTATCTGTAAAACTAGTAAGGATTTCCTTTAAAAAAGGAGCAAAATGATTAACTTGATATAAAAGAGGAACCTGTAAGAAATGAACTTAGATGGCCAAAAATTTGAGTTGAATTTATTGAAGTAAATATCCACAGGTTTATTGCATAAGCATTTTGAGTTATCTTGTTAAATGATACTAACTTTCCAATCAAGGCCATGCTTTAAAGAAAAAAGAAGTTCCTTTTTTTTTTCTCTTGATGAAAGGTCAAGACATGACTATCTTTAGCAACACATTTGAAATTTATTTCTACTTAAGGAATTTACATACATACGGGTCATCCTCATTAAACCTGGCAAGTGTGCTTTGCCTTGAAGCCAGCTTTTCCAAGAACTCATTTTCAAAGATGTAAGTCTAACTCCGAAATCCTTGAACAATAGACTACAGAAGATTAGGTTAAATTTCCTTTGTATAGGAGTAGTTTATCATAGAGCAAAACTTCTAAAAGTTCTCCTTATATCTCTTCATCTCCCTAAAGTTTCACATTCATAATAATTGCTAGAAACCTCTCCTGTCCTTTTACACAATCTCCTCACCAACACATTGTCACCATCCACTTCTTCCTCACCTCTTCTCCTGAGTCCTTCCAGTTGTCTAAAGTCCCGTTAGTGAGTTTATTCATTCATTCAGCAAGTATTTATTGAGCACCAACTATGTGTCTGACACCATCCTTAGGACTGGGATGGAGTAGAGAACTCTTACCCTCATTTTACCTGTTAGGACTTTTTTTTAAGATCCAACTCAAATTGCTTTATCAAATAGGCAAATAAGAAAAAAAAAAAAAAAAAAAGACTGATGGTTTATGTGACCAAACAGACATGTTTGGTTCAGAACTCAAAAGATACCCTCAGAATCTACTTTTCTACTCTGCTTCCTCTCGATTGACTCCCTTTTCATGCTGTACCAGTTGGTCTTACAGAGCTTCAAGCTCACAGCATAATAATACCCAGTCCAGGATAAGAAATACTCCCTTCCCTGATGCTGCAAAGAAAATTTTAAAATTGAGCTTATCGATCCTCTTGTGTCTGGTGCCCCCTCCAGAGATGACCAATGTGGCCGGGAGATGGAATGTGTTGCTTGGTTAAGCCTACAGCATGCGTTGCTCCTGGGTCTTAGAGCAAGAGTTTGTTTTACATGAAGCAGTTTTGCTGAGAATGTGAAAGGGATAGTTGCCTGGAAGGGAATGAATGTGAGTGCATTCTGGGTAGTCAAAAGACAGCAGTCCCTGTGGCTCTTCTAGTGTTTTCCCCTCAAGGACCTAATCTTCCCTTCCCATGTTAATAAACGATATCATCTATCCTATTGCATGTGAATTTTTAGCTTCATCCACTCTAATTTCATACTCAATGCAGGAATTTCTTTTCCTGTATTCCCAAGACATTCAAACCTTCATTGGAGGATCACCAGAGATAAGATTTCACTGCCTGGAGAGGTAGCCTGACTGCTGGCTCTCTAAGCCATAAAATCAGGCCTCTGCTCATTTTCTACTCTACTTAGCTTGATGTGGAGTTACAAAAAAAAATTGTGAATGCTTAGAATAGATAGTTCGATTATTCTCCAATTATAACATCCTTTAAAAACTTGCATATAAACAAAGATTGCATATGACTAATGATTTAACTACTCAGGCTAATATGACCAGAGGGTAAAATTTAAAGTTGTAATGGATTTTGTTTCCATTGGCTCTTATCTTAAAGGATAATTATTCAAGCAGAGCTTTCTACTATGATTAGTTGGCAATCTATGATAATATTTATGGAGCCTTGAATTCTGGTGACATTCAAGTTTGAGAAATTTAAATATAATTTTATGTACTAAGACTGTGCTTAAGGAAGAAGCTATTAAATATAAAAACAGGCTTGACTGTAAATTACGCATCTTTAGTTTCATTTTCCTCGGTTTCATAACTGGTTTGTGTATAGACTCTCATGTCTGAAAATGAATCCAAATGTGGAGAAAACAATATTCTAATATTTTTAGAAAGGTTGCACTGACAACACAAAGAGATAAAATAATGAAACTCTCAGATAGCAGTTGTGTGGCATAGGCTCTGACTGCCAATCTCTTGAGTCAAGCATAAGAAGATACCAAGGATAATACCTATGTGGACAGAAGATTAGTAATTTGATTCTCTGGCCCTAAATGTTTTGGAAGGCACTTCCAAATATTGAATTCCTTGTGAGGAGCTTTAAGGCCTTAACACATATATAACACCTGCTATTCATGCACATCAAACAATTCTAAGTTGTTAGTACTTTTGGATAACAAATGTAAGATGTTAGAATCACTAATTCCAGATGGAACCAAGAGAGTAAATGATTTTCCTATGGTAATGCTGAAGTTCAAGGTAGAGTTCAAGGAATAAACTCAAGGCTAACTGCAGGAAAGACTGTTTTAATCCTTGCCTTCACACGGGAAGAGATTTATATAAGAGCACAGATGAGGTTTTATCTGTTCAGCCATAATGCAGCCATATTGCAGCTTCAGGAAGAGTAGCTCATAGAAGATGATTCTTGAAGAGGCAAAGCCTGTAAGAGACAGGCCTCCTTTCCTTATAATGAGCTGCTAAAGATATGCTGAAGTGTATATATATGTATATATATGTGTATATATATATGTATATATATATATCAATTAAACCGTTTATCACTTGTACTTTGCTTTTCTAAATAAGAACCAATTGCATAAGCAGGTACACAAAGCGGGTATGTTTCTTTCTCTCCTAACAATGGGCGTCACGTTCATGAAAATGCGTTCAGCTTTAAGCACCTGTCTAGGCATTTCATGTAGATGATGAAAGCTAATATTTGTAAATCTGCCCAGGGAAATTTCCATATCTGAAAATCAATAGCACAGGCTTTATTAATTCAGATATTTAGCATTTTTGGTCACATTAGGTTGTAAAGAAATATTATAAAAGCATTTATTTATACTTCTTTTTTTTAAAGTTGTTTTTTCTCAGCAACCTAATCATCACCTTCTATCCTTTGGAAAGTGTTTTAACAAAATACGAATAAGAAATTGGTTATATGGGGATATGACACACTCCCTCAGGAAATGTTTCAGAGGGTGTTTTTGGGTCTTTATTGGGTGTTACAATGATTGGGGGTCCAACTGGCCTTTAATGCTGGGATGAAGAGGGCTAGATGTGCAGTGTGCAGGACAGCCCCACGCAATGACGAATTGTCCCATGATCCGTGCGACTTTCCAGTGTCTCGCAAGTAAGAGACCTTTATATTTTGTCTTGGTTTTCATGAATTTTTTAGGAATGCAATTACTGTGTAAGTAGAAGAGAGATTTTATACAATGTTTTTATGTTTTCAGAGTTACTAGGGATTAGTAAAGAGTACAAAATATATTACTGAAGACAGTATCACTTCTGGAATTTGAATTGCTAAAATGGATCATTCTGCATTTATTGAATACATGTTAAAAGAACCTCTCTTTCTCTTTTCTATCCAACTCTGAATATATTTTTTTATCCCTAATTTTAAAATGACAAATACAGAGCAGAAAGTTTGACAATATTCAATTGAATATTGCCTTTTCTTTTTATTTATTTATTTATTTATTTATTTATTTATTTGAGAGAGAGAGAGCAGGAGAGGGGGAGGGTCAGAGGGAGAAGCAGGCTCCTTGCTGAGCAGGGAGCCCGACGCGGGACTCAATCCCGGGACTCCAGGATCATGACCTGAGCCGAAGGCAGTCGCTTAACCAACTGAGCCACCCAGGCGCCCCTGAATATTGCCTTTTCTTAAATCCAATTTAATTTATTATAATTGAGGGCAAACATCTGCCTTCCTTTTCTAGAGAGCCATACCTGAAAATTTAAATAAGGAAATGCATATTATTTTACTGTGTACATGAAATTTTATTTCTCCTTTATTTCACAGTTGAAGCATTGTATTGATTCTCTGAAATTATATATGTAGGTATGTTGTATTATTTCTAAATTTCACTCCATGGTAGTAAAGGAGGGTGATAAAAAGATTTATTATTAAAAGTATGTATTGCATTGGATAGGATTAAAAACCACTCAGTAGATCTGACTACCAAAGTGAGATGCCAAAACAAAATGCCAAATTTTCAAAGAAAACAAACCTTTGCAATACTTTTCGACACCTTAGTCGTTGCAAGAATTTAAAAGTAATGAGAATGTGGAGGGTGGGGAGAATTTGTAAAGAAAAAAAAAGTTGTCTTTCAAAACAGCCTTGAGGCCTCCACAGCACCATTTCATGTTCTACTTTAGCCTATAGGATCACTAAGGATTCCAGCAGGTGAGGTCTGTGTGGAGTGGACCATGAATGGCATGGTGTCTAAGGACTAGGGGAAGGGGTGGGGAATTATAAACCAAAAGTAATGGATTTGTCCCTGTCAAAGAAGCTGCCTCCTTAGAACCCACAACTATACCCAAGAGAGAAAGTCAGACTCAGAGTGTAAGCTGTCTAATCAGGCAGGTAATGTCCTAACTCCTTCATTTCATGTCCCTCTTCTACTCTAATCTGGGGCTTGAGAGTGAGGGAAGAAGTAAGTGGGGACATAGAACAGAGCAAGCCCATACTCTTTCCCTAAGACCAGTGACAGTCAACCATAGGCCTCTGCTGGGGGAGGAAGAAGAAAATTCTCATCTAGGAGTGAAGACTGAAGTATTGATGAATACATTGGATTGAACCATCTAATTCTGAACTGAGACTTTTTTTTTTTTACTAAAAGTGACTACACGGACCATCTATTATATCAGAGTGAGTCAGTAAGCAATGAGGCCTGATTGAGACATAGATTTCACCTAGAAGGAAAGGAAAAATTTCCCCTACTGAACAAATTTTAAGGGGACTCTCAGGACAAAAATATCTGGTAACTTCCCACAAGTCATAAAATAAATTAGGCAAAAACCATGCTCCAGGAATAGCCTGTCCCCTGCCCCCTCCTCCTTACGTTTATTCTTCTGAAAGGGCTCATACTCACATGCTATCTTTATCTCTTCTCAGATGTCCTTATATCTGTCCTTTACATTACACCTTGGTGAGATTATATCAGCATACCTGTGCTTTTAGTATCTGTAACTGTAGTAGAAAAAGCCTGCCTCCTGTTGAAGGATCTTTAGTCTCCTTTTCAGGAAGTAGAAGAACTGTTTGAAAATTGATTTATTCTAGCAACATGTGAACGATGGTTCAATGATAAAAATTTGTAATCGGTTGTAAAGGAACAACACTTCTGTGTGTCCCCTCTTCTCTCAGTGCTTTGGTACAATGCTTCTTCCCTTCTGACACCAAATGTGTGGGGTTTCCACACATCAAGCAATTCTGTGATACAAGTTGGGTGTCCTACAATTTAACTCAATTCTGACACTATCTACCTGGAAATAGCATCAGATCCCACAGGTGAAGGTCTCAGTCCCACAAGACTGCCTCCCACCCCCCACCCACAACTTCAGACATTGATCCCAAGTACAGATTGTTACCCTCACTTCTGACCCATTGGCTATAAATTGGAGGTTTCTATAACCCCTTTTGGGAGATCAATTAATTTGGTAGAGTGGCTGAAAGAATTCGGGAAAACAGTTCACTTAACTAGATTACTATTTATTATAAAAGGGTATAATTAAGGAACAGCTAAATGAGGTGATACTTAGGGCAAGGTACGGGGAAAAGGGCATGAAATGTCCTCCTTGGGCATGTGCCACTCTCCCTGCACATCCATGTTCACCAACCCTGGAAGCTCTCCTAGTTCCATCCTCTGGGTTTTATGTAGGCTTAATGATTGATTAAGTCATCAACCATTGGTGATTTAACTCAATCTCCAGCTCCTCTTCCCTCCCCAGAGATAGGGGAGATGGTGAGGGAGTGCTTAAAATGCCAACCTTCTTTTTCTTTTTTTTTAAAGATTTTATTTATTTATTTGACACACAGAGAGAGACAGCTAGAGAGGGAACACAAGCAGGGGCAGTGGGAGAGGGAGAAGCAGGCTCCTGGCTGAGCAGGAAGCCAGATACGGGGCTCAATCCCAGGACCCTGGGATCATGACCTGAGCCAAAGGCAGATGCTTAACGACTGAGCCACCCAGGCGCCCCTAAAATTCCAACCTTCTAATCAAGGTTGGTTCCCCTGGCAACCAAACCACCACTCTTGGGTTACTTAGGGACTTTCCAGAGATCACCTCATTAACATAAACTCAGGTGTGGTTGAAAGAGGCTTATTATGGATAATAAAAGACACCTTTATCCTTCTAATCCCTTAGGAAATCCCAAGGATTTTAGGAGCTTTGTGTCAGGAATGGGAGGAAGACCGTCAATATATTTCTTTTTTTTTTTTTTTTTTTTAAAGATTTTATTTATTTGACAGAGAGAGAGACAGTGAGAGAGGGAACACAAGCAGGGGGAGTGGGAGAGGGAGAAGCAGGCTTCCCGCTGAGCAGGGAACTCCATGTGGGGCCGTGACCTGAGCCGAAGGCAGCCGCTTAACCGACTGAGCCACCCAGGCGCCCCCGTCAATATATTTCTTATAAAGCACAGTATCATATCTATCCTTGACTTTTTTTTAAAAAGATTTTATTTATTTATTTGACAGAGAGATAGAGAGCACAAGTAGGCAGAGAAGCAGGCAGAAGGAGAGGGAGAAGCAGGCTCCCCGCAGAGCAGGGAGCCCGATGCGGGACTCCATCCCAGGACCCTGGGATCATGACCTGAGCCGAAGGCAGCTGCTTAACTGACTGAGCCACCCAGGCGCCCCTCTATCCTTGACTATTAATTAATGTATGTTTTGGATGTTTCAAAGTATTGGAAGGGAGTAACTTTAAGGGATTATTCATAATGTGTTAATAATATGTCTGAGGCAATAAAGAAGAGATCTAGCCATGCGATGAATTTGAACTCCTATATCTGTGGAAGAGAGCACAGCCAAATATATCAAGGTCTAGTATTAAGATACTCTCCATTTATAATAGTTAAAAGAATTTGTTCATAATTTAAATTATGATCACCCACTAACTTAAGAAAACATGAAGTCAACGTAAATTAAGTGGTAAACTGAGACAAGCTCAAATGACCAGAAAGTAAGTTTATTTGGGAATGGCAGAGGAATTGCAATTTAGGAAACACATGCAACTATAGGAGCAAGCTATAGGAGAGTCCATTGAGGCTTTGGGGTGGGCTATATTTACAGGCAAGGGGTGCACAGAAGGGGGAGAGCAGCCAGAGTCCACGCAGAAATTTCATTGGCTTGAGAATGGGGAGAGAATCTTGGCAGATGTTCATTGGTCAGGAGATATGTCTCAGTTTTCTGTAAATCAAGCAATTAATGGAAATCAGTCTTTCATATCTAAAGTTCTATTCTTCTGGGGCACCTGGGTGGCTCTGTCAGTTAAGTGTCTGCCTTCGGCTCAGGTCATGATCCCAGGGTCCTGGGATCGAGCCCCACATTGGGCTCCCTGCTAGGCGGGAAGCCTGCTTCTCCCTCTCCCACTCCCCCTGCTGTGTTCCCCCTCTCGCTGTGTCTCTCTGTCAAATAAATAAATAAAATCTTAAAAAAAAAAAAAAGTTCTGTTCTTCTGAGGAGCGTGCATGAGATTCTCCATTTCATATCCTCCAGTTCTGTTTTAGGTTGAAATCCTTTCACAATGAAATTTTTAGTCTTTAAAAACATGCAGGTTTCAGTAACGAAGCCCCTTAGAAACATGTAATATTAAGAGTTAAGCATCCTGTACATGGCAGCTAGATCTATTAAAAAAAAAAAGATGATTTCTTTTTTTAAAAAGATTTATTTATTTGAGAGAGAGCGAGAGAGAGTGGGCAGGGGCAGAGGGAGAGGGAGAAAGAGTCCCAAGCAGACTCCACGCTGAGAGTGGAGCCCGTTAAGTGGCTCTATCCCATAACCCCAGATCACGACCCCAGCTTAAACCAAAAGTCAGATGCTCAATTGACTGCACCACCCAGGTGCCCAAGGATGACTATTTATTTATTTATTTATTTTTAAAGATTTTATTTATTTATTTGAGAGAGAGAGAGAAATAGCGACAGAGAGCATGAGTGGGGAGGAGAGGGAGAAGCAGGCTCCCTGCTGAGCAGGGAACCCGATGTGGGGCTCATCCCAGGACCCTGAGATCATGACTTGAGCTGAAGGCAGACGCTTAACCGACTGAGCCACCCAAGCGCCCCAAGGATGATTCTTTAAATGTAAATATATTACATTTATATATTACATATATATGATATCTTTGTGAAAAAGTTTAAGCTTTGGGAGTTTAAATTGTGTTACTGAATGCAAGTATGTCCCTTCCATACTAGTTACCATTTAAACAGTCATATCAGTGGTTTAAGTTAAATTATGAACTTTAGGTTAAACATGGAATATTCAACACCATGTAACAGCTCGCGAAACTGACCAAGAAGGAATAACAACTCACAAGGACAAAAGTGAGAGGGAGAGGAGACATCAGCAGATAAAAGATTGTAGCAAGGTTTTAAAAGATGGCAAGTTGGAGGATAAGCAGTAAGTCCTTTACAGAGCAGACAAAACCAAAACCTAAGTGTCCACAGAAGGACAAGCCAACATGAAAGACACCAGTTACTGAATTTACGACCTCTTTGAACAAAGTATAGATAACATCAGCAAATTGGTTAATTAGTTATGTTTGGATTTTTGTTGTCTAGAGAATTTGAGTGCTTACTGTGTGCCAGGTACACTGTTAAGAATTACATATATCATATGGGCAAGTAACTTAATATCTCTGGGTCTCTGGGTTCTAAACTATAAAATGAGGAAGTGAGATTGGACAACTTTGGCCTTTGGACACTGTGATACATTGTATGACTGTTTTCATTATTTGCTGCTCTTCTGTACTGGTCCATCTCTTTAGGGCTCCTACTTTGGAATCTGCTTTTAGCCTCCCTCCAACCCACTTCCTGTTGAGAAGAGTACAGTTCCAGCCCGACTGATGACAGACTTGGCCATATGAATTGCTCTGGCTATAGAAATGTAAGCAGAATGTATAGAGCAGCATGTTAGAGATGCTCCACTCAGATCCCCCTTCAAAAGGAAGGACTTACTGCCTAGGTGGGGAGTGCCACTGGCAGACAGCCTCCAGCTGTTAGGTTCTTTAAGGTCCACCTTAGCCTGAGAGAGCTGCCTCTCCTGCAATCATGACCTTCCCAGGACAGTCTGCATCTTGTACCTGAGTGAGTAGGGAGTATAAAGGGCAAGCAATTTTAGCCTCATTTGGGATACACTGCTGGCAGTGTTTGCTCCAGAGCTCCCCTCTGGGTTGACAAAAGCTTTAACACTGCCTCACCATTTGCTTCTTGTTCTGACCAATCTGCTCCTTCCATTTTCTTTACAGGTGTTGACTTCAGATCACACCATGGCCCCCAAATTCCATTTTAGCATCTGCTTCTGAAGATCCCAAACTGTGACTAATGCCATGTCTGATCTGCAGGTGTGAAAGGCATCGGGTGGTTTGCCTATTGTTGTAGTCCCTCTGCCTCTAGAATTGCATGTCCTGAATAAGAGTTGCTCCTTTAGCTTGAGTTCCAGAATGAACACAACAGGGAGCACAGCCGTAGCCAACCGGCAGCGGGGCTTAAACATGAGCATAAAATTAACCTTTGTTGCTGAAAGATTTGTTGTCATAGAGTGTTTATTGTAGTAGGATGACTTAATGAAAGCTGAATAATAATAATATCTAAGTAAATAATAACAAATAATAAAGACATTAACTGACCCCCCTAAATTTAATAGCAATCTACACAAATATAAGATTATTCATATGGCCAAATCTTTATAAGCCATTCTTAAAATATTATTTCCAAAATTAAAAACAATGTTCCAGTATAACATGACTAAATTAACCTCTATGCTGTATTGGATTTTAAGGAACTGGTTAAGGGTTTGCCTTGTAGAACACCAAATACTTCATAGTTAAAAAGGGCTAGCTGAAGAAGGGTGTCTATATCCAGGCATAAACACTATTAAGTCTCTACTGTTCTACATGTGACGTCTAGCACACAATAAAAAAATTACGAGGCACACAAAAGCCAAGAAATCACAACTCGGTATTAAGAGACAACAGAATCATCCTCAGAAAATACCTGAAGGCTGAAGATATAATACAGGAATAAACTCATCCTGGTAAAATAAATAAGAATTGGTGAAAGAAACTCCTAAAGGTAGTAATACCATCATAGGCATGAGATGACTTGGGGCGGTCATTAAAATTGTCTATTTACTTTGGCTGATATAACAAATAATATAGTCCATGCGTTGGGGGCATGGAAATGTTTAAAATCCTTAGCATAAGTATTTATGGAAAATTTAAGACACTTGGGTTTCCTTTTGGATAAGCACAGAGGAATCCACACTGTTGTTTACATTCCATGTTATAATGGATTAATGCATAGGTGACTTGAAACAATCTATAGCTGTATTAGTTTGCCAGGACTACTATAACAAAGTATCACAGATTGAGGGCCTTAAATAACAGAAACTTGTTTGCTCACAATTCTGGAGGCTAGAAGTCTGAGATCAAGGTTTTTAGCAGGGTTGATTTCTTCTGAGGCCTCTCTCTTTGGCTTGTAGATGTTCATTTTCTCCTCCCTCTGTTGTTCACATGGTCATCGCTGTGTGTGTTTGTGTCTTAATCTCCTCTTCTTATAAGGAGCTCTTCTTTTTTTATTATTATTATTAAGATATAATGTATTATTTGTTTCAGAGGTACACATCTGTGATTCATCAGTCTTACGCAATACACAGTGCTCACCACAACACATATCCTCCCCAATGTCTATCACCCAGCCACTTCCTCCCTCCCACCCCCCCTCCACTCCAGCAACCCTCAGTTTGTTTCCTGAGATTAAGAGTCTTTTATGGTTTGTCTCCCTCTCTGGTTTCATCTTGTTTCATTTTTTCCTCTCTTCCCCTATGATCCTCTGCCTTGTTTCTCAAATTCCACATATCAGTGAGATCATATGATAATTGTCTTTCTCTGACTTATTTCACTTAGCATAATACCTTCTAGTTCCATGTCATTGCAAATGGCAAGATTACATTTTTTGATGGCTGCATAATATTCTATTATATATATATATATATATATATATATATATATATATACCACATCTTCTTTATCCATTCATCTGTCAATGGACATCTGGGCTCTTTCTATAGTTTGGCTATTGCGGACATTGCTGCCATAAACAAGGGGGTGCACGTGCCCCTTCAGATCACTGCATTTGTATCTTTGGGGTAAATACCCAGTAGTGCAATTGCTGGGTCATAGGGTAGCTCTATTTTCAACTTTTTGAGGAACCTCCATATTGTTTTCTAGAGTGGCTGCACCAGCTTGCATTCCCACCAACAGTCTAGGAGGGTTCCCCTTTTACTGCATCCTCACCAACATCTGTCATTTCCTGACTTGTTAATTTTAGCCATTCTGACTGGTATGAGGTGGTATCACATTGTGGTTTTGATTTGTATTTCCCTGATGCCAAATGATGTGGAGCATTTTTTCATGTGTCTGTTGGCCATTTGTATGTCTTCTTTGGAGAAATGTCTGCTCATGTCTTCAGCCCATTTCTTGACTGGATTATTTGTTCCTTGGGTGTTGAGTTTGATAAGTTCTTTATAGATTTTGGATACTAGCCCTTTATCTGATATGTCATTTGCAAATATCTTCTCCCATTCTGTCAGTTGTCTTTTGGCTTTGTTGACTGTTTCCTTTGTTGTGCAAAAGCCTTTTATCTTGATGAAGTCCCAATAGTTCATTTTTGCCTTTGTTTCCTTTGCTTTTGGAGATGTGTCTAGTAAGAAGTTGCTATGGTCGAGGTCGAAGAAGTTGCTGCCTACGTTCTTCTCCAGGATTTTAATGGATTCCTGTCTCACATTTATGTCTTTCATGCATTTTGAGTCTATTTTTGTGTATGGTGTAAGGAAATGGTCCAGTTTCATTCTTCTGCATGTGACTGTCCACATGATAGAGGTTGCATTAAATGTGTGGATTGCTTTGTGTAGTATAGACATTTTAACAATATCTGTTCTTCCAATCCATGAGCATGGAACGTTTTTCCATTTCTTTCTGTCTTCCTCAATTTCTTTCTTGAGTATTCTATAGTTTTCGGAGTACAGATTCTTTGCCTCTTCTTATAAGTCATATTGGACTTGGGTTGGGCCCACCTTAATGACTTCACTTTAACTTAATAACCTCTTTAAAGACCATATCCCAAATACAGCCACATTCTAAGGTAGTGAAGGTTAGGACTTCAACATATGAATATTGAGGGAACTCAATTCATCCCCTGATAACATTTAAACTAAAGGAAAAGAAAACTGACTACAGGAAGACTTAGGGAATTGTTGGAACTTGTTTACTTGGGTAAGCCTGAGAAATCTAGGGTTATGTTTCCAGAGTGCCTTCTAGTCTCTTCTTGTAATACTTTTAGTTTTTCTTGTTTGTTTCACTGTAGTCCATGTCTGTTAGCCAGAACCTTAAACGCTTTGATGTAGCTACTGTTTTAATGGATGGCTCAAGATAAAACAAAAAGAAATCAAGCTGATTCCCCTCAAACTGGAAACCACATCTCTACAAATAAAACATTATTTTTAAGGTGCATCAATAACAATGATGAAAATCTGGACAATCCTTGATGGTTTCTTTGGCAGCTTTGGTGGAGAGAGGATCGAAAGGGAGGTTTAAGAATAATAGTTCCCATCCTCCTAGTAAAAGACTAATTGTTTTTTAGCCATGGTAACAAATAACTACCAGAACTGATTTTAAACCTGTCAAAGACTACTCATCTCAATGCATATAATTCTTAAGGCCAACCAACCAGTGACAGCACCTTATTCTGAAAGTCAGCCAAACTCAACTTCAGTGAACATGTTTTGAAGATCAAACTATTACCAACAGTCTGACCCACGTAGCCATGCTTCCACAGCTAATGTCAACCTGCTTTTGCCTCTGTAAATCTGCCAGTTCCTGAACTCCTTGCTTCCTGAAACTCCTATGCAACATCAGTAGTCTATTCTGCTTGGGGAGTTTGTGTATAGGCGGAATAACTCTCTCTAAGCAACAAATTTAGCTTTGTGGTTTTGTTTCAGACTCTTAGTAGTGATGTCATCCTTTGTCTCTCATTATCTTATCACCTGAATCTCATTTGCCACTGAGATGCAGAATAGTATAGCAGTAATGAACCTGGACTCCAGGCTGATTCTGCCGCATTCTGGCTGTGTGATTGTGAGCAACTTGGCTATGCCCTGATTTTTTTCATTTGTACAATTGAGAGAAGTAATAGCCTCTTTCTCACAGTGTTAAATTAAATATATGAATCACTTAAAAATTATGTGGAACTTAGACAAAAGCCATAAGGTAAGTATTTAATAAGTGCCTTACAAATATTAGCTAATATTACTAATTCTTGCTTTTATAAATACCTAGCATAAGTTCAAAGTTAAAAGGAGATAAAGGGCTTCACCATTCTTTTATAATTCAAGGGTTGGATTGCATTTTTTAAGATTAATATTTTTAAAGTATAGCCTTAATTCTTTTAAAACTTGGAAGCATTGTGCCTGTGTATGTGTGTGTGTATGTGTGTATATTATATACATACATACATACATGTGTCTCTGACGATTTTGAAACTATTCCCATTGTTTGAGGAATAGCTTGACTACATTCATAGGAGAGCAAATATCTGTTTAATATAGTACATACTAACAACAATGTACTAGTATTGCTAAGAGCTAGCATACTGAGTTCTATATTTCAATTTTCGTACTAAGAATATTACATGTATTATATTTTATTCATTAATTCATTCATTTGTTCATTTATTCATTTAACAAAAATTTATTATGTGCCTACTTTATGCGAGGCAGTGTTCTGGGGCTAGAGATAAAATGGTGAGCTATTGTGTTGAATCTTGTTTCCTTTTAAAAATCAAAAATATGATGATACAGTTTGTATTATTTATTACTGTTTATCTTTATGTGTGTTTATGTTTATGCTTATATTAAGGTTACATGATGAAAAATGGTTTGGATATTGCCTTTGTTACATAGATTCAATTGCCATCCTTGAATTGACTTGTTAGATAATAACATTGGAAATACAAGGAGAGCTAGGCAAGTTTTTGCACATCAAGGTAGTCAGGATTTCCAGAGGCAGTAAGTCACAGACACCATGTACCTTGCTCTTTGAATTCAAATTCCTATAAGGACCAATAAGTAAAATTCACCTCATATATCATTTGGCAAATAACTGAATTGAGTCTGAGATAATCTGTTTGATTCTTCTTGCGTTCACTTTTATATTTGCTGTATTTGGATGTTAATTAACATTTGTCAGTTATTAATTTTAGAGTTCTATGCAAAAGTTAATACTCATACATTTTTTATATCCTGACGTGTAGCTATAGTATATATACACATTGATTGACATAAGTAGTGTAAATGCCATCTAATAACTGTAAGACGTTTTATATAAGCCATGTGTGTATTATACACACACACACACACACTTTTTTCTGAACTATTTGAGGTAAATTCCAAGTTAAATTATACATTATGACTTTTTAAACTGTGACTTTTTAACATGATTATAGTGTAGTTATAACTTCATAAATTTACATTGATAATCTGCCATTTGCTTAGTACTTTTACTATTTTTAAGTTTTTAACTTTTTCTGCATTTTTTTGTTTGCATATTTTTTTAAAAGGATTTTTATTTATTTGACAGAGAGAGAGAGCACAAGCAGGGTGAGCAGGAGAGGGAGAAGCAGGCTTCCCGCTGAGGAGGGAGCCTGATGCAGGACTCGATCCCAGGACCCTGGGATCATGACCCGAGCTGAAAGGCACCCCTTTTGTTTGCATATTTAAAATAACTTTTAAAGAGACAACTTTCTCACTATGCTAAGTAACTATCATAAACCATACACTCAAGTAATACATAGTAACTTATATAGATAAGAGCCAGTTAGATACAGTTAAAAACAAACACCTGATATTGGGAGAGAATCTAAAAAATAATTTAGAAAAACAGTCACTGGGGTGCCTGGGTGGCAGTCAGTTAAGCTTCCGACTCTTGGTTTTGGCTCAGGTCTGTGATCTCAGGGTCATGAGATGAAGCCCCAGGCAGCAGTCAGCGCTCAGCAGGGAATCTGCTTCAAAGGCTCTCTCTCCCTCTCCCTCTGCTCATCCCCTCCCTCTCTCAAATAAATAAATAAATCTTAAAAAAAAAAAAAACCCACTCACTAATTGAAGAACAAAGTCAGCTCAGTTTATTCTTTTCATGTCAACGCGAACTATGTAGCTGCTTCCCCCCCCTTTGCTTTTGCCCTGTGACCAGAGTGAAAATAATAGCTTCTGAACGAGGGACCAGGGCTTTCCCTTCACTTGTGCTGAATAATGCGCAGAGATTGAATAGAACACTGTGGCCGAGGTAGTGTCAGCTGTTCAGAGGTCAGTGGGACTTGCTCCAGTCCAAACCTGAACCTTGAGGACAAATAGCAGGAAATGCTTTTTAGAAGTTGAGATTCTGGGGGGAATTGCTAAAATTAAATATTGTGTGATTTGGTAAAGCCTGTACCTAAATAGTTGTTTATTATGAAAGGAAGCTCTAATTTATTGTTTCTAGTTTAATATGTGGCTGTTTTAATGATGAGCATATTTTGGTAATAATACCCAAGAGCAGAAAGTCATTGGCAAAATTAAATTGAATCAGGCAGGAAATGGTCTTTTTTTATTCAAGTAAAATGCAGTTTAGTTCTATTCTTAAGCTTGAGGAACATCCTCTCTGCCTCAGACCCGTTACTGCTGCCCTCCCCAAAACCAGCCAAACCAGTACAGTTTGACCAAATCCCTTCCGCTCTCCTCCCACAAACTCCAGTTATGGAATTCATAATAATATGCGCTGTGGCTATATGCAAGTCAGATCAGGGTATTTCTCCAGAATTTGTCTTGTCCATAGACCTTTGTTCTAATCTATTCTCCTGCATCCCTGGTTTTTATCCTATTGACTTCATGCCTACATTTTCTCTTTCTGTATATCCTTTAAACTGAACAGTCTTTTTAGACAGCCTACCACACTCCTCTAATGAAGTCTTGAAGCAAGTGGTGTTCCACATCCAACCCAGTCTCCAAGGATATTCTAGCCCAAACTAGATCTCAGAACCCCAGATCATTCTGTTATATTATCTGAAAAGTACGAGCCCGGTAGTCAAGATTTAAGCCATCAAGTTTCAACTTGTAGTATACTAATCGTTTCTGTTGGCGAAGAACTTAAATTGCACAACCTTTTGTGATAATCTCTAAACAGTCAATCAACAAATATTTGCTAAGCAACTATAATAAGTCAGATATTATATTATGTGTAGAGTTTCAAAGGGGTCACATAAGGACATTTTCCCTTCCTGCCTAGATTCTGAATAATCTAAGAAAAAGAAATAGCAAGGTGGATGGAAGCAAAATATCATCTCTATCACTCATGGAGGAAGATTGAGAGCATAGATTCATGAGAGAACCACATAGGCTAATGAACTGAATCTCAGAATTAGATATACCTACTCATATGGTCACTGCAGTGCTAGACCAGGGTAGACCTTTCCCGCAGAGGGATGACTTAGGTCCTAGAGGTGTGGTGAAAAACATCTCTTGCAGGCAGGCAGCTCCCAAGAGAGAGAATGGTGCCACCAAACATGCCCAGTTATTTTTACCAATTTTTCATTTCTCTTGTAAGAAAAGTGCCTAAAGAGACAGCGATATGAGAAGGATACTTAAGGAAAGTTATCTCCATGTCAGCTAGGAGGGGGGGGATGGGATTCCATTCTGACAGAATTCACCAAGGATAAAGTGGTGCACAGACATGATCCCTCCCATCATGAAATTTATAATCCAGTAGGGAAAGGCAGATATTAAACATATAATTACAAATGATGAAGTGGGATGTAATTCTTTTGTACTGTGCTTTCAGAGGGGCAGATTTTGAGTGATGATGCATAGTTTTGTTTTGTTTTTATTTTTATTTTTGAAATTTCGTTAACTATGAGGAAATCCTTTGGAAAGCTTGTGCCACTTCTGATACTGAGTTTTGCTTCATTAGATTTTAAAATGGCAGATTAGCAATTATTGTTAGATTGGTAACCATAAACCACAGGGGTTGGTAGATTAAAATGGCTGCATAACAAATAGAAATTTGCCAATTGTTAGCGAATCGACAGCTTGCTGATATTTCTATTCATTAATTATAGAAATATTTTATATTAAAACTTATTTTTTCCTCTAAAATTGAGAAAGATAAGTAGTAAAGGAAAGTGAATGAAGATCAAAGTATGAAAAAATTGTTTTTATGTACTTTATAAACTCCAAATAAATTCTACCATGCCAGTGCTATGCCCAAGAGTATTACATGTGTAAGAAAGCAATTTATATGCAGTTATTTAGAAATCTGTTTTTTCCTTCTCTTTGGCTTAGTTGGAAATTGCTAAAACTTTAGTTGTTTTCTTTTAGTACAGGTGTGCATGATAATTTGTTACTCTACTAAAACTTTGCAAGATGAGTTGTCATAATTTGTATGAAACTTTTATAAGTAGAAAACAAGCACTTACTGATATCCTGTATATCCAGTCCTACAATCAGCATCTCTGTTGTCTCTGCATTCAAAATATATTCTGAGTCCAATCACCTCTCTTCTTATCTGATCCTGCTATCCCCATTCAACTCATTATCCTTTCTTCCCTTATTTGTTTCCTTGCCTCTACTTTTTCCATGTAGACTCTGATCTCCATGTACCTCCTGCTCCCATAGTGGGTTTTTGGTGTGAATCAGACCCTGTCACATCTGGCATTCAACATTCCATGGCTTGCCATTACACAGAATATAATTTGAAGTCCCTGCCACACCTCCTGGCTACCCCTCTGGCCTCATTTCCTATTGTTATCCCATTTCTCTGTGACCTCCTTGCTCTTTTTTGAGTACGCCAAGCTCTGTCCTGTCTTAGGGTTCTTGCATTTGCTATTCTTTCTTCCTCAAATACAAAAACTTCTCTGATTAAATACCTGTCTATTTGTTTCTGCAATTGTAATGCAACCTTATGTAGCTGGAAATTGTTCCTGTTATTTTCCCAGTACCTAGCACTCAATAGAAATTGTTAAATGAATGAACAGTCTGATGACAAAATCAAAGCTAGCATTCTATATTTTAGAGATGGCCCAGATAAATGAAGTAATGGTGAAGGTTTAGGAAGCTTTCATATTTCTCCAATGCTTGTAATTTTTAAGGGTACTGTAGAACTCATGAGTACTAACTAGTCCATGAAACTTCAGGATATAATGATGAAAGAAATGATACATCTTCTAAGTTGTTGAGAAATGAGCACAAGAGATGTGAGAATTAAAAATTAATCAAAGAAGATAAACAAGTCCATTTAATTCATTAGAATTATTATGCACTTCAGACACACACATTTGCTTTTTTGCTTTTCAACTATGTGTGAGGCACATATGTCATCTCTATTCATGATTGAATAAGTTTTCTTTTTCTTTAAAATTATTTGTATTCTTGGTAATTCACCTAATTCTTTTAACAGTATTTAACTTTTTTTTTAAAGTGAAGTTCCTGTATCTTCTACCTGTATTGAATCTATGTTTAAAAGATAAAATAAAATTGAAGAAAGGAATATTATGTTGTTCTCTATTAGAAAAGAGGCAAAATTTCTAGGTCTTGAAGTCATGTCTAAATGTTTAATTTGATTATTTTTGGTTAATATTTTATCCTGAATTGACATGAAAATATAATGACAGTTTATTTTATCTTACTGATTCACATTTAAATCATATTCTTCATGAAATTAATGTTTTCCTTCTGACATTAAGATGTTCCATGGAAAAATGTAGAAATAAAATCCAGGAAGGGAGTTGGATTCAAAAATTGTTTTTCTACCTGCCCATCATATGCTGAGTGGAAAAATGGGGGTTCAAAGGTTTAATGAGAGAATAGGAGGTTAAGTTCTACCCCTGCCTGGGGAAAGCTTGCTCTGGCAGCAGGGAGATCCTAGGGCCATTGTTGTCCAGGTCACATAGCACAGAGGCATCTTTATTTTTTATTTATTTATTTATTTTTTTAAAGATTTCTTATTTATTTATTTGAGAGAGAGAGAATGAGAGAGAGCAAGCACATGAGAGGGGGGAGGGTCAGAGGGAGAAGCAGACTCCCTGCCGAGCAGGGAGCCCGACGCGGGACTCGATCCAGGGACTCCAGGATCATGACCTGAGCTGAAGGCAGTCGCTTAACCAACTGAGACACCCAGGCGCCCTAGCACAGAGGCATCTTTAAAAGGCTGATGGATTTGCCACTTGCTGGTTACTTGGCCTGGAGTAAATACTCAACACCTCTTAGAGGAACAGTTTATTATAAGGAGCTTGGACTCTTCGAGTCTTGTACCCAAAGGGAAAGAAAATAAAAGAACAAGCTTTCATGGAAAGGAAGCCTAATGTGTGTCTGAGACTATATTTATCCTTTAATTCACACAATACGAGTATCTTCTAAGCACTTTAAAATTCTTAACTCAATTTAATTCTTGTAACAATTTTATGAAGAATGTAGGATCATTAACCTTACTTTGTTGATGAAAAACTAAAGCACGGAGAAGCTAAGCAGCTTTCTCAAGGTCATAAAGCAAGTAAAAAGCAAAAGAAGCATGGACTTGGACCCAGGCAATATGCTTCTGCATTAATGCCCTTGATACTACTCTCTGCTGCTTCTCACCCTGACTTAAAACTGTTGTTCTCTAACAGCGAGCATCAGTAATGCTACCATGGCAGTGAGCATCACCGTGGCAGGAACTGGGTGGGTCACACTCTCAGACGAAATTCATGCCCGTCCTTTGGTAATCCAAGGACTTTGTAAGCTATAGTTGCTGCTTATTTTTATTTTAGTACCTTGAATGATTTTGTTTATTTATATATTTACTTATTTTTTGCCTTTTTAAAATTTATTTTTGTGGTAAAATACACATAAAATTTACCATTTTAACCACTTTTTTTTTTTTTTAAAGATTTTATTTATTTATTTGACAGAGAGAGACAGTGAGAGAGAGAGCACAAGCAGGGGGAGTGGGAGAGGGAGAAGCAGGCTTCCCGCTGAGCAGGGAGCCTGATGCGGGGCTCAATCCCAGGACCCTGGGATCATGACCTGAGCCAAAGGCAGACGCTTAATAACTGAACCACCCAGGTGCCCTCCATTTTAACCACTTTAAGAGTACAGTTCCGTAGTGTTAAGTATATTTACATTGTTGAGCAGACAGCCTCCAGAAGTTTTTCATCTTGCAAAACTGAAACTCTTGTTAAAAAGAAAACGGCACCACTCAAGTTAAAGCCCCATCAGTAAACGAAGACTTAATACCTAACCTAACTACAGTCTCAACCCCCCAGGAATGTAACCTTCAACCAGTCAACCTCTTCCTCCTCTTCCTTCTTCTCTTCCTTCTTCTTCTTTTCCTTCTCCTTCTCTTCCTCCTCCTCCTCCTTCTTCTTCTTCAATGTCTTCTCTCTGCCTTTAAAAATCTTTGTATTGTTTAGCTCAGAGGAGCTCTCCTCTACTTGCTAGATGGGATGCTGCCTGATTCATGAATTGTTTAATAGAACCAATTAGATTTTCACATTTACTCAGTTGAATTTTGTTTTTTAACATGCTATACCCATTAAACAAGTCCCTATTTCCCCCTTCTTCTAGACCCTGGCAACCACCATTGTACTTTCTATCTCTGTGAATTTGATTAATCTAGGTACCTCATATGAATGGAATCATATAATATTTGCACTTTTGTAACTGGCCTATTCATTTAGTATAATGTTCTCAAGGATTCATTCATGTTGTAGCATGTGTCAAAATTTCCTTTCTTTGCAAGGCTGAATATTATTGTATAAAATATGTATATGCCATATTTTGTTTATCCATTAATTCGTTAATGGATACATGGGCTCCTTCCATCTTTTGGCTGTTGTGAATAATGCTGCTATTAATGTGCATATACAAATGAGTTTATTTATTTTAAACATTATTCATTTTATTAATTAGGTTAACATGTCCAGTAACTACTTTTTATTTCTACCTTTTTAACTTTTCTCTAATTTAAAGTTTGTCTATAGTCCAAATTGCATTAGTTATACACACTTTTGCATTCTTTTCAGTGAATATTTTTTTAATTATTATTAGTTTACCTATTTTAGCCTGTTCCATTAGCTTAACTTAATTTCATATATAAAATAAGGAACTTCTACCAGGTAAGAGATTTCATTATGTTTTTCATGAATATGAGGTAAGAGCTGTGTGAATGTTTGAGTCAGATTTTATTTCTTGAGTGTATTTTAAATATATATATTTTAAAACATTTTTTAAAAGATTTATTTAATTTTTTGAGAGAGAGAGAGAGAGAGAGAAAGCACGAGCAGGAGGGCCAGAGGGAGAAGGAGAGAGAATCTGAAGCAGACTCCATGCTGAGCACGGAGCCTGATGCAGGGCTTGAACTCACAACTCTGAGATCACGACCTGAACCAAAATCAAGAGTTGGACCCTTAACCAAATGTGCCACTCAGGCACCCCGATTTTAAATATATTTTATTTAACAATAAGAACACTCAAATGTGACCTAAAACAGATTTAACATAACAAAAATCACCAGTACATTAACCTATGCTGCTAAATTAGCACATTCATTCATAATTTAGTTATTCATCATATGTTTATTGAGCTCCAACTTTATCCCGGCCACTGTGCTAGGTGGTAGGTGAACTAGCAGCCATGGCCCATATCTTCAAAACTTTTTCAGTTCACAGGTGAGCCACATATTAAAAATAAACAGACAGATAAAATACAGAATTGCTAACTGTGATAAGGTCTGAAGTAAATAATAGGTACAGTTAATTAGAATAATGAGTAAGAACTTAATTTAACAAGTGGTGGGGCTGGTGGGGAAAGGTCACTAGGGGCTATGTAAAACTGAGATCTGAAGAATGAGTAGGGTCAATGCCAGGTCAATGTGGGGTAGAGAGTTGTGCTGAATATTTTCCATTTGCACCTCCAGACCCACTCTCCACCTTTCTTCACACTTCTGTTTGTTCTGGGAGGCTGATGTGAATGGACTATAATAGGTACCTCAGTGGTCCTCACTGGAGAATGATTTTGATTACCAGGGGACATTTTGACAATGCCTGGAGACATTTTTGGTTGTCACAGCAAACTAGTGGGATGCTGCTAAACATCCTACAATGCACAAGACGGTGCCCCCTCCCCCCTCTGTAGAATTACAGGTCCAAAATGATGTCAGTATTGCCACAGTAGAGAAGCTCTGTGGAGGGAGGAAGGCAATATCAGGGATTTTGTTCTCCTGGCTCCTTCCCTGTAAAATTATCTTCAGTTTGCTGTGTCTGATGCCTGAAAGGTGCCTGCCCCTCACAAAATGGACAATTCTACCTGACTGTCCTCATTGAATCTAGGAGTGCCGAGCACTATCCCCCATGGTTCCTGTATACTTACTACACCTTTGTAAATAATCTCTTTGTAAAAAAAAAAATCCACCTCAAATTATCCTTTCCAAATGTGCCATCTGCTTCCTGTTGTGGCCTCGAGTGGTATAAGGGTATTCCCAAAAGAATAGCCCTTGGGGCACCTGAGTGACGCAGTGGGTTGATCCGCAGACTCCTGGTTTTGACTCTTGAGTCGTGATCTCAGGGTCTTGGGATTGGGCCCGCGGTGGGCTCCCTGCTCAGTGCAGAGTCTGCTTAAGACTCTCTCTCCCTCTCCCTCTGCCCCTGCCCTCTGCTCTCTCTCTCAAATAAATAAATCTTTAAAAAAAAAGCAAAAGAAAAAAAAATCGCCTGTGTGAGGACTGCAGGAGCTAGAGCCATGGGAGAGAGGTGCTTCTGCTAGAGGCATTGCATAAGGCAGAAAGGAAGGGACACAAGTACCTTGGCTTCTCCCTTTATTCCACCTTCCAGTCTCCTGAAGTGCCTCCCATTGAATGAACTCAATGAAAAGACAGCTAGCAAGGAGAGTCAGATGCTTAACTGACTGAGCCACCCAGGTGTCCCCAGATATCCTGATTTTTATTTTATTTTATTTTATTTTTTTTAAAGATTTTATTTATTTATTTGAGAGAGATTTTTAAATGATCCTGATTTTTAAATGAAATCTTTCCATTCTTAAACTGTGGCAACTAATTATTTTTTTTTTTTTAAGATTTTATTTATTTATTTGAGAGAGAGAGAATGAGAGACAGAGAGCATGAGAGGGGTTAGGGTCAGAGGGAGAAGCAGACCCCCTGCCGAGCAGGGAGCCCGATGCGGGACTCGATCCCGGGACTCCAGGATCATGACCTGAGCCGAAGGCAGTCGCTTAGCCAACTGAGCCACCCAGGCGCCCTGTGGCAACTAATTAAAAAAACATACGCTAGGAACTAAACTGGATTTGACGCCAGGCTCTAGAGTCTAGAGTGATGCGTTTACAACCTCCAACTTATATAAACTAATTGTAAATGAGCTGTAGGTTAGAAGTTTTTAGCTCTGCTTTGGTGTCTGTCTCTCTTTTCTTTTTTAAACTCAGGATTTGTGAACCAGTCCATTAAAAAAATGTATTTTCCAACAACAAAAACGTACAGAATCAGATTTCATGCTGGTAATGACACGTCTGCAGGTGTCATCCATGAGTCAGGGTTGAAAATGTCCAATTCATCGAAATAGCCACATTGTGCTCATTGATCACTTTTACTATATACAAATGCTATAAGTTTGAACCTGCATACTGTGTTTATAATTAATTAAACATTGCTTTACAGATTTTATACATAGAGCTCTGTATGAGATTTTGTTGAGGGAAAGGAGAAAAGATTTCACTTAAAAAATTGAAAACAAGGAGACTAGATGAATGCACTAATGGTTTGTGTTTAGAAAACAGATAACCAGAAGCCTAAAGCTCAGCACTAAACTGGTTAGAAAAGCCGGTTTGTCAGTGGCAGTCCTTATCTATGATTGGCCAGTTCTCTTTGTTAAGACTGGAGCAAAGGCACAATTTAGTGCTAAATTACTTCAAGCAAAGTCAACAAATAATTGGGACATGGTGTCTCCAGAGATGGGTTGATGCCAGGGAAATCAGACTTACATAAAGGAGTGGCAATTATAAAATTGGAAACTTGAAGCCATATATAATAGATCTTGATCAAATCACATTTTAAGAGAAAATGAAAAGAAACCAAATGACTCCCATCCCCAGCAAATGTATTCATGCCCACCAAGATTTTTACACTCTGGAAATGCCTTCCGTAGTAGAGTTGTGATGCACATAGTCAGAGATTTAAGTTTCATCCCTTTCAGATCTTAACGTAGTAATGTGTCCATTAGGCTCTGTCTTAAGGAAGACTCTTTGGTTTCTAAGATGAACTCTAATTCCTTAACATGGGAATTAAGCTGTCTGTTTTCTGCTTTTCCATCAAGCCCCAACTCTTACCACACAAGCACTGCCGCTCTTCTGTCCCTGTGCTCTTGTGCTCCAACCTTACTTCGTTACTTTTCATTATTGGAACTCACTGGACTGTTCCACTACCCTGAACGCGTTTATATTGCTTCTTCCTTTTGGACAGTTCTTTTAAGCCGACATTCACCTGTTATTCCGTTAAATCTTTCCTACCTGATAGGTGGAACTGTTTTCTCCTTTGTGGTTTTACGGTTTCTGCATTGCCTGTAGCAATTCATGGAACACGTTTCAATTCCGCCCCAGGCTTCTTGAGGGCCAGGTCTATGAGAGATGTACGTGGATCTCTCCTATGCCTACAGTTGTCCCATCCCGGTCCCAGGTACAAAAGAAGTTCCAAATAGATGTTTAGTGACTGAATAATAATCTTCTTTCACAGAATTTTCAAGGATGTCAGAGTAAATGTGTAAGATTGTTGCACTTAGTCATTTACCAAATATTTATCCAGTGTACCTGCCACATGTCAGTTATTGTTTGGGTGTTGAGGATACATCAGTAAGCAAAACATTGTTCCATCCTCATATATTTTAGAGGGGAAGACAGGAAATAAACACATAAACATTTAATATATCAGGAAGGGGTAACTGCTGTACAGAAAAACATGGGCACTGAACAAGGGATAGAGGTGATGTGGGGCACTATAGTAAGCAGGCTTGTCAAAAAGTCCTCACTAGAGGACCTTTCCAAGAGTTCTGAATGAGGTGAGATACATATAACACACATATTTTAAGGAAGAGAGTTACAGACAGAAGGAACAGCGAGTGCAAAAGCCACGAGGTGGAAGCATTCTTGACTCGTCTGAGAAATAGCAAAGTCAGTGCTGGCTGGAGGGGGAGAGAGGGTAGAGAATGAAGTCAGTGAAGGAGCCAGGAGTCAGAGCATGACGGGTCTGGGCGGCCATAATAAAGAATTTGCATTTTATTCTCAGTGTGTCGGGAGCCACTGTGTGTTTTGCATAGGGAAGAGACAAGATACAATTGATCGTTATGGTTTCTTTGGGAAGAATAGACCATAAGTGAGCCTGAAGGGAAAGGTGCGGGACTGTACTAGTTTTTCTATGGTTGCTGGAGCAAAATACCACAAAGTAGGCAGCTTTAACAACAGAAACTTATTGTCTCTCAGTTCTGGAGGTCAGAAATGTGAAAGCAAGGTGCCAGCAGGATTAGTTTCTTCTGTGGGCTGGGAGGGAAGGAGCTGTTCCAGACCTCTTTCCTTGGCTTGTAGATAGCTGTCTTTTCCCTGGCCACTTCAAATATCTTTTTTTCTATGCATGTCTGTCTGTGTCCCAGTTTCTCCCTTTTGTAAGGATACCATGTCCCTAATGGACTAGGGACCCACCTGTATTGGATTTGGGGTTCAGTCTACTCCAGTGTGACCTTATCTTAACTAATTACATCTGCAAACCATCTGGACTGTATTTCTGAATGAGGTCACATTCTGAGGTACGGGGGGGTTGAGACTTCAACACATCTTTTTGAGGGAACACAAATCAATATATGACAGAAACTTAAAACCATTTGCTCCTTACATTGCTTATATGTGATTGTTGTTTTGATTTACTGATTCATTCATTATTCATTCATTCAACAAAAATGCATTGAGTGTTTACCAGGAACTCTCTGGGTATGGTGGATACTTAATAGTATCTGACTAGACCCAAAGATGAGTCTTAAGACTATCCAAGGAGAAAAAAAGGGAATCATTTCCTTTATTATGGAATATTTTCCTTTATATTGAGAGATGACTGGAGTTTGACTGGATAGATCTCAATTCTACTAGCTGAGTGTGAATTATATTTCATCAATAGAGTGAGATAATGCCCAGAATAGAATAAATGTTAAAGACCATAGCCTGATGCTTGGCATATAGGAGACATTCCATGTTGTGTTAAACTGTTGTGGAACTGAGGGAATTAATTTATATTTATATCCACTGTATTAGAATGAAGACAAGTTCACAGCATTTATTACAGAAAATTGTGTGTGAAAAGGAAAACTCACTTCTGTTTTTCTCTTATTACACTCACAATACTTCATGAGTCACTGTTATAACTTTGTGTGACCCTGACCAGTATAACACTGGTGTCACTTCTGATGCCAGATGTGTGGATTTTTCCCTCACAAAAGCGATTCTCTGACACCAACCTGTAATTCAATTCAATTCTGACACCAACTGGAGTTAGTGCAGACCCCACAGATTAAGGGCTCAGCCCGCAGACTGCCCCCCTCTTTAGATACCAATCACAAGTAGTATGTTCCCAGGTTTCTCATGACTTCTAACTTGGCTACAAATCAGAGGTTTCCATGACCCCCTCCTTGGATTCTATAATTTTCTAGAACAGCTCACAGAACTCAGGGAAACACATTTGCCAGTAATGGTAAGCTCTCTGAATTCCATATCCTTGGGATTTTTATGGAGGCTTCATCAAATAGGCATGAGTGATCATTAACGTAATCTCTAGCCCATTTCCCCTTCCCAGGGTATAGAAGATGGGGGTGAAGTTCCAAGCTTCTAATAATGGTTTAATCTTTCTGGTGACCAGCCATCACCCTGAAACCATCCAGGAGCCTCCCGAGTCTCTTCATTAGAACAAAAGACGCTCTCTCCTAAATCCCAGGAAATTCCAAGGGGTTTAGGAGCTCTGTGCCAGGAATGGGTAGGGGGCAGGGAGAAAGGCAAAGACCAGTATATATGTTTTCTATTATTTCACAGTGTGCATTTCTAAGGTTTCCCTCAATCACCCCAGCTAGAAATAATCTTTTCCCCAAACTTCCATTGCTTTATTCCCACTGCTCTACCGAATTAGCAGTTTTAAAAACCTTGCTTTATGATTATTCGTATTCATTTCTAGTAAAACATTGAGTCCCTTCAATGAGCAGAAGCAATATCTGAATAAGTTTGTCCTTACCGTGTACAGTAGGTATTCAATGAGTATTTGTTGACTGGATGAATATTTGTTTGTATTTGTGTGTGTGTATACATGCATTCATAATACCATTGCATTTCATTTCTATAGATGATGTCTCCAATAAAAGTATACAGCTGTGTTTGAAAGACTACTACCAATATCTTTTCTACATTGCTTATAGGAGGTGGGTTTTTGGTTTAGGGACTGTAGCTATTTGAAGAGACTGAAGCTTTGTCTTTTAGATTCACAGTTGGCTTAAAATCTTTGCTGAAAAAAGAGCAGTCACATTTTTTATAGAGGAATATCAGGTGTTCTATTAGCTACTGCTATTTCTCAGCAGTTCACAGCCATGCCATGTTTTTATTTTTTTAAAGATTTTATTTATTTATATGACAGAGAGAGAGACAGCAAGAGAAGAAACACAAGCAGGAGGAGAGGGAGAGGGAGAAACAGGCTCCCTGCAGGGAGCCCTATGCGATGCGGGGGCTCGATGAGGGGGATCGATGCGGGGGCTCGATCCCAAGACCCTGAAATCATAACCTGAGCCGAAGGCAGACGCTTAATGACAGAGCCACCCAGGCGCCCCTCATGCCATGTTTTTAAAAAGCTGTGCTACACTACATCTTAGAAGGGCTTCTTCTGCTTTCTTATTTGGGGGTTTCTCTGCTTCTGCTTAAAAGGTTATATTGCCCTAACTGCCAATTCTCCATATGCACCAAAAAGGCAACAGTAACAATAGGACATTAGTGTTCTGATTGAGTGGGAGAAAAGACCTTCCTATTGGATGATACTACTTTTATAACTTAAGTTCACTAACATTTTTCCCCCCTTAACCTCTCAATGTAGAGACTTCTGTCAGATATGTATGGATTTAAATCCTGACTCATCTAGTTTTTAATCATGTGATCCTGGACAAATTATTTAAACTCTCTTTATGTCATAATTTTCTTGTCCATAAAGTAGGGATAATAATCTTACCTACCTAATAAAAATCTGAAAAGAAAAATAAACCTCCCTATGTGATGGGAGAGTAGTGAGGACTGTAGTGATTTAGCATGAGCCCAAGCACACAGTGGATGATCAACAAATGTTAGTGAGATAATGATCAAGAGATGCAGTGAGATTAGATCTGATGTCTGTAAATGTAGCCAAGTGCCTGATACAGAGTATCCTTTCAATGGATAGTAGCTAAAATGATAACAAGGATGTCTATGATGATATTGGTGATAACAATGATAAAAATGGTAGCAACTACGACTTTATTATTATAAGGTAATATATATTAAATGACTTAGAAAGTCAGAACTGACTCTAGCAGTGGCTCCTATTCTCCCTGACTTATATTTTCATTTATAGGGCAAATGTTTGGTTTGGATCTTTTGCCTCATAAGACAATCTGGTTGAAGAGTTTCCATTTCTCCCAGTACTTTCCTTTTCCCTTCAACTAGAATGTTATCTCTTTACTCTCATCCAAATATTATATATTTTTTCCTTACTTTTAAGTCTATTCTCCTTAAATCCCAACTGTCCAAATTGTATTCATTGCTCAAGAATCATCTTAAGGCTCTCTTTTACGTTTCTTATCATTATCATGTAATGTAGACCTAATATTTTATAGATGAAGAAACTATAGTAGAGAGAGCTCCTATCTACCCAACTTCTCTTGGGTAGTTAGTTAGTCATTGTGGAATCAAAACTTAGATCTGCATTTTTATTGGACTGTGCTGCTTCTCAACAGATACAGGATTTGAGATCCATGTTTTCAGCAGGCATGCTCATGTGGAGGACTTCCCTCTCTTAACCAGAGACTTCATTTTTTTAGCCTACATTTAGGGACTTATTTATAGATTTTTTTTTTCTTAAGTGGGTCAGTCTTGACTCTGCAGTAAGATAATGAGCTTATTTTTAATAGGTACCATCTCTTGGACTTCCTTTCTAAATCTCTAACACATTGCTTTGTACTTATATGCTACTCAGTGATTTGCTGGTTGAATTGATTTTAATTAAATTATAAGAATATCACAGAGCTCCAATAACTGTACCACTTTTTGCTTAGTCTTCTTGATTTGATTCTCTATTTCTTATGAAAGAGTATATCTCTGAATATCTGCTGACCAAGTAGTTGAGTTTTCTCTGGGAAATTTCCAGTGAGAATTGCTGATGTCTTGAATAGTTTCTCAAGTGTAGATTGGCAGGTAGGCTTAAATTCTTTCAAGTTTATTATTAGTTCCATAGTACTGTTTCAATACTGCCAAGTACCATATGATCAATTGCATCTCCTCTTGTGTATATACTTTAAGAGCATCATCAAGCAACAGAAGATGAATGTTTCTGGGGCACTGGACAATGTCCATAGTTTTCAAAATTATATTAGGAAATTTAAATTTAAGTGTGGGTTATATCTTTCTTGTTGCAGATAGATTCAGTTGAATGGTCAATATTTATTAAGTGGCTCTCATATGCTAATGGATGTGCCGGGCACAGTCATATACATTACTTAATTTGATTCTTGCAAAAATTCTGTGAAGTGAATGTCATTCTATCTATTATGTCAATGCCTAAATTGGGAAATGGAGAGGCCATGTGATTTGTTCAAGTTATACAGACAGGAAACAGCATAGCTACAATCTAAACAAAGTCTGTTGATGAGTCCAATACCCTTTTCACTAACTATACATATTCCAAATAAGACTTAAAAGTATTTATATATTGTTTAAAAATTTAAAAAATATCCTATACATATACCAGATACATATTAAATTTATACTATCATCACTGCTATATCTTCATGAATTTAGACAATTTTGAAAGTTGGATTCCTATTTCCCTGTTGCCCTCTTGAATATAACATTCCAATGAAGGTTAAATGGCATGCCTAGGATACTCTAAGAATTTTTTTTTTGTTATAACTTGAAAATCCAGCAAGCATAAGCTATATATACAAGTTTATGCTGATGATTATTTTGTTTAAAAATAGAAGACCAAATATACCAAATCCTGTAATGTATTATTAACTCTGATTACTACTCTTTTGATCACCTGGTACTATAACCATGTGTTACTATTACTTATACTATTGTTCTATTGCACAGACCCAGGATTCACTAACTAATGAATGATTGCAAAAATCTTCTCCTATCATGTTTAAAAATAGGCTCTCTAATTTTGGGAAATTTTGTTTAGTGGTGATAGAGGATCTGTATTCATTAAAAAATATTATTAACCTTTTATTTTAAATTTTATTATGAAAGTTTGGGCTTGTATTTTCTCTCTTGGCCTGCCTCAGTGACCATCTTTTGAGCATTGTGATAGCAAGTCAGAATCAGAGGTGAGAATAGCCCTTTTAGAAATCCTACCATTGAGACAGAAAACATGGATGGACCTTAGGGTATTATGCTAAGTGAGGTAACCAGAGAGAGAAAAACAAATACTGTAAGGTATCATTTAGAATTGGAACCTAAAAAAAAAAGTTGAAATCATAGAAACAGAGACTAGGAAAGTGGTTGTCAGGTGCTGGGGGATGGGGGCGGGGGATAGAATAGGGCGAGATTGGTAAAAGGATATGTACACACTTTCGGTTCTAAGATGAGGTCTGAGGATCTAATGTGTAACATGTTAACTGTAGTTGATAACACTATATTGTACAGTTAAAACTTGCTAAGAGAGTAGGTCTTGAGTGTTCTTACCACCGCCCCAAAGGTAAATATGATATGTGAGGTGATGGACGCAATAATTAACTTGATGAGGGGATCTTTTCACAATGTACATGTATATACCACATCATCACTTTGTACACCTTACATGTCTTACAGTTTTATTTGTCAAGTATACTTCAATAAAGCTGAAAAAATGAAAAGAATACCCTTTTAATGAAGATATGAATTGCTGCAAAGTGGTAAGAAGTTGAATTTCTAGACCAAACTCAAATATAATCCATGGTATCTTGATGCTTTGGTCATGTTTCTAAGGCATGGCAGTAAAGTAAGGATAAGGAAAATTGGAATTGCTATAGCTGTGCATGGATTGAAGTGTGGATAAACCTGAGGATGTCTGGCAAGAAGAACAGTTTCTTTATCTCACAAACCAGCTTCTGCTGGAATCTAAGAAAAGGCATTTTTCTATTAGCATAGTTGTTCAAAAGACAAATACTCTAATTAGATTTTTTAAGCTGTTGCTACCTGAGGAAACTGAAGCTTCTTTGGTATTATTTATAACTAGAATTCGCCACCCTTCCTTTATTATTGTAAACTAAATCCAGACTTTCAAAAAAGTCTACCAGGATACTGAAAAGCTGTGTATAACTACTGTTTTCTTTGTAGCAGATATTCTGCATTTACAAAGTATGTTTAACCACAAAGGGACATAATTTGGCTAGTTATGGTGTTCTTAGTGAAAAAAAATGAATGCTTTTATAAACTTAATAAAAGTTGGTTCAAAGTACATTTTCTGCCATTGAATTCTAACAGTTGTGATCTATCCACTAGGAAAACCTTTCAGCAGACCAAGCTTATCTACTTTCTTTTGATGTGAATGCAGTTGTTTTCCGAATGTAAAATTGACTTTTAAGAAAGCAGATTATTAAAAGTGAGTGCAGCATGACATTGTATGTTTGTCAAACCCCATAGAACTGTACAATACAAAGAGTGAACCCTAGTATAAACTATGGACTTTAATGGATAATAACATATCATTATTTGGATCATCAATTGTAACAAACTTACCAGACTGATACAGGTTGATAATAATAGGGGAAACTGTTTGTGGGGAGGGAAACAGAGTTTGTGGGAATTCTCTGTACTTTTCTGCTCAATTTTTCCGTAAACCTAAAACTGCTCTGAAATATGAAGTCTATTAATTAAAAAGAAAAATGATACTTTCTCCTTCTATGACATTGATCACAGTTTACTCTCATTAGAAACCATTACTATTTTACTTTATTTTTTATTGAGGTGTAATTGACATGCGTTACATTCATTTCAGATGTACAATAAAATGATTAGTATATATTACAAAATAATCACCACAATAACTCTAGCCAACACTTATCACCATATATAGTTACAGAATTTTTTTCTTTTGACAAGAACTTTTAAGATCTACTCTCTCAGCAACTCTCAAATATGCAATGCAATTATAGTCGGCATGCTGTTTGTTACATCACCATGACGTTTATTTTATAACTGGAAGTTTAACCCTTTTGCCTCTCTTCACCCATTTCACCCACTCCCCACACCACCTCTGGCAACCACCAATCTGTTCTCTGTATCTATGAGTTTGGCTTTTTTTTTTTTTTTTATTCCACATATAAGTGAGATCATATGTTATTTATCTTTCTTTGACTTATTTCACTTAGCATAATGACCTCAAGGCCCATCCATGTTGTTGCAAATGGCAAGATTTCATTCTGTTTTATGGTTGAATTATATATGCCACAATCCATTCATCCACTGATGGACACAGGTTGTTTCCATATCTTGGCTGTTGTAAACAATGCTGCAGTGAACATGGGGGTACAGATATCTTTTCAAGTTAGTGTCTTTGCTTTCTTCAGATAAATACCCAGAAGTGGAATTGCTGGATCATATGAAGAACCATTTTTTGAGTTCACCATCATGGCCATGGTAAGCTGTTGGCCTTGTGTTTCCCATCCAAACAGAATAATAAAAGATATTAATTATAAGCTTCATTTGAGAATTTATTTTAAGATATAAATTTTGATTTAATTTTGAGAAATTTAGTTTTTTTTAAACTTCCAGTTTTCTCAGGGCTTTTAATTTAGTAATACGAAATACAATTTTCCAAAAGGGAGATATTGACTGCAGCATCTCTGAAACTTTTAAATTATGAAATAGTTTTGCAAAGGACTAGTGTTCCCCAAGTGGAAGCATCATGAAAAATACATGACTGACTCTCTGAGAGAAGACATTATTATATATCTTGACAGAGATATCTGAATCAACACTGACCCTCTGCATTCCCCACATATTTATTCACTCACCCAGTTCTACTGATTTATCTTTCATAATTTTGCTTGTGTTTACCAAACCATTTGCATCCTCTTGCCACCATCTTAATTCATTGCATAATAATCTAATTGTTGAAAGTGTAGCTAGGTGACACTCCTCTTTAGCAACACCACTGTTATAACTAATTCTTGACTTCTTCCTTTTGTAACTTTTGAAGCTGGGACCTTTAATCCTCATCTGAGGGTTCAAGTCCATTTTAGACTTTGGGATAGGATGATCAACCTTCCTGGTTTGCCTGGGACCAAGGGGTTTCCTGGTATGTGGGACTTGCTAATACCTGGGAAGTTTCTGGCAAATGGGAATGAGTTGGTAACCCTACTCTAGGACCAATTTTGATAAGAGATCTTAGTGTAGTAGTTGGTTTTACTGCTAAGCCCCCATGAATGCACTTGGACTTGGATTCAGAAATGGAATTGTTACTCCAATTTCACTGGCTTGATTCCTTTGTGTTCCCCGATTCCAGAGTCCCTTCCCATTTACTGTTTGGAAAGCCAGTTCATCAGTACCTTCATTTCCTCCAGAGTCTTGAGTCCTGACACTGAATGATAGTTCCTACAGCAGAACCTAAGGATCTGCTTCTTGCCAGGCTTCTCTGAAAAATCTGTTTTTTAATGTCTGAATTCTTATTTCTTATTTGTTAGGTAAACCTCAATTATCTGCTTCACTTTGGAGGGTTTGCTAGATCTCTTAAGGTCCTATTGACACTGATTGTGGCTTTTCCTTTTGCTGGGTTTGCTTGGGTCTGCAAAGTCAAGATTCAAGGTATGGGATCAGATTTGCAGGTTTAGGAGGAATTCTAACTTATTGCTCATAGCAATTTTCTTCTTCTTGGGTATTGGCTTATTATTATTTTTAAACAGTGGCTCAATTTACGTAGAGTGAAATGCACTAATCTTAGGAATTACACTTTGAGGAGTTCACTTTGAGGACAAATGCTTACACCTATGTAGTAACTTACACCTCTATCAAGATGCAGAACATTTCATCACTACAAAAATTTCCCTTTTGCGCTCACCACAATCGTCAACCTTGTGGCTCCCACAGGCAGTCTGATTTCCATCACCATAGAACAATTTTGTTTGTTCTAGAACTTTATATAAATGGATTTATAAAGTAAATGCTCTCTTTTGTCTCATTTTTTTCCACTTAGCATGTTTTTGAGATTCATCGATGTTAGTGCATGTTTCAGTACTTCATTTTGAAAATGTAATATCACAAAGTTTTCATTTATAAGTGAAAGGAGAGCTCCCTGTTTAGAGAACAAGAAATATTCCTTCAAGTCTTCAGTCCTACTGCAGTCTACAAACATGCTATTAAATAAATAAAGTTGTATATAAGAAATACTAAATACAACTCTGTGCTTTTGAAAATAAAGAACTCACATTTATTTATTCACTTAAAACTTTTCTTTCAAAAACCTTTATGATTGATAGTACTGATAGAATTCATGTCAGACTTCTAGATTAAATAGTTTCATTTGAATACCCTTTGAAAAGAGTTTAAAGCAGTTAATGTTTAAATATTAAATTTGTAACAGAAGTTACCTGCTTTAATATTGGATATCTCAAAACTTAACTCTCCCTAATAATATTTGAGATAAAAAGTTTGATAGCTGATAAAAAAATTATATAGCCTTACTGATCACCTATCAAGTGTAAGAAGATATGACAGACTCCTGGAAAAGGGAACTTTCAGGGAAGACAATGAATACTAAGAAAGATTAAGTTACAGTCAAGTTTGAGGTAGGATACTACATAGTCATAAAATTAGAGTAATGCAACATATAGTATGGTAAATAACAAATGAAAGGGAGGAGATACTTTTGTGGGAGTTCATGTGGTGGGTACAACTATGCATAAGTAGAGTGCCTGCCAAATACAATGATGTCAGTAGGTATCTGCTCTTTTTCTTTCTCTCTTTTGATTAAAATTGTGTTCTGGGAGGGAAGGGAGGCTCTAAAACATACTGTGTTGGATTGAGAAATTGCAGTAGAGCTTTACATTAGGATTATCTTTTGAGGGCTTTAAGTAAATAGTTTTTGTTTTATCCAATCAGGAATGGGATCTATTTAGTGTTGATTTTTTAAAAGCCAACTTGTATTAAATGACCTAATTTGAGGAAATTAATTTTTCTATAGTGTATAGACTAGACCATTTTGATCATCTAAATATTACTGAAATGAGTAGGTTGAGAATTAAAGCTCGAAATAGTAAAATCCACCTCCAAATCCACAAGCAATGTTGGTATCTATTATTCTTGGTAAATTGTGCCATCAAGAATTGATACCTAATGGAAGAAAATGGTTGGTTTTAACCTATTCGTAGTTGACATTCTTTTTTATTGCTGAATAGTATACCATTTTATGAGTATATCATAATTTGCTTGTTCATTCTCCTGTTGATACACTTTGAGTTGTTTCTAATTTTTACCAATTACAAATAAAGCTGGCATACAACATTTATGTACAGGCTTTTTTTTTTTTTAATGGAAATATGTTTCTATTCTCTTGGGTGACTATGAATAGAATTGTTGAGTCATACTGTAAGTATATGTTTATCATTAAAAAAACCCTGACAAGCCATTTCCCAAAGTAGTTTTACCATTTTATACTCACACCATTAATGAAGGAGAGTTCTGGTTTCTCTATATCTTAGCCAATATTTAGTGTTGTTAGTCTTTTTTAATTTTAGCCATTTTTATGGGTGTAAAATGGCATTGATTGCAGTTTTAATTTGCATTTCTCTGATGACTAATAACACTGAACACTTTTTAATGTACTTATCGACCATTTATAAATCTCCCTTGTCAAGTGCCTGCTCAAGACTGACCATTAAACACAATTGTTTTTATCATTGAGTTGTAGGATATTTTTATATAATCTAGAATTTGTATTTGAATTTGTGAGTATCATATAATAGTATCAAGAGTATTTTCAGATGTTTGTCAAGACTATTTTCTTCTAGTCTGTGGCTTGTCTCTTTCATTTTCTTAATGGTGACTTGGATAAGTGGAAGCTTTTAATTTTGATCAAGTCTATTTTTTTTCTATTATGTTGCTTTCTGTGTCCTGAGAAATCTTTGCCTACTCCAAGATCAGAAAGTTATTTTCCTTCTAAAAGATGTATTTTATTTTTTTTTTAAAGATTTTATTTATTTGACAGAGAGAGACACAGCGAGAGAGGGAGCACAAGCAGGGGGAGTGGGAGAGGGAGAAGCAGGCTTCCCGCCGAGCAGGGAGCCCGATGTGGGGCTCGATCCCAGGACCCTGGGATCATGACCTGAGCCGAAGGCAGACACTTAACGACTGAGCCACCCAGGCGCCCCTAAAAGATGTATTTTATTCTAATAGCTTTATAGATTTTAGCTTTTATGTTTCAGTGTATAATATATCTCTAATTTTTGTGTTTACAATGTGAGGTAAGAGTTGTGTTCATTTTTTTCTTCGTTGATATCCAGTTATTAAAAATTGACTTTTACTATCAAAGCTTAGAATATAATAACTTAAAAGCCTGAATGCTAATTATATTGTACTATAAAGTTGTTTGGCTAATCAATACATATTTTTGCTTGAGACATAGTTTTCTTGTAGGTAGAACCATTGCCAAGACTAACAGTAATCAACTGATTCCTGTTGAACTTGAAATTAGAGTAAAGCAACATCAAAAACCTTGTCTTGGCCAATAGACTAAAAAGACAGAAAGACTCATATAAGACTTTTGTTCTAGATTCCCTCCTGAATAAAATAAGAGCAGCAACAACAATGAAAACAAAACCTAATGTAGTCCCAAACAGTTTTATGATGTTTTAGTGTCTACAATCACTGCTTGGTTTATATCTGTCGCATATTATATCTTTTCTGTTATCTTCTGGAAGCAGCTCCTTATTCATGTAAATATGCTAGTTCTAGAACAATGCACAATGGTATAAAACTCAGCATTACTTGGTTTAAATGGACAGAAACCCACCACAAAGTTCTTTAAGAAAAAAGGAATTTGGTTAGATAATGTAACTTGAGAAGTCCAAGGGCTGAGGCTGGTTGGGCCAAATGTGAATTGAAAATTTTCCTTATGTAAAGAAAATATTTTAAAAAGGTTAAAAGAATTTGGTAATTTTTTAAAATAGTGGAAGTGGTTAATTGCCCTCATCCTAAAAAAGTATTATTTGTAGATGCTAAAACTGTATGGAGACTTAAAAATATACTCTAACAGGCAAAAGCAGGGCAATTTACTTACATGAAATAGAGATATTTGCCCCCAATAGTAATAATACAGTTTGTATCGGTTTTCCAGAGAATAATCTGCAATAATAATAATAAAAAAGAACCCCTGGTTTGTTAACTCAGATTAACAGTATTTTTTTCCCACATTCTAATTGCAGTCGAAGAATCAGTTTGTTGAGTTTGGTGTAGTGGGTATTTATTTATGATTTTTATAAAAACCAAGGAACCAGAGCGGAGGAACAGTGCTGTGCAAATGACCTCTGGGGTCCAGCTGGGGCTCAGATGCTCACTTCTCTGCTGAGGTTATTACCATCCCTGTTTGTTTTGACATTTAGACTACAAGTCTCACTTTGTGCTGTTTGCAAAAAGCGGAGCTAGTTGAAAAGCAGCGATTGACTGTATTTCTCACGGTGTTTTGGCCTGCGGGCGTTTGTGCCTCAGCCCTGCTGTGCACAGGGCCGGGGCTGCATGGAGCGGATTGTTCCTCCGGGTTGTGCCGACGGGCTGCTGATGTAGTTCCTGAGAGTGGCGGCCAACGAACCCCATTCCTTTCCATTTTGCCTGGTCCTCATTTCGCCGGAAAACACAGTAGCTGTAGCCGCACATAGACTTTTTCCTCTTTCCCTTTCCCCCTCCCACCCCTCCCTAGACCTCTCTGGGCTTTGACGTCATGTGCGCTCCTTTCGGTTGCCATAGCAGCCCCATTCCCCAAGCCCTCTGTTGGTCTCCTCTGGTAGGTTCCACAATGGTACAGGCAGCATCACGCTGCACAATGGTTTCCAGGCAGTGAAAGAGGGTGATTCAGCAAGCCACTCTTCTTCTTTTTTTTAAAAAACCTCCCCTTCTTTTTTTATTTTTATGGGGGTGGGTGGTGCTTGTTACATGCTTACCTTTTTCTTTTCTTTTTTCATTTTTACAATTTTCCTTTTTTCTCCTCACCCCTCAATTCCTAGGGGCTTGAGTGACTTTAAGATTGGGTTTTTGTGGAAATCACCTGTCTATCATTAATTTTAAACAATTTCCCCACCTCCAAAGAATCTATTCCTTATTACAATTTGGAATGTGTTAATGAAAAACAAATAGGGAGGATTTCTGGGGCAAACACTGCTGGATCAGGATCGTAGTTCTCAAGCACGGAATGGTAGGTGGCTCTTTGCTCCTTCTGGGTTCTAACCTGTTTTTTGGAGGGTGGGGTGATGCCTATTGATTGCTCCTGGTGGGATGGGAGAGTGAGCATGGGAAAAGTGGGAGAGATGGGGTGGAAAGCAGGTTCATGAAGTGAAGTACCTCGGAGGCAGGAAGCCACCAGCCTTTCCTTCTGTGTGGAGCATCTCTCCCCAGACTTGGGCGTTTGGAAACCTTCCTGTTTGGAGTGAGGGTTGGCAGAGGGTGGGAGGGAGATTTCTTATTGTGACCAGGGGTTTTTAGACCAATGCAGAGCTACAGAAGGGAAGAGAAAAACAGCGGGGGAGAGAGGGAGGGAAGGGGGGGTGGAGAGAGAGAAAGAGAAAGAGGCAGAGAGACAGTGAACAGCTGTGCTTGTTAGAAGTGCTGACCTCAGTCTTATATCTAAGAAATGCTCTGGGTTCCATAAAACATTAAAAAATCATGTCTTTACGTGTGCGTTTATGTTTACTTCCTGAGAGGTGTAATTTAAATAAATATTTTGGAACATATTTATTTTTAGTAGGAAATGGTATTTATATATTTTAGTTGCAAAACTAATGACATTACTCTTGCAGAGACATTCTAGGCTAAATTCAGGCCGGGGAGAGGACCACAGGACAGGGGTCAGGTTAGAGATGAGAGGAAACATTGGCACTGCAGTCGCATAGGTAAGGGGTCCCTTTAAGAAAGTGATCTCCTCGTCATAGCAGGCAGCATTTTTTGTTAATGGCAGGGTTCCCATATTCTTTGCTGGGATACTGTGTCCCCTAGAAATGTCAGAGCTCTTTTGGGAAAAAAAAATATCAGAAACGAGCACGGCAATATACTTATCAGAATTTATGTCTTTGTGCCTGCAGCAAAATAAATGTGATTTATTGGAAAAGGTTCAAGTACATCAAGGTTAGAGATATTTCAAGAAAAAATTATATATGTATTTTTTTCCCTCTACCTTTCAATCTAGAGGCTGTCTCTGCTTTTACCTTCTAACACATAACTTCCGAGGTACTGCCATTTAGCTGCAGAAAAAGAATGGCTTATCCCATGGCAGGAGGCTCTGAAGGAATCACAGGGCTGTTCACATGGCTGTCTTTGCTGCAGAGCCTGACAGGGACTGTACAGCAGCCCTGCGTGCCGCTGGGGTGTTCACGGTAACTTTCATGAACAAACCAGAAAGAGGCAGGCTAAGTCATGGGACAGGCCACAGTTCAGATGGAAGGAAAATAAGTGCACTTAGCGTTGCTAGCCCAAGTTCCGATTTCTCCCTCTGTCCCTCGTCTGCTAGCTGTCAGACCTCGGAAGATCTCACAGAATGCTGATCAACGTATCAAAAATGGTTGCAGGAATGACCACCTCTCTCAGAGAGGCTTCTGTACACGTTCTACCTTAGGTGAGCCTACGTGTTGTCAATACAGATAGTGATGCTCGTGAATGAGCTCACAAGCTTCTGACTCTACTTTGGAACTGTTGGATTTTAGGGGCCAGACAGCTTGGATAGAGCAGTTTTGCTGCCTCTGGCACGAATCCCCTTTCCTGCCTCCATGTCACTCTTAATTGACATAAAGTACTGGGCTAGCTTATTTTATTACACAGAGCAAACTGGATTTTCTCTTCCCCATAACGGAACTAGCAAATCAGATGACAAAGGTGGTATGACCTTAGATATGAAAGAGTCTTCGTGCTTCCTCATCTGCACATCACTCCCTCCTGTTGTAGAGTAGCTTTAATTTGATGGGCTCCTGGTGTTACAGAATCTTTGCAGTTCTGGTAAAAAAAAAAAATTCTTGATGATGAGGCAGTAAGAAATCATATGTAGAGTGGAAAAATCAGCTGCCTCCAGCTTCCTGCTTGCTTGTCCCAGAACAGCATCTGCTGTTGGGAGGAGTGTGTTTGTCATGCTGGAAGGGGATGTTTGTGAACAGATCCCAGAGGGACCGAGTGTGTTTTGCTGTCATTGTCTGGTACGTCTGCACCTATTAGTATTTAATGGTTTAATAGGACGTGGTCAATGTTTTTCAAGGTTAGAATGAACTGAGACTCGATTGTGGATGCTATAAAATAAATGTATATTTTTAAGTTGCAGGAAAATTCATAGGATTTCCCTGGTTAGTATATCTTATAGGGATATCATAAGCAAAAGGGATCTGCCTAACCTCAGTAATGTGAAAAAACCTCCCATGTTTAAAGATAAAGCATCCCATATTTAAAGGTTTTTTTTTTTTTTTTTAATTTTTATTGTGGCTTTATGTATATGAATCTATGTCTTCGGATGTAATCTTAGTGAAAAAGTCTTTTAATACTGATGATAAAAATAAAGACAAATTGGGGGCTTTCTTGTTTGTTAAACATGGGGGCAGGTGCTCTCCCTTCCTGCTCTAGTTCTGGCCTCAGGTCACATTTGGAGCTAAAAGACTTTGCATGGAATTGGTGTGTGCAAATCCAATGATAGCTTAGTTGCTTATGAGAATAATGGGTCTCAAAGCAAGGGAGTCTTCCTTCAATTAGAAGAAGAAATAAACAAATTAACACTTAAAAGTCGTTCTCCATTGCAGTTACTATTTTCTCTGGCAGTCTCCTTTAAGCTTTTGGTTGGACATTGCAACACTTAAGCAAAAAGAGGCGCAAAGTGTCTAGTAATGACAGAAAGGAGTACAAAGCTGTATTTGCTGCAGGCTGAGTATTTCCTCCCCACCACACATGCATCTCTCACACCTTCCTCTGAGGACCATGGACTTGGATAAAGTTGGGCCTGTAGACTACTGGGGGAATGCTTATTGGTAAAGGAGACCAAGATCCATTTATTTCTTTAGTATATTAAATATATTTATTGCATTATATAAGTCTGAGATGAGGCACTGCTGCTGATTCAGATGAAAGATCATGCTGCATATTGATTATTTCTCTTTGAAAGAGAAAATGTAATTGAGAATTGGAGCTTGTATTTTAGAAATTTACCTATCTGTACATATTTTCATAGCAAAGTTTTAAGGTTTTGACTGAAGATTTTTCAGTTGGGTACATTTTATCCTTATGAGAAAATCAAGGCAAAGAGGGGGAAAGTGAAAAATGTGTATGTTTTAGGTACTATCTTACTCCCTCCCCCCCATTTCTTGTTGTGAATCTTGGTAGAAACTCTAAATGGAGAACTCAGGTGATACTGAAAATCCTTAAATCAAAAGAAGCATTTTGGTATGAGAAGTGGACTACAGATTTATACTTATTTTTGGTAAAGAAGTTTTCTAGTTGAATTGATGTTTTGGATCCATAATAAGCCACTATAGCCTTTCTCACTGCTCTTATCTCTGCGATGTGAAAGCCATAGGCTCATTGAGCTAATGCTCCTAGGAATGGGAATTAAAGTTTTGAGTGGAAAAAGAGACGACTGAATGTTCCTTAGAAGCATTCCTAACCCACAGTTGCTCTGAAATCCCATATGGTGTGCAGGTGTAAAGTGAAGTTCCCCTACAGGGCCATCAGGCATTTGCAGAGTAGCCTGTTCGGTAATAAACAGGATTTTTGTTACATTGTGTGTGTGTGTGTGTGTGTGTGTGTGTGTGTGTGTGTGTGTTGTAGAAAGCAGGAAAAAAAAATGCTACCTCCCAGCAGTGACTTAAAAAAGTACTAGAAATTCATCTTAGTGACTTCTCTTCCTAGAAGTAGAACTGCCTCCTGGATTTTGGATGTTAACCTGCCTGTGTGCTCCATGTGCTTCCTGAAAATGAGTTTCTTCAAGTAATTGTCCTCTTCTCATACATTGGAAAGAGGATCTGAAAGCATTGATAGTGAAGTGAAAGCTCTTAGGCCCATTTATTTGGCAAGGTTTATTCAGTGTCTGTACTTCCGCCGTCATAGCACTTATCACACAATACAGTAATGGCCTATTCCTGTTTCCTGTGTTCTCTATGATAGTATAATCTCTCAGGTACTGACTGTGTCTATTTGGCCCATTGTGGGGACACAATAAATATTCCTTGGGTGAATGTCTCCCGTGTACAGAGTTCTCTGCTAAGTGCAATGGAAGGAAGAGCTTGGAGCCATTTGGGGAGATGAGGTTAAATAAAGATGGTGTATAATCAAGGGCTCTATTAGTAATTTGACAAGAAATATGACAGGAATTCAGAAGAGAAGGAAATACATGTGACACTGGAGGCCACATTGGGATGTCTGGGCAGCAGGAGGGTGTGGTGGGAAAAGAATTCCTAGTAGAAAGTTGTAAGCACCCGGCCAGGAAAGGGACTCTTAGTTGGAGCAGAGAGGAAGTTTACTTTCAGTATGGTGAGCATACCTTCCAAAGTTCTAGAAATAAAAACTTATGGTTCGATAATGGGTAGAGCATTGAAAACTGGCAAATCGTGGAGAATCTGGTCCAGTATAATCTCAAAAAGGAACAGTAACAGATTGAAGTTACAAACCTATTTTTGTAACTAGATCAGATTATGGGAAAGCATACATACAGGTCTGTTTCCAGCTTCAGACCAACTTCAGTTTAGTTTTACTCTATTTCACATACTTCAGAGGTTTTTGAACTTCTCCTCCTCCTTTTATTGGTAAGTATGTTACCCATCATTCCAATGAAATCTTACATGAAAAGCAGACTATGTAAACATGCAACAGTGAAGCTGTCCCAGTTGAAGCCGAGTAGGGTGCCTTGTATCTCAAAACCAAATCCATGTCACAAAGTCAAATACCATGCCAACTAAAGTAATAATTATTAATTGGGCTTATGTTCAGATTTTAAAATATCCAGCTACTCTGGTGTTGCTAACATCAAAGTTCTTGTGCTTGCGATACGTTTGAACAGAGTGAACTAACTTTGGGTGTTTTATTCCCTCATCTTGTGTCCCATCATTCATTTTCAATTATCTTTGTCAGTCTTTTGGTTTCCTAAATGCAGATGAAATTCCCATGTAAGTGTTAAAATCAAATTCATTCTGTGTTTTTGCTTTGATTTTAGGCCAGCGTGAGGAACACCAACGGCAGGACCATCTCAGATCTTCGTTATGGCAACACATGCAAGAAGCTGTTGAATTAGAACCATTTCCTATAGATGAGAAACCATACAAGCAGTGGTGAGTCACAAATTTATAAATGTTCCTTAGCAGAAAACATGTGATCTCCATACCCGCTTTAAATATTGCATGGGTTTTAGTGTATGGATCTGAAGAAATACTGCTCCAAATAATTTCAACTAAAGAAGTGAAAATCAACAGGACAGAATGTTTAACTGATGGTGCCACATAGAGCAGCATGAAGTCTTGAGGTGCATGGGTGCATTGTAAAACACCACAATGCTACCACCCTGCATGGTACCAGTCTGGTAAGATAGCTGTAATGAACAATTTCATGTGCCTGAGTAACAGTTGGTAACTGTTTTTCAGTGGCTTTTATTATTTACAACATAATTCCACATTTTATCAATTCATCCCCTCTGGTAGAAGAATTGGTTCTGAGCTAAATTATAATGTTCAGTACCTTTCAGGAATACATATACAAGAACACTCCTATGTAAATATATAGGAGTATATAAAGAATGTATATAATATATATATTAACATAACATTTAGAACCTTGGAAATAGGGGAGAGAAATCATAGCACAGTTTTATAAAACTCAATTCATAGACATTTACCCTACAAATCCTTTTGCCTAATACAACAATATTAAAAGTAGATCCAGTTTCTCTGCTAGTTGGAATAATTTTGAAAACTTATTATTTTATAAAAATATCAGCACACACAGGCATAGTATTTTTTTTAATCAAATACTTGATGCTTTATAGTCACCAAAGTCAATAATCTATAGACTCCAGAAGAGATGAACCAGTTATAATCTGTCAAATAACTTCTTTGAGAAATAGCGCATGACAGTGGTGCTTGTAAGACTCCAAAAGAAGCTGTTTTGAATAGTGATCAATATATCTCTTTCATTTGCTTAGTGACTCATATAATGCTGGGTAGGTAGGCTGTCTTGTGAATTAATGCATAAACTATAACTACAGAAGACTGATGAAATTAACCCTATACTTATTTCACATCATGATTTTCATTATAGTCTGCTTACAGTGATACTGAGAAAGTAGATATAATAGTCATCACTATGCTGTGCTTAATCAACATGTATTAAATGCATGTTTCTTATAAAAGAGAATAGCATGTTGCCTATAATCAACCATCATGGATCTAAAGTAAGGGCAACTTTATATGGCTGAACTTAATATTTTGAGTTATGTGCCACTTCCAGTGATGTAGAAAACATATATTGCCCCATCTTAAACATTTATTCATTAAGCAAACATTTGTTGAGAATCTGTGATGTAGATATTATCTTTAACTCTTGGGATTGATGAAAGAGATCGTACCTGCCTTAAAGGAGCTTTCAGTCTAAAGAGTATAGTACTTATGATAAAATGTGCCATTAATTGGGGGAGATCTATTCAAAGAGTGTGGTACTTAAACAGGGTTGTTAAATGGGTAGACTTAGGGTGCTAACAGAAGTGCAGCAGAGGAGAGTCTAATACAGATGGCATGGGGAATTGTCAAGGAGGACTTCCCAAAGGAAGTGATATGTTAACTGAATGTTAAGGATAATAAAAAGTAACCAGAGGAAGGGGAGCAGTGGGAATATTTTCCAAGGGTCCAGAGGCTTGACGGAGTATGATTTTTTGTGAGTGCTATATGTCATTTACTGTGCTAGGGCATAAATGGGAATGGTAGAAATGAAGTTGCCTTCAGATTCTAGTATACACGTGTAAGAGCTTCTTTCAGATAAATATCAAGGAAAGGAACTACTGAATTTGGGGGCGTGTGCACATTCAGTTTTTCTAAATAATGCCAGAATATTGTCCCCAAGCAGTTATATCAGTTTACACTCTCATCAGCAATATAAGAGAAGTTCTATACCCCACCAACATTTGATTTATAAGTTCTTAAATTTTGCTTATAGAGTGGATACTTAGTTGTACTCATAGAAGTATTAATTGGCTTTTTGTTGATTACTAATGAAGAAGAACATCTTTTCATTTTTTTTTTAAAGATTTTATTTATTTGACAGAGAGAGACACAGCAAGAGAAGGAACACAAGCAGGGGGAGTGGGAGAGGGAGAAGCAGGCTTCCCGCCGAGCAGGGAGCCCGATGTGGGGCTCGATCCCAGGACCCTGGGATCATGACCTGAGCCGAAGGCAGATGCTTAACGACTGAACCACCCAGGCGCCCCGAACATCTTTTCATTTTTTATCGGCCATTTGATTTTCCTCTTTTGTGAAGTACCTGCTCAAGTGTTTATGAGATTTGTCTTTCAAAATAATAACTAGCATTTATTGAGTTCTTACTGTGTAATAGCATTGTGCTAAGCACTTTGCAAGCATTTTATCTTCATATCATCCCTATGATTTACAGATAAAGAAATTCAGGTTTAGAGAGGTTAAATAACTTGCTAACAGTCACACAGTTAAGAAGCACTGGGCTTTAGCATTCAGTCACAGGGCTTTCTGACTCCAGACTTCTTCAATTTTTTGGATAGTGTTTGGAGGAAGATTAGATTGGAGCCAGACAGAACACCTAAGGTGCTATTGCAAGAATCCAGTTAAAAAATCATAGGGACATAAACCAAAGAATCACCAGTAAAACATAAGTACAAAGCAACTGGACTCAGTAATGAATGTCATGGGTGAAGAAGAGGCAGGATATATAAAAAGTCTCAAGTTTTAATACCTGTTGGCTAGGTAGAGTCAGTATTAGTAATATAGTGAATATTTATATTCCAGGTGTTGTGGTAGGTTTTAAAAATTTTGATTCCATGATTCAGTACGAAATGAATTTAGTTCAGGGGACCATAAAATTTAGGGTAAAGAGACCACAGTGTTTATTTGGGTCAACTCTTCACTGTTTTAAAATGCGGAACTTGGTGTGAAAAGAGGTTTAAGTGCCTTGTTTAAGATCACATATTACTAAGTGTCAGATTAAGAAAAGATAGCAGGCCTGCAAAGAATACAAAGGAGTAACAACTTTGCTGATTTTTAAATTAATAAGTGAAAATACAATTAACTTACTTTATCTGCTGAACATTTTTTTTTTAAGTCAGTTGCCTCATCATCCTTGTTAGCAGATTTATTTAATGTGGCCTAGAATGTTATCTTCTTGCCCATGATTCTACCAATGAAACCACCAGATCTGAGCAGTTGTTACCATGTAACTGCCCTACTTACTCTGATATACTCCATTGGCTATGTAATAAAATCCCTTCTCCTTAACATATACCATATTCCCATCCACCCCCATTTTAGGAACTGATGATCTTTTGAATTGCTTGGGGACGCTAATGTGCTTCATTCTCATAACACACACTCAAGTGTTTCTTACCTCTGTGATTTACTTCATACTGTCTATCCTGCCTATATTCACTCCACCCAACCTTTACTTTACCATAGCCATCTTTTAAGACCTTTGCAGACCAACAGCATGGGCAACATCTGGGGCTTGATGGAAAAGCAGTATCTCAAATCCCACCCAGATCTCTGGACTCCGAATCTTTCAAACAAGATTCTCAGGTGATTTAAACTTTGAGAGGTACTGCTGAGACTCACTCTAGACTTCATTAGGTGTTATCTCCTTCCAGAAACGTTTCTTGACTCCTTCTAGTGGGCATTCCTTCCTAGTGTTCTCACAGTAGCCTAGGCATATCTATCTCATTGCATTACCATGATGTTTTATTAACTGTTTATGTATCTGTCTCTGCAACTTAGCTTGTGAGTAATTTGATCCAGATCTAATTATCTTTGAGTTTTCCATGCCTAGCACAGTGCCTGATACGTGGTAACATTACACAAATGTTTGTTGAATGATGGTTTGATGAAAGAATGAGAAATGAGCAAGAGATAGACACATGGAAAGATAGAAACAGAGGCAGAAAAGAGAAAATCACAAGGAGAAAAGACGCACAGCCAAAGGGACTACATGGAGAAATAACTAGACTACAAAAAAATTATACCTGTGGATACAGTCTGGAAAGCAGCCTGACAGGGAGTCTACAGTCTTATTTAAGTAGATTGAGTGATAAATGTGAATATTGTTGGCCAACTCCCTCAGAAGCAAAGAATACCTTAATTTCTCATATAAGAACGGTATAATTTTATTGTCATTGTTTTTGTTGAGTACATTTTGTCAAAATTTGTTTTACTTTCCTAAACAAAGTGTTCTACTTAACTAGTCAGAGACTATTCAGAATGTTGTGTGAAAGTGGTTAGAGGATGAAGGTTTGTTTTCAAGCTGTGGAGACAGAAATAAGAGACCAGTGAGTAGGAAGTAGGTCATACATAAGAGACCTTTCTGATGATTAGAATTATTTGCAAGTCTGTGCTTTTAGAAGAATAGTGAATTTTCCAGCACTGCAAGCATTTAACCATTTTCATGGTTGACCAAATATTAAAAACATTTTAGAGGTGCTACTACTTGATGTGGGAGATTGAACTCAATGACCTCTACAGTCTAGGGTTCTTATGAATTATGAGTCTACAGTTGTTCAGAGTAGTGCAGGAAGAATGAAAGTTATAATAAAGATTATAATAGTGGATAACATTTATTGAGTGATTACTTGTGCCACTCACTGTTCAAAGCACTTTGCATGCACTAATTCATTGAATCCTCACAGAAATCCTATTGATCATTTCCATTTTATAAATGATGAAGCTGAAGCATGAGAGCTTTAGTAACTTGCTCTTGGTCATGCAACTAATGTTGGTAGAGTCCACGGAGTCCAACTTGGGAGCACGTCCTTTTTTATCACTGTGTTGAATCCTTCTCAGAATTAAAGGTGAAATTTGGGCTGAATAGAGCCTTAAAACATTGATGTGGCTTGAATTCCAAGTAAGTGTAAAAACAGGAATTTCAAGAAATGATAACAACTAATCGAAGTAAACAGAGATAGAAATGAACATAACAGGTTTGTGGAACCAAATACCTTATAAATGAGATGAATAAGAGGATATTCAGAGATTTGTTATTATAGTGCAATTTTGTCTTGTTTTTCAATGGCTGCAAGTTACCAAGATGGGAAACCAAGTCCTTAGGACTTTTTCACCCTCATAAAACCAACATAACTAGCCCTCATATGGTATAAAATTTTAAAGGCTTTTCACCAATTTGTGGAACCTCGGTCTATGTTTCCTAGGAAGATAGATTTGGGACTGTCACTGTTTGAGAGGTCCCAAGTAATTTGATGTTATATCAGGAAAAATTAATACTGTCTTTACAAGTTGGCACTTTACTGGATCTTATTTGAAGAGTGAATTAACATAAATTTTACCATATCTCAGATTCTTCATAGAGAATTCCGGGTATTCCAATAATCACTATTAGAGGAACTACTATTAAAATAGAAGTATGAGATCTTAATGAAAATTTGGTTAACATAAAAAATATTTTCAGATTAGGGCTGGTTGGAAAACTTAGTCCATACTTAAGCAGTTTCATAACATGTGATAATCTATACTTACAGTGCAGATACCAGAAATTATATCTGCTGGATGTCTCTAAGTTTTATTTATAGTTGTACTTCTGGAAGTTCTAGGTGATTTGTTTGTTCTTTAAATCTTTAAGGCCCACTTTTAAGCTCCTTTAAATTTGACAGTGGATAACTTTGACAATATTGTCTTTAGAAAATCATTTATAAATCTTAAGAATCAGAATAATTCTGCCTTGAAATTTAGTTTAATAAGATTTAAAGATATTGTACTCCCCCACTCCCCTAAAAAAAGGTTAAATAAAATATGTTAGGCAAAAACTATGTGAAATAGTGGGTAGAAAACAAATTAAACTGTTTTTCATCTTTTATGAATTTCAGCCAAATATATCATGTCATATGTCTGTTGACTGTCCTTTTGCCAAGCAGGGTTCAGGTCAGCAATGTGGAACATCACAGGCAATCAAATCTCATATGCTGAGTTTCTATTCTAGTCTTGGTCCTGAGTACAGATGTCTGGCTCTGTGTTATAATTTAAGGAGCCAAAACACCCTCTGGTTCTCTGCTTCTAAACCTGATATAATATGTGAAATTCTCACTTACTTCTTTGGTTGAAGACTGTTCCTATTAAAATAAAAATGTTATGAGGTAAATTGGTTGGTTAGCTAACCTGGTAAGCTAACTTGAGTTAAGGTGTGAATTGGTGATAATGGATGTTGAATCATAGATAATATCCACACTAGGATTAGTGTCTTAACACATTAAAATAAGAGACTAAAGGGAGGGGATATATGGGAAAGATTTTTATATGGGGAGGGAATCAAGATTGGTGTTGAAGACAGTACTTTTTTTCTTTTTTTTGTAGTATCCAACATTCACTCAGTGCTTACTCTTTGCTGGGTGTGTCCTCAGCCCTTTACATGAATTAACTCATTTAAGATGATGGTCTTACATGATAACTGTTATCAGTATTCTCATTTACCAGATGAGGAAACTGAGCACAGAGAAATAACTTGTGCAAGGTGACCTGTGAGTCCTGGAGTTGAGATTCAAACCCAGAGAAGTTCGAAACTCAGTAGTTCCATTGCCTGTCCTAGTTTGACAATAGTGGTGCAGAATGGGTGTTTGGTGATTGGCGCCCGGCACACAGTAGGTGTTTAGTGAATGGCGAATAAGTGTTTGGGACCTTTGTATGTTGGCTGCCCAGACTAAAGGCAGGCAAGTCACACAGATCAGCTACTAAAAAAGAGTGGAAGTTCCTATTTGTTAAACTTACCTCTAGAAAATGTTTTTCTAGAGTCTCTAGTCCTGTGTATCTTTTTTCCAATCCTGCTCTAGACCCAGCTCTTGACTTTCCAGAGAGGAGGAGCGGCCTGTGTTTCCCAGACTGGCTCTGTGCCACTTCCTCATTGCCATCTCTTCTTCAGGCTGCTGTATCTCTTCCCTCTGTCTAGAACATTCCTTCTCCCTCTCTTCTGCACCTTCCCCACTGCCACTGTGATCCTATCTGGAAAACTCCTCCCATCCTTCAAGGTCCAGTTCACGCCTACTGTCCTCTGGGAACTCTTGCCCAACTGTCATCCCCACTCCTTGGTTCTCCCAAACTGAACACATGTCTAAATAATATATACCCAACAAAGTGGTGTGGGCTTTAGTGCCAGACACCTGGCTTTCAGTCTGGCTCTGCCACTGTGTGCAAGTGTTCCTGCCAGGGCCTTAATTTCCCCACATAGTAGGTGCCCCTGTACTTTTATCAAGACAGTACTTTGTTAGGGGTTTAGCAGATTATTTAAAAATTCTCATTGCATAGTTTCTGGGAAAGGAAGAGACCTTGATGTTAGATTCTCATCCCAGCTCTGTCATTAATTAATATTCCCTTGGGCAAGTCTTAACCCAGCTGAGTTTCAACTGTGTATGAAGGAGTTTTGACAGTGTTTAAATTTCTTTTTAACTGTGAAAACTATGTAGATTAAATTGTACAGATTGAATTAAAGCATGGGATAATACCCAAAAGGCCAGGCCCAAGTGGACTACCTTGGTTAGGGTAGCCTGGGCCAGTGAAGGGACTTCATGAGAACGGAAAGCAGCTTCATGGACAGATGGAAGGGAAGAATAGGCCAGATGGAGGTTTATAGGGGTCTTGAAGACAGACTTGCCATGCCCAAGTTTGCTTTAACCCACCCCCTTTAGTTATCTTTGGCTTCACACTGTCACTCTAAATTGAAAGATAAGATATTTGAATTATAAGAAGTCACTTCTAATTATTGAGACTTTATTATCCATAAGGGAGATAACTTATGCACAGGCAACCAAATTGATTGCATCCACTTTCTAGATTTGTATCTTTCTTTATCTTAGAATTATCCGCTGCTATCAAAGGGCTAGTGTGTACAAATGTTTGCTCATTGATTTGCTAATGAGAGGAATCTTTAAAAATTTACCTTTAAAAATTATGGTCTCTAAGCTGTACTGAGATTTACCAACATATCAGGTGAAACTACTGGCATCTTGATTACCTTAGATATCATATCCATACAACAGATTTACATGAGGGTTAACAGATATTTTCAATGGGCAGATTACTGTGGTAGAATCTTTGAAGAATGAGTAAGACACAGTTCTTCCCTCCCTCCAACTTCCTTCCTTCCTTCCTTCCTTCCTTCCTTCCTTCCTTCCTTCCTT